>NC_086444.1:248513626-248816126 GCF_028390025.1 Pseudophryne corroboree | reverse complement strand
TGACTCCCTGTTACTTCCCTGGACTCTGCTTTGTCCAATCTCTTATGTAATAAAGACACATTTGCATTTAATACATTCCACATATCCAACCAATCAGGTGTCGGCGTCGCCGACGGAGACACCACAATCATCTGCTCAACCTCCTCCTTAGATGAGCCTTCCGCTTCAGACATGCCGACACACACGTACCGACACCCCCACACACTCAGGTATATATATATATATATATATATATATATATATATATATATATATATATATATATATATAAACAGTCCCCCAATAAGGCCCTTAGGAGAGACAGAGAGAGAGTATGCCAACACACACCAAGCGCCACCGGACACTGGAATAAAATCCCAGTCGGTACAGCGCTTTCATCAAAATATACTCACTGTGCCAAATAAATGTGCCCCCCCCCCCCTCTTTTTTGCCCTCTGTACTGTGTTCAGCAGGGGAGAGTCCAGGGAGCCAGCTTCTCTGCAGCGTGCTGTGGAGAAAGAGGCGCTGGTTAGTGCTGAGGAATCAAGCTCCGCCCCCTCACCGGCGGGCTTCGATCCCACTCAAATCTTTATACTGGCGGGGGTTTTATGTAATATACTGTCACCGCAGTATATAACTATGCCAGTGTCCCTAGAGGTTTAATAATTGCTGCCCAGGGCACCCCCCCTGCGCCCTGCACCCATACAGTGCCGCCAGTGTGTGTGTTAATGTGGGAGCAATGGCGCGCAGCGTTACCGCTGCGCGTTACCTCATAGAAGATCTGAAGTCTTCTGCCGCCTTTGAAGTCTTCTGTCTTCTCATACTCACTCGGCTTCTATCTTCCGGCTCTGTGAGGAGGACGGCGGCGCAGCTCCAGGACGAACGGCGAGGGTGAGACCTGCGTTCCGACCCTCTGGAGCTAATGGTGTCCAGTAGCCTAAGAAGCAGAGCCTATCATTTAAGTAGGTCTGCTTCTCTCCCCTCAGTCCCACGATGCAGGCAGCCTGTTGCCAGCAATGCTCCCTGAAAATAAAAAACCTAACAAAAGTCTTTTCAGAGAAACTCAGTAGAGCTCCCCTGCAGTGCATCCAGTCTCCTCTGGGCACAGGATCTAACTAAGGTCTGGAGGAGGGGCATAGAGGGAGGAGCCAGTGCACACCCATCTAAAGTCTTTAGAGTGCCCATGTCTCCTGAGGAGCCAGTCTATACCCCACGGTCCTTACGGAGTCCCCAGCATCCTCTAGGACGTAAGAGAAAACCATTTTACAGCTAAGCCCACCATGCGGCCAATAGGAGTCCGGGAGGGTGGGCTAAACTCCATAATGGAGTATGCCGATACCCGGGGCGCCATGCACACTGCACGGCTGTCCCCAGGGACTCAACAGGTAGTATGCACGGAAATCTTCTGGGCTAGCCAGTCCTGTCAGCGCTGGCTAGCCCGGAAGATTTCCGTGCGTACCACCAAAGGGGTTAATGAAGGACGGAATGAACATGTTCCGTTCTTCATTAGCATAAACAAGGCTGCTAGCTTTAGCAAGATTTTGTTTATTATTGTTACTATGAGCTGTCCCTTACAAATGTCCACATACAGCTATCTTCAAATTGCACGAAATAGCCCCATGTGGCATGTCACAGACTTTGCAACTTAACTGCATCATGCAACTTTTTTTTACAATATGGATCTTAATAGGCTAATCTACAGTACTTAGGGGAAAATTGAATTCCAAGTGGTGGATTGCAAATTCTGCTAACTAGTAGAAATTGCAATGCATGAGATCGCATGCTGGGGGCCGCCCATCGCAGGGCAATGCCGTCCAGCATGCTGACCGCCGCTTCCTCCCCCCTTGATGAAGCACAAATTGCGATCGCATTGCAATTTGTGCTTCACTGTAGAAATCAGGGTAGCCTCCTGCCGGCGCAACTTGGCTGCACCCGCAGGAGGCCCGCCACCATCTTTCTGATCACAGCGGTTGCATGTGACTTCATGCCCCCCGTCTGTATAATGCTGCCCCCATTTCGTCGGCTCCGACCCAGCAACGCTCCGTCTAGGAAACGGAGCATTGCCACCCCCACCCCACCAACGTCTCTGCCGGATTAACAGGCAGAGGTGCTCGCATTTTCTGCGTACTTTTAGCAATTTCTGGATCGCGATTAGTGATCCAACCTGAATCAACCCTATGGTTGCCTACCGTGCTGCATTCTGCAGGAAACTCCCTGAAATAGCAGCAATCTCCCTGGCTCCCTGAATAATCCAGCAATCTCCCTGATAACACTTTATTCCAATTATGCAGTTGTTAAATTCTTGGGGGAAAAAGAGAAATCGGAGAAACATACATTCATATTGAATCATCAGTGCCATTTCCCTGCATATAATTATAAGGCACAATGGTCCCTATGGCTACATGCATTTTAAATAACGTTTCTTGTGGCCACTTACAGTATATTGAACCTCTTGTAAAACACAATACACAAACAAATCTTGAAAAATATCAGTGTCTTTTCTTCAACAATTAGGTCTTACTAACTTTGGGGCTCATTTACATTTGGATGTAATTTTTATGACGTGCCTCTCAGATGTAGCAGTACATGCCCTTGCTTCTAGGTGCTACTTTCACATCTCCCTGAAATGCTTTTTCAAAAGCAGGCAAGCATGGTTAAGGTGTTCACAGCGAGGTACAGAGCAGGTGAAGGAGAAACAGAATTCCAGTTTAATGCGGCAAGATTACTATATGAAGATACAGTGGAAGAGAGATACTTCTGCAAAAGGACTCGCATGTTGATGTAATATAGAACCAGCAAATTAATTTAATTTGCCAACATAAAATGGCAGCAGAGAGCGCGAGTAGGAGAACCAATCATGAGTCATCATCTCTTGACTGAGGCTTATTTTTGGTCTGACAATTACACATACAGTACTCCTCACTCCAAGAGGGAGTGAGGGGGAAATTGCATTCTACAGTCACAGTTTTAGAGAAATGCTTTGCTGTGTGGTAGAGGTGATTACATTACCATTCTGTAAAACACTACTTTTGCAAACTGGGTGCTAAAAAGTCACTTATACCCCTTTTATACAGAAAGTCAAATTACCGGGTTAAGAAGTTATACGCAGTAATTTTCCGATAAACACGTGTCCTTTTTCTGTGTGAAAGGGTCAACCCGGGTTGAAATTCCCAGGAATTCGACCCAGGAATTTACCAGAGTCAGGAATTTCAATCTGGGTTTACCCTTTCACACAGAAGAAATACCCGTATTGATCTGTAAATTACCAGGCAGAACTGCTTCACCCGGTAATTTGCTTCTCTGTGTGAAAGGGGGGTCACACAGGGATTGGCAAAAATGGCGTACAAGTAAAATTAATTGTGTAATCATATAGTAAGTTCCAGCAAATACAAAAACTTCTTGCATTGAGATTGGGACAGTACATTAGTGGAAATTATTAGTAGAAATGTGTACATCCCTGCAGCAAGGCTTACACAATTTCAGATTTGAGAAAACCTCACTCATGCCAGGCGTCTCGCTCTGCATAGCGAATTGAGGCTAGATGTATAGTGACACATTTGTATATGGGAACAAACAGTATTCAGAAGCAGAAGTACGTGAGTTCAAGTAGATTTGACATAGCAATAAAAAAACTAAATCAAAATAGTGACAACCCAAAAACAACTAACAGGAAAGGAAGGTTAGAGAATTCGGTATAAAAGTTAAATGACTGACACATGTGGTTCAAACGTTTAGATATTAGTCCTGGGGTACACGTTTTTTGCAAAGTGGTGGTCAGGGGTATTATGCATTATAGCCATAATACTCTACATACATCTGTAAGCCAAATCCCAGTAACTGTGGCTGTGCATAAGGGCAGAAGGCTTTTCAGCGTCAAGAGCAACCACAAGGGCTGGGAGGTATCT
This sequence comes from Pseudophryne corroboree, assembly GCF_028390025.1. Classification (NCBI taxonomy): domain Eukaryota; kingdom Metazoa; phylum Chordata; class Amphibia; order Anura; family Myobatrachidae; genus Pseudophryne; species Pseudophryne corroboree. The sequence continues at coordinate 248,812,242 of NC_086444.1, read as the reverse complement.
ATGGTTGGCTACATGCAAGGGCGTAGCTACCACAGGTGTAGGGTGTGCAGCTGCTATGGGACCCAGAGCTAAGAGCGGCCCATCTGCCCTGTTAAAATTGCATGTGTTATATAAATTTTTCAACATTAGTAGATACATAGGGGCCCTTACAAACTTTTGCCTTGAAGCCTACAATGTATCTAGTTATGCCCCTCAACCTGCTCTTTCTAACGTGGTATGAAGTGAATTGGAGGGCATTATAATGTTACATAATTTGACTTGGGGGGACTGTAATGTGGCACAATATGAAGTGAAGGCACTGTAAAATGGTCACACAGTTTGTACTGGGGGCAGCAATGTAATATGACCAGGGTCAGACTGGCCCACAGGGGTACAGGGGAAACCTCCGGTGGGCCTCACTGCCCTAGGGCCCACTCCTTCCTTTAGGGATCAGGTTCCAGAGGGTGGTATTCAGTATGCCGGCTGTTGGTGTACCGGCGCTCAATATACCGGTGACGGAATCCCGACACACGGCATACTGACAACTATTCTCCCTCTTGGGGGTCCACGACCACCCTGGAGGGAGAATAAGTAGCGTGGCGAGTGCAAGAAGGTATGCTGGCTGCCGGGATCCCGCCCGCTGGCATAACAACATACTACACCCGGCTCCAGACTGTGCACTTGTATTATACATGGTAGATATGTTGCGTTACACTGTACAAGACAATTGTGTATTTCAAGCCTATGTGGAGGCTGGCCACACCCCCTTTGTAGGTTGGCCATACCCCTAAATATGGGCCCCTATCACTGCATTCCCCTGGTGGGCCCTTCATGCCCCAATCCGACACTGAATGTGACATAATATGAACTGGTGACACTATGTCATAATGTGACTTGGGGTAATGTGTTGCATAATGTGCACTGACATGCCTATAATGTGATATAACGTAATCTAGGGCACTACTATGGTTCATAAAATGTAGGGCACTACTATGGGGCATAGTATTAAATAACGCACTAACTACTATGGTTCAGAAAATGAACTAGGGCACTATTATGGGGCATAAAACTATCAACTGCTGCGGAGAGGTGTCTCTCTAGAAGCATTGGGACAGGGGCCCTTTTAAAATGTTGCTGTGGAGCCCACAAAGTTCTGGCTACATGGATTAGATCTATTATTCTCCTTAAATTATCTGGAACTTATCTACTAGGTATTAAACCAACCTGGTGGGATGTACAGGAGAGCCTATGACCGAGCCTAGTTTGTTCGCATTTGTTATTACAAATATTTTTATATCAATGTTAGGACATGAGATCGGTCTTTAGCTGCCAGCACAAGTGAGGTCGCTACCTGGTTTGGTGATAACTAAATATAAAACCTCAGGATCTAAAGCTGTATAACCCAGGTCAACCCAATTCACACCTATACATGACCTGGGTTTTTCCTGGCTCCTTGCCTTAGTGTGAAAGGGGTATCAACACGGGTTGAAACAATGTTCATTATCCCACATCGAACCCAGCCTGTGTGTATAAAAGGCTTATTAGTTTGTTGCCCATTTTAGATCTGGGACATTGGTTATATAATCCTTATAAGCAAAAAAACTCAACCACTGCATCACTGATTAGAAGTTACGTTAATTAAATTCCCCCCATAGATGCGATCACAACAGAATGAACTTTTGAAGTAATTATGAAACCTGGTACACATGAAAATAAAAAAAAGCTTAAAACCATAGCGTCCAATCACAATCTACCTTTAATTGTTCTAATGCAGTTTATAAAATAAACTAAATATAGTATTGCCCATTGTGGTTTAAAGCAGCTTTTCCCCACATACCAGTGTTCCAAAATTTCTAAGCTTTCAGCTAAAAAAATTTATTTTTATATATAAAGATACAAACTTGCTTCCCAAAAAACAACAACAACAAATTCAGTATCTTTTTTGCAGTTTGTAAAGGTTTTACTTTATGAAGCTGTGAGACAGAAAGGACATCTGACCTCCATGCTCTCCATTCACACACATGCCTTCTACCATACTATAAACACAATTTTATCTACAGATATAGGACATTCTTATTGCGCCTCTGAAACAGGGCACTAGACTGTTCTCGCTGCTTCCAAACTCATTTAAATGATAGACAGCACTGGACAAAAATCAATAACTAGAAGGCTGTTCCTTCCTACTGCACATTTTCCTCCTGACAATCTTCACAAAAATGACTAAGTAGAATTGTAACACTTCCAAAGTGACAAAAAGCTTATCTATGAGATTCTAATACTTCAAAGTAATATTTTGACACTTTGTGAAATTAAGCTGTATAGTACCTGAAAGACATAGAAGCAGATTTAAAAAAAAATAGGGCACAAAGGTGATGTTGCTAACAGCAACTAACCTGATACTAGCTTTAATCAATTAAGTAGCAAGTTAGACTGCAAAAGACAAAGGCCTAATAGGCTAGCAGTACTGGACACTGTCCATGATGCATACAAACGGTGCTAGTTTTATGGATTTCCATACACCACAGATGATGGTTTATGCTGGATGAACCAGTGATTAATTTGCCTTTCTTGCCAGAAGAAAATCGACAAGGCATGCTTTCATTGGCTGAGAATGACTGGGATTCATTTAACACCTTGGTACAAACTCTAGTGTGAGTATACCAGCTCCCTGGAACTACCTCACTTCCCTAGTTAAGTGGGCAGTCATGGAGCTTGATTAAGCAATTTGTGATAAACTGCTTTGTCATGGCCCCGCCCTGGCCTTAAGCAGCATTGATGCAATTGGTAGCACCCCCACACACCAACCCTAACCTTCACACCTGAAAGAATAAAAAATAGTCATTACTACTTAATCCCTCATAAACCATACCTCCAAACACGACCCTCTCCAGGAGGGACAGAATGCTCTGCCTCTGGATTTCCCTCTTAATTTATGATTGCCATCACCTGCGCTGAAACAACTTTCTTATCCATTAACCTGTTCAAAACAGGTGATGGCAATCACAAATTAAGAGAAAAGTCCAGAAGCAGAGCATTGTGTCCCTCCTGGAGAGGGGCATGTTGGGAGGTATGCATAAACAATGGGATTTTTATTTATTTATTTATTTTTTTCCACACAGCAAGTTTTGTACCTTTGCAAAATGAGCAGTATGTGGCTATCACTACTGGGTAATACCAATCAACTGCAAGATTTTCATTTTTCAACTCAAGTTTGTTCATGTGGTGAGTAACATTATCTCTAAGAGCCAGTCACTCAGAAATCTTCTCAGTGGTCACATGATGGCAGAAAAGTGATTGGGATATTAGACAGAGCTATACTCTTGCATGCTGAGAAGAGTCTCTATAATCACTACTATATACTGTATGTCATTGCCTGCCGCGGTTATTGTATGACAGCAAACTGTAAACCATCAATAGTAGCTTGGAGGGAAAAAAGGAAAAGAACAAAACTCAGTGCTCTCTTATAGGATGCAAGAGGGATTTAAGTCTACTTTTTTTCATGGAATTACGAAGGAGATGAAGCCTTGGAAAGTGATAAAGTGGAAAGACAAAATACCAGCCAATCAGCTCCTAACTGACATGTTACAGGCTGTGTTTCAAGAATGAGTCACTCCATGGCTTAGTACATCTCCCCATACAACTTTTAGTACCAACTGTAATCAAGGCAATATATGCATAAGAAATATGTCTGTGTTTTGTGTTTTTGGTTTTATTATTGTGGCTCTAGAAATATTTCTGCTAGACCTCAAGTTCCCAAATAAATATGTACAGTTGGCTATGCAAATAAGATGCACAAGCAGACTGTTAATTATGATATGCTGCATGTTCTATTCTGTGTGCAACTTCAGCTGTATCTTCTATGCAAATGCTACTTTACAGTGGTTTCAACACAAAACATAAGCATGCCACCCGAAAGACACTCGATGTTAGCAGAGCTGCCGGCTCACTCATGCCAGGCATCTTGCGGTGCATGGCGTATTGAGACCAGATGTATGAGGACACATCTGTAGTTCTATCCATGTTCTAGTTAAACTAGCATGCAATGGAGTGAGTGCATACAGTATAATAAGAATATGCATTGGGAACCCAGATGGCTTGTAGGATCATGTGCGCACAACACTGACAAAAAATGTCTGACATGCAAAGACAACAAATAATGTCTCACCAAGCTGTCATGGTGACATGCACTATAATACGTAAACTACAAACGTTATTTCTTTGCTCACGTAAAACTCCAGCAATATTGCATTGTGTCGTCTATGACAATTCACATCTGTGCATCAGGAAGATTCATATTATGTTGCACACTAATGGTAGTCTTGCTTTTTAATGTGGACCTATCATTATTACATTATTCATATACTGTATGTCTTAAGAGAATGTACAGCGTTACTACATTCTACACAGCCTGAAGATGATCTTATTAGAACAATGAGATGCTCAGTCAGCCCTACCATGTAAAGAGTTTGATTTGAATCAAGTGGAATTCATTCTCCATGGGGGAAATAAAAAATAGCAATTACCAGACTCTGTGATCCAAAAACAACATATGCAGCCAACATTATTATTCTTAGTCGAGATGACATCTACACAAAATTCTTACATATATTTTGTTATTCACTTAGTTTGAGTTTTAGCCACAATGCCCCCCACAAAACGTAAAGGGTACAGATCACAGTCAGCTTACTGTTTTACTATGAGCTAACACTACGAGACTCCTATGCAATCTTGCTTGGCCACAATGTTCTCTTCAAGGCCAGCTTCTTCCAGGCCACCCATCAGAATAGTCGTGAGGTACAAAAAAAAAAAAAAAAAAAACCTGCTACCAAAGGAATAAATGCTGTAATTTGGGCCCACCTTCCCTTGCACCCAGCGTTCACCTCACATTTCAGAACAGTGGGGGTCATTTCGAGTTGATCGTAGCTGTGCTAAATTTAGCACAGCTACGATCATTCGCACTGACATGCGGGGGACGCCCAGCACAGGGCTAATCCGCCCCGCATTTCAGTGCCGTCGCCCCCCCCCCCTATCCCCCGCAGAAGTGCAAAGTCATCGCACAGCGGCGATGCCTTTGCACTTCAAGAGTAGCTCCCGACCAGCGCAGCTTTAGCGTGCTGGCCGGGAGCTACTCGTCACTCCCTGACCAGCAGCAGCTGCGTGTGACGTCACGCAGCCGCCGCGGCCCGCCCCCCCCAACAGTTCGGCCACGCCTGCGTTGGCCGGACCGTGCCGCCGTCCAGCCCAGCGACCACCTCTGCCTCAGAGGCGATCGCTAGGCAACGACGGCTGGCAGTGCGCCGGCGCATGCGCAGTTCCGACCCGATCGCTGCTCTGCGAGATACTGCAGCGAGCGATCGGGTCGGAATGACCCCCAGTGTTCCATATTAGAGGAACACTTTGTGCTCCTCTGTTTACCACCATGTTTGTCGGGCACTAGGCATAGTTGTCTACTTTTGGTATCTCCTCTCTGGGAGAAGCCCGGAGAGGAGTAGCTGCTTGCCACTTTGGTGGGCGGGCCAGGTCTGCAAATTTGTGTATTTAGACCCGCCCCCTTCATTCTGCACCAGGTTTCACTGTATAAAACTGTATCCTCATCCTGTCCACTTCATTAGGAAGTGAGTGGCATGCAAGAGATCTGGCCACTCTTCCATGGGTGCAGGTGACTACCCAAAAAATCATTAGTCTACTGGCAAGTATGGTATTATGACCTAGAGTGTCTGTTGCCGGAGGTGTGACCACTAACTGCGCATGCATGGCTTCCTGACGTGTTTTCCTCTACTCTCTGTCCACAGCATTGGACCCGAGTGTCCTGTGCAACAGGAAGCCCCATGAGACTCCATGTCCCTGTGCTACCACTGCCCAACATACTGTATTAATATACTCTGTTGCCACCACTACCACTAGTCAGGATCCTGGAGGTCACATGCAGACACCAGGATCCCGATTAGCGGTGAAATGCCACCGCAGGAATACTGGCGACACAGGTTATTCTCCCTCTGTGGGTGTCCACGACACCCATAGAGGGAGAAAAGAACCTGTGGTGAGCGCAGCGAGCCACCGTGCCTGCAGCGTGGCGAGCCCACAAGGGGCTTTCTAGCGCTCGCCCCGCTGCCGGCATTAAGGCGGAAAGGATCCCGCTGTCAGGCTCATGACAGCCGGGATCCCGTCCGCCGGCATTTCATACTTATCCTCACCACTACATCTATTATGTTGGGCGGTATTATTACCAGTTATTTATATAGCGCACACATATTCCGCAGCGCTGTACAGAGAATATTTGGCCATTTACATCAGTCCCTGCCCCAGTGGAGCTTACACTCAATATTCCCTACCACATGTACTCGCACACACATTCACGTTAGGGTTAATTTTGTTGGGAGCCAATTAACCTACCAGTATATTTTTGGATCTAAGCAGTACAGTGAGTGTTTATACCCAATGCACAACACCCAGCAAACCCTACAAATGCTCCTGGCTGCCACTGGAAAATTCAGATAACTTATACCTGCTATTAACCATGTTTACCTGTTTCTACCTGCTTAATAAACCTTCACCTTGTTATGTAATCTGCCATGTGGACTAACCTTCATTGCACACGGCTACCACCTACCACTGTAGTGTCCGTCAATACACTACCTGCTGGAAGGGTCACATCACACCTCCCAGCAGTTCGCGCGCAACCGTTTGTCTCATCAACAAGCCCTGCAGAACAATGGGGCAGATGTGTAAACCTGAAGAAGGGACAAAGAAGTGATAAAGCAGTGATAAGTGCAAGGTGATTACGCACCAGCCTATTAGCTACTGTCATTTTTCAAATCCGTAATGATTGGCTGGTGCGTTATCACCTTGTGCTTATCACTGCTTTATCCTTTCTCCAGGTTAATACATCTGCCCCAGTGTTCCCTGTCCCCCTGCGCCAGTGAGGAACTGTGGATGGAGGATCTAGACTAGTGATTCAGCAAAACATGAATAGAGAATAGACCGACAACAACAGAATGTGAGCGGTGCTTTCAATCATTGTCTAGTGAGAACTGAAGGACGACGCTTGTGTGAAAATCCTAATTTTAAGAAAAAAAATGAAGAGCGGTTACCGTAAACATGCCCCCAGACAGTAAACACTAGACAAGCCCACTCTGGTGGAGGGCTGCCATGAGAATTCTCTCTACAAACAAGGGTCCGACTCAGGGGTGGGGCAAACAGTGTCAACGCTCCCCTCACCCATACCACTTCTTTTCTTTTCACTACCGCTTGTCGCAGTATAGCAGTGCAGCAGCACATCATGTAGGGAGAGCGAAAAGACTGCTGCTACTCAGTGTCAGTAACCTCCCTCCCCAGCACACAGCTGTGGAGAGTCCAGTGAGGCCTCTGAGCTGTAGCAATCTCCACTCTCTCTGCATGGTGTCGATGCGGCTGCGCTGCTACACAGCGGCCAGCGGGAGTGGACAGGTAAGAAGAGATACGGAGGGTGGGTGATCACACACCCCACCTGGATCCGCCTATGCTAGAAGCTATGGTGTGCCCCTTCAAAATTTTGCTAGATTCGCCCTTTGGCTGTCACACAAGTGAGTTCTCTTCATTGACAGGTCTGGTTATGCCCAGATAATGCAATGCACAGACACATCATGCAGGGAAAGCGTGGAGACTGCTGCTGCTCAGAGGCCTCACTGGATCCTCCACAGCTGTGTGCTGGGGAGGGAGGCTGCAGCCACTGAGTAGCAGCAGTCTTTTCGCTCTCCCTATAGTCACAGCCAGCAGCTCCGACCTATCTCTGTTTTCTTACAATGTGTCATGTGACCTACTCCACATACTGTAGGGAGGTCATACAGCACATCCTGTAGGAGGAAGGGGGTGCAGTATATTTTGACAGGGCTGTAACTACAGCTGCCCAAGAAGGGCAACCATTCAAGGGAACGAGATAGTGAATATTTTAGGTTATTTTGGTTATGTTTGAGGGCTAGGGGGTGTCAGATGCCAAAGATGTTAGAATTACTTGTTATTGTTCCATATTCTGTATCCATATTTCGTATCCGTATTCTTCAAAATGTGTTCTCCCTCCTTCCCCTGTCGGTTATGGACTAAAGGGAAGTATTCTTAGTAAAGGTTACTAGATTAGCCAGTGGAGTGTACTGTATGTATGTGCAGTGTTCTAAATGACATGTGGAGGGCTTATGTAGATTTATAAGTGGCAACTGCAGGGAGTCCATAGTACATTTAAGATGTGAGGGCATGTGGGAGGGTCTTAAGGCGTGTACACACAGTTTGATTCTTCTTACGATTTATATATATATACGATATATAGTCAAAATCTTAAGAAAATATAGTGCATATCGCACCGTGTGTATAGTCCTTGCGATGCCGATGCGCGGTTCCGGCATCGCAAGGAAAAACAGACTGTGCAGGCAGCCCAACATTGACTATGAGTGGGGCCGGGCTCTGGCCACATCGAATAGTCAATGTTGGGCTGTTCAGCACATTGCACCGTGTGTACACACCATTAGGCTAGGAACACACAAGCAAGACCAGCAATCGTGCCGATGTGTAGTGTGATTACCCTTTGCCCTGCGCATCCGGAAATTGTCTGTACACATAAGGCAGATATTAATGAGCAACGGAACAATAACTGTTCCATCCCTTACTAATATTCACTGCATCACATGTGAAGTTGTGTAATTGGCTGTGCAGAATGACCAATTACACAACCGTACATGTGACCCGCGGGAGTGAACAATGGGGTATACATACTGCACAATATGGCCAATCTGTTGTCTCGATTCACCTGGACCGGACAAATCGGCACAATATCATTGCAAGTGTGTACCCAGCCTTATTGGCATGTGGTGGAATTCTGGTCAAAGTGAGGGGCATGGAGAACAGTTTTGGGATGAGTGTGTTAATAATTATTATTTTTCAATATTCCCTTGTTATAAGTCAGATATAAATATTAATGTCTAATAATAAAATTATTGCTGCAACAGGGATAGGTAACAGGGTCTTTCAAAAAATTGTTCGGAATTGGACATGCCCCTTAGGATTAATATTTATTAAGAGTTAAATTTTAATTATTGTACAAAAAGAGTGCCTTGCCCAAGGAGTCTTCCTTTTCCTAATATTCTAAACTTCAGGAAAAGCAAATACTTGAAAATGTTCACAGCTGCCACTTTCCTTAGTTGTATTTGTGTGTGACAATCATCTGACAATACAGAACCTACTAGTGTGTGGTCGGCCAGAGGTATTTTAGGTTAGGACGTCATTGGGGTGTTGCTAGCGCTAGACCAAAAATAAAAAATTGTAGGCAATGTGGAGACAGAAACTGTTTTATAGATCAATTCTCTTTTATAAAACAATTAAAGTAAAGAAAACTTGGAAGTTCAAAACCCTTCAAGACAACCAAAAGGACAGTAATATAATAATGCTGTTGGTAGTAATAAATCTCAATTGTTCTAGTTATTAAAAAAAAAAGTTATCCACACTTTAATTAGCTTTTCAAAAATGAAATTGACACTGAATCTGTAGATGACAGGCTCTTAGCCAAGTCTACGTTCTAGAGGACTCTAATAACGTAACCTCTATATTACATTTGCATGTTCTTATATATGATGGACCTGTTTTTTAACCTAAAGCTGGGTATACACCGGAGCAACGGGCATTCAGTCAGACATCGGAACGAATGCCTTTGAGCACAGCTAGAATGTACACACAGGAAGGAGTTTAATGAAGGACGGAACAATTATGTTCCATCCTTCATTAGCATAAACAAGGTCACTAGCGTTATCGCTAGCTTTGATGTGCAGCCCATCAAGACTAATGCATGTCGCTTGCAACCACAAAGTGCGCAAACACGTTCACCCTGAGCAATGTAGGCGATTTGTCGCTGCAAAACGTCAGATTGGCCGAATATCACTCCAGTGTGTACCCAGCTTAATACAATTGCACATTCACAGAGAAAGGGTGAAAAATCATATTCAGCAATTATTTACAGATACAACACCCTAATACAGATACCAAAAAAAAAATCCAAGATTTGCTAAGAGCTGTCTCAATCATTCATTCCTCTCTTTTATTGGTCATTTTTATTACAGGGTGCAGTTTTTCATGGTTAAGACCACATAAATCTACCAGAGTTTTTATTGATCTCTATTGACAGTTTTCAGGATTGCTGCTGAAAAGGCAGTATGGGAGAGTCCATGTAATAAAACAATAATATTGCATTGGAATTGGATTAATATGTGTTGAATACATGACTCTGTTCTGTTTTCCAATATAGGATAAAATATGCATACATATAGCCATAGTTAGAATATAGCCATAGTTAGATACCCCTCATGTATTAACAGCTCCTACTAACAGTGGGAAAAAATAACACTAGCTAAAGCATGGACAAAATCTTACACGTCCTCCTCACTTTTAACTGAGGGTTTCATTGAAGTGACATGATTTGACATGTCTCAAAACTTATTTGCAGCCACCAAAACAGGCATGAAGGATTATCTGAAACTATGCGTAATAATATATTTGCTTACATCATTTTTAGGCTGTTAATGGCGTATTATTGTCAAAAAGGAGATTTATAGTAAGACTTACCATGGTTAAAACTTTCGGCAAGGTACACTGGATTCCACAGGAATAACATTAGGGTGAAGAGTTGGATCTTGATCCGAGGCACCAATAGGCTAAAGCTTTGACTGTTCCCAAGATGCACTGCACCGCCTCCTCTATATCCCCGCCTCCAGGCACTGGAGCTTAGTTTTGTTAACCAGTCCAATGTAGTAGCAGGTAAAAGACAGTAGATGTTAGCCACATAGAACCACATTCTCACGACAGGAGAAGGTACCAGCGGCTAATGCCATACAAACCCAAAGAAGCTAAGTGCATCAAGGTGGGCACCCTGTGGAATCCAGTGTACCTCGCAGAAAGAGATCTATCCATGGTAAGTCTTACCATAAATCTCCTTTTCTGCAGCGGGGTACACTGGGATTCCACAGGGAATAACATTGGGGATGTCCTAAAGCAGTTCCTCATAAGAGGGGGCACACTGTAGCGGGTACAAGAACCCGGCGTCCAAAAGAGGCATCCTGGGAGGCGGAGGTATCAAAAGGCATAAAACTTTATGAACGTGTTCACTGAGGACCACGTAGCCGCCTTGCACAATTGTTCTAGGGACACACCATGGAGGACCGCCAAGAAGGTCCAATAGACCGAGTAGAATGAGCCTTGATAGCAGCAGGAGCTGGAAGTCCAGCCTGCGCATAAGCTTGTGCAATCACCATTCTAATCCATCTGGCCAAAGTTTGCTTATTCGTAGGCCAGCCACGTTTGTGAAAAATAAAAAGGACAAAGAGAGAATCAGATTTCCTAAGGGAGGCGGTTCTCTTCACATAGATACGGAGAGCCTGTACCACATCCATAGACCGCTCTTTGGAGGACAAACCAGGAGAGAAAGGCCGGAACCACAATCTCTTGGTTAAGGTGGAAAGATGACACCACCTTAGGTAGATAAGCAGGGTGAGTTCTAAGAACCGCACGGTCAAAAATCAGAAAGGGTGACCTACATGATAAGGCACCGAAGTCTGAAACCCGTCGAGCAAAGGCAATAGCCAGCAAAAATAAGACCTTAAGTGTAAGCCATTTAAGGACCACAGACTCAAGAGGCTCAAATGGAGACTTTTGCAGGGCATTCAGAACAACAGACATCCCATGGAGCCACGGGAGGGACATAGGAAGGTTTAATACGGAAAACACCCTGAGTGAAAGTGTGAATGTCAGGAAGAGATGCAATCTTTCTCTGAAACCATACCGACAAGGCAGATACATGAACCTTGAGGGAGGACAGACGAAGGCCTAAGTCCAGGCCCTGTTGCAGAAAAGCCAAAAGGTTGGCAGTACTGAACTTGTATACATCGTAATTCTTAGCCGCACACCAGGTGAAGTAAGAATTCCAGACCCTATGATAAATCTGAGCCGAAGCGGGTTTACGAGCTTTCAAGATATTTTGAATGACTGCCTCAGAAAATCCTTTGGCCCTCAGGAGTGAAGCTTCAAGAGCCATGCCGTCAAAGCCAGTCGAGCAAGATCCTGGTAGACACAAGGACCCTGAATGAGGAGGTCTGGGCGCTGAGGAAGTAGAAGAGGACGCTCTATTGAGAGACCCTGTAAGTCTGAGAACCAATGTTGGTCCGACTGGGCATTCATGCTCCAAAGGCAGAATAATTGAAGTGCTGCTGGTGGGCGTCCTCTAGAGGCGGGCACCCAAATAACAATTTACTCACCCTCTAAGAAATCGTGAAAAACACTGTCATAAAATAGGATTTTGGTACTTACCAGGTAAATCCTTTTCTTTGAATCCATAGGGGGCACTGGAGTACTCTTGGGATATGGATGGCTTAGCAGAAACAAAGGCACTGAATATTTAAATTTAGAACTCTCCACCCCTCCATATCCCCGAGTACCTCAGTGTATTACCTCAGTGTTTTTTACGGAGCCGAACAGGAACTATAGAGAGGTTGACAATGGAGAATTCCTATAACCTAACGGACAACAACAAAGTTGACACATAACGTTACTGACAACGAAACAGTTGACACCATAACCGATAGAACCTTATAATTTGAACCAGTCGGTGAAAATGTGTTACCATAAGATCCCCTGAGCTTAATACAATCAAGGTAAAACTGCTCTGGGTGGGCGTCCAGTGCCCCCTATGGATTCAAAGAAAAGGATTTACCTGGTAAGTACCAAAATCCTATTTTCTTTTTCATCCACTAGGGGTCACTGGAGTACTCTTGGGACGTACCAAAGCTTCCCCCGTGGGTGGGAGAGCTGTTTGACACCTGTAACACTAGGCGGCCAAAGCTAGATGCTGATGCCGCAAACGTATCAAACCTGTAAAAGCGCACAAACGTGTGCACAGAAGACCATGTAGCCGCACGGTCAAGCTGCGTCGTAGAAGCTCCACGACCAGCTGGCCATGACGTTCCCACAGAACCTGTGGGATGAGCTATTACTGATGTAGGCGACTGTAACCTAGCCTTAAGGTAAGCCTGAAGTATAGTCAGTTTTTCTATCTGGATAAGGTCTGCTGAGAAGCTGGCCAACCCCACTTGGCAGCATCATAGAGAACAAACAACGTATCCGTATTACGAACTGTAGACGTTCGGGACATATAAACGCGTAATGCGCGTACCACATTCAGAATTCTAGAATGTGTTGTCAACACAGGAACCACTATTGGTTGATGTGAAAAGATGACACTAGCTTTGGTAAGAAATCGGGATTCGTCCGAAGTTCCGCTCGGTCATCAGGAAGCACCAAATACAGTGGCTTGCATGACAAGGCACCCAAATTTGAAAAACGCCTTGCCGAAGCTAAGGCTAGAAGAAAAACCGTTTTCCAAGTCAGAAACTTAATATCCACTTGCTGTAAGGGTTCAAAATATGAAGACTGTAAGAAATCTGAACCCAAATTCAAGTCCCATGGCGCTGTAGGTGGAATAAATGGAGGCTGTACTCTGAGGACACCCTGCAGAAAAGTGTGTACCGACGGCAATAGAGCCAATCGTCTTTGAAAATAAATTGACAACACAGATACCTGCACCTTCAGTGTAGATAAACGCAGTCCTCCATCCAACCCAGTCTGTAAAAATAACAGAATACGGGTAACTTGAAAGATGATGTCGGAAACTTCCGAGCTTCACACCAACCTATATAGGCACGCCAAATTCTGTAATAATGAGCTGCCGTAACCGGCTTCCTAGCTCGTAACATGGTTGGTATAACCGATACTGTAATGCCCTCTCTTCTTAAGAGGGCGGTCTCAACAACCACCCTGTCAACCGCAGCCGCGCTAAATAGGGGTAAAAGAACGGCCCCTGTTGTAACGGGTTGGACGTAGTATGAGCGGCCAAGGATCGTCTGCGAGTAGTCCTCGAAAATTCGAGAACCAAACTCTCCGAGACCCATGAGATATCACTAGTATGACTGTGACGGACTCTCTTATGATCCGTTTTAGCAACGGAGAGAGCAGCGGAAAACGGTGGAAACAGATACACGAGGCTGTACGGCCACGCGATTGTGAGAGCATCCACCGCCACTGCCCTTGGGATCTGTCGTTCTGGACACATACTGGGCGTTTGTAATTGTGGCGAGATGGCATCATGTCCACCTGAGGGTAACCCCACCTGTGGACCAACATGTGAAACACCTCTGGATTTAATGCCCAGTCTCCTGGATGAAAATCCCGACGGCTGAGATCATCTGTCTAGCAGATGTCCACTCCCGGAATGAACCCAGTCGACAATATCACCTTGTGGTATTCTGGGCAATTGAGGATTCGAGCTACTTCCCGCATTGCCATGCGGCTTCTCGTTCCTCCCTGGTTGTTGTGTATGCGACTGCCGTCGCGTTGTCTGACTGCACTTGGACAGTCTGAGAGCGAAGTATGTAGTGCATTGTAAATTGCACGGAGTTCCAGGACATTTATAGACAGCAATCTGTCGTGATCCGTTTAGAAACCCTGTTGCTGACCATTTTAAACTACAACTCCCCAACCTCTGAGACTCTCGCCCAGAGTAGAGACACCCTCGCTTCCCTGTGGGAAATCTGCCTATGTGAGGGCGACTACTGCTGTTGAAATGGACGCGAGTGAAAACCTCCGAACTGAAGCGCTTCGAAAGCCCATCATTGTTCCTAATAGGCGAATACACAAATGTACCGATAGTGTGCGTGGCTTGAGCACTAATTGTACCAGATGGCGTATAATCTGTGTAGTAGGTAAATTCTTTGATTTACCGTATCTGGAATCATACCTAGGAATTGAAGTTGTTGAGACGGAATTAGATGCGATTGTTTTTGAAGTTGACACTGCAACCGTGGTGTACGTTAGCAGCGCAAGTCGGAGGAGCATCTGTTGAAACGGAGCTCTTATGAGCAGATCGTTAAGTATGGAACGATTGTCACTGCCAGGAATCTGTGATGAGCTATCATCACAAACATCACTTTGGTGAATACCCGAGGCGCTGACAAGAGGCCAAACGGTAGAGCCTGAAACGGTTAATGGCTGTGGCGTATTGCCAAACGCAAGAACCTGTGATGAGGTGACCAAACCGGAATGTGTAAGTACGCATCCTGGAGATCAAGCGCAACCATGCAATCGTGTGGCTCCAAATATGCAAACACTGACCGCAGAAAATCCATCTTCAATCTGTAGTAAGTGACTTACTGATTGAGACTGCGACGGAGCCCTCCGGCTTTGGTACCACAAACAGACGGGAATAATAACCCTGACCTTGTTGGTGTACCAGGCCTGGAATTAAAAACTGCTGAATCCAGCAGAGACTGAATGGCAACCTGCCAAAACGCCTTATTTCGTCCGACAGAGGCAGTCCTGTCTTTTAACCCTAAATAGCGGATCCATCCATGAGTGGATGGCTGGAAACCCGGCAAATGTAACGTGTAAAGGCGCGCTCCCACAATTGGAAATTCGAGATGGGCTGGGAGCTCGTCAAGCCACTGGCTTGTTGTGACTTTAGCGCCCTGGCGTTACAAGGCCTGAAATATCAAATTTAGGACCAAACAACTTCTGGCCTTGAACAAAAAAGAAAAAAAGAAAAAAAGTGGGTGGGCGCTAGTTTAATGGCTATAAGACACCTAAAATATAAATGCTGTTGTACTGGTTGCAGCTTCCCCAGGTTGAGGTGCTGATCCTCAGCCAAAAAAGGTTGTGAAACAAAGAATACTCGGTGAAGCGCTACCATTCAACAGCATAAATAAATTTATTAATGAAAAGCATATATAAAAAAACTGTCACAATTCAATAAAATATACACCAATATCTTTGTATTATAATGAGCTCATGTATTATGTAACAAACAATCGTAACACAAATGGTACCAATATATATAATGGAAACTCCCTGGGAGAAAGAAAACCACCTATGTTCTGGTGGAAACTGCAGCATTTATATTAAATGGCCCTCATTGTGTTAAGCTCCATGCATGGGCTATTTAATCGTGTAGATTTTCTTTGAAAGTCCATCCGTTTTTAAATGATGTTAATGTGGTGTAATTATGATCTAACCACCATTTAATGAAGAGCTGATTTGCTCGCAGTAGGTAATTTCCAACGGAATTAGGGTTTATCGGGTAGCTCTAATGGATGAGCTTCCATATGTAAATGACTTTAAGCTATGCTAGCTATTTGAAAAAGTCCCGTATATACGGCTTACCCCAGCCTTTCCGTGATGAGAAGGTAGATTGTTCTCTCCTGTATAACGGTGGGTGCCGGCTGCCCACACTAAGGTCCTGCTGTGCGTCGATGTCCGGACGCTGATAGGAAAAACGGATGGAGATCAGCCTTTCAAGTGCTGGTGTCGGAGCGTGGATTTATGCCTATATTACATAGGCTTGTAGCTCCATCTGCGGGAGCCGCCGAACACCCTTGTGCACTGGTGTAGGAGCGCGGCTTGATGTCTCCGGGTCGTGCGCTTATGTTCTATTAGCGGGAGCCGTTGTACACACTCCTTGTGTGTGGATGCTTTAATGAGCTCAGGATATCGGGTCGACGTCGGGCAGATGCTTGACGCGTTTCTCAGCCACAAAACAGGGGCTGTTTCATCAGAAGTCGTGGCCTTGTCGTGCTGAAACTAGCGACGATGAAAAGCGAGAAGCGAGGTAACAGGCGGCAGCAGAAGCTTTACAGAGATACTCAGCAGCTTCTCATTAACGATAAGTCTAACGTGATCGTCATTGTTTCCATACATAGAGCGCCTAGTGACCCAAATGTATCTTGGGTCTTTATAAGGTTTGACACAGACGAATTCACCAATGGCGGATTCTCCCATTTAGATGTGGAAACGGGTAAATAGACTTAAATCTTAGTAAGATATTCTAAATAAGAAACTCATTGAAGATCTGTCGTTTAGTAAATACGACGGATTAGATGTTAGAGGCTCCTTAGTCTCTGTAAATTTGAGACACTGACTCACTGGTCATTAGCAATGTATGGTTGTCAAAACCCGCACTATCTGACTGCTGGTCTAATGTGCCCTTCTCACTCGTAGTTAGCGCTGTGAGGTTTGACATAGAATTGTCAGACTGCAACATAGCCGAAATGTTTAAATTATAAGACCAGTTAAATTAACACCCTGGTACCCAAAGGGAAGTTGGACCTTTGGAAAAGCTGAGACTTCTCCGTTAGAGCTGGCGGAGTAACTTCCGAGACTCCGATCTTACCGCTCCTGTCGAGCGGAGTCAATTTGAATTGCCAATGCTTAACATAGGATCTGGGAATGAACCGGCTTCCGGAGTGGAAACCTACAAAACAAACTGAACCTGTGGTAGATTTATGTACAGACATTGTAGTAAACCTTATTTTTAGTCTGTGCTGGAGCCTTACTCCTTATACAGACAGACAACACAATAGCCAAAGGACAGACACTTGCACGACTCAGTAAAATCTTTACTTAAGGTGTGTAATATATATATATATATATATATATATATATATATATTTATGGCCGAAATACAGTTCACATGGCCAGCCTATGTGAAACCTGAACCAAAATTCCCACTAACACCCCTGCGCCTCCGTGTGGAGTAGAGATGTAGGGCAGGAATGTTCTGGAATTACAAACTGGAAGAAACAGGAAGCATGGTTAAAATCGCCCCCATGCCATGCTTACACTGATAATCACAGGACAGGTTACAATACCTGCTGCAGTGTTAATATAGGCTCAATAGACTATTATACAGTGATAATCACAATCTAGTATACAGTGATAATCACAGGCAGGTTACAATACATGCCTTCAGTGTTAATATAGGCTCAATAGCCTATTATACAGTGATAATCACAGGCAGGTCACAATCCAGTGTTAATATAAGCTCTGCCTGCAGTTTAAATCTGTATTAATACCTTCTATAGATATGGCAGCCTGTCATCACTATTCTTTCCCTTACATTTTCCCCCTTGCAGCCGCGCTGTAATCAGCCAGGTCCCCCCCCCCCCCCCCCCCTTCCCTGTGCTCCCTGTAGCGCTGTGTCTCAGCGGGGAGCCGGGAAGCTCATTGCAGAGAGGCGAGGGACACTTATTTCAGAGCAGCGGAGGTCGGCTGGCCGGAGCGGCACGTAGCAGCTTCCGGCATCGCTAGCCGAGCTGCGGCGGGTCTCCCCCTCTGAGCGCTGCACTTTCAATACAGCGCTGACGGAGCGCCTGGCGGGAGGACGGAGCGCCTGGGGCGGGCGGTCGGAGCGGGCGGACGGAGCGGCTGGGGCGGCTATTATGAGCGGCAGTGAGCGGGCGGCATTACCAACGGACCCCACACAGCGGGGCGGCAGCCTGCGCTGACCGCCCCGTTTCCCCAGCATACCTTGTTGTAGGGAGGCCTGCGACGGGCTTCATCTGTAAGCTCCGAGCTCTTCAGTTTATGGCTGCGACGGTGCTTCTATCTGTAAGCTCCGTCCAGCTGTTGCAGGAGGCAGTGGGCTGCCTGTGGCTGTGAGGGTGCTCTTTGTGAGGACCGACACGCCATGCGCTGTCCGTGCAGCGGCACTATCCCGGACCCATGTTTTTACAGAAACTGGGAAGGGATGTGCTAAGTGAAAAAGTAAAAATGTAAAAATAAGAATTTACTTACCGATAATTCTATTTCTCGGAGTCCGTAGTGGATGCTGGGGTTCCTGAAAGGACCATGGGGAATAGCGGCTCCGCAGGAGACAGGGCACAAAAAGTAAAGCTTTAGGATCAGGTGGTGTGCACTGGCTCCTCCCCCTATGACCCTCCTCCAAGCCTCAGTTAGGATACTGTGCCCGGACGAGCGTACACAATAAGGAAGGATTTTGAATCCCGGGTAAGACTCATACCAGCCACACCAATCACACTGTACAACCTGTGATCTGAACCCAGTTAACAGTATGATAACAGCGGAGCCTCTGAAAAGATGGCTCACAACAATAATAACCCGATTTTTGTAACTATGTACAAGTATTGCAGATAATCCGCACTTGGGATGGGCGCCCAGCATCCACTACGGACTCCGAGAAATAGAATTATCGGTAAGTAAATTCTTATTTTCTCTATCGTCCTAGTGGATGCTGGGGTTCCTGAAAGGACCATGGGGATTATACCAAAGCTCCCAAACGGGCGGGAGAGTGCGGATGACTCTGCAGCACCGAATGAGAGAACTCCAGGTCCTCCTCAGCCAGGGTATCAAATTTGTAGAATTTAGCAAACGTGTTTGCCCCTGACCAAGTAGCTGCTCGGCAAAGTTGTAAAGCCGAGACCCCTCGGGCAGCCGCCCAAGATGAGCCCACTTTCCTTGTGGAATGGGCTTTTACTGATTTTGGCTGTGGCAATCCTGCCACAGAATGTGCAAGCTGAATTGTACTACAAATCCAACGAGCAATCGTCTGCTTAGAAGCAGGAGCACCCAGCTTGTTGGGTGCATACAGGATAAACAGCGAGTCAGATTTTCTGACTCCAGCCGTCCTGGAAACATATATTTTCAAGGCCCTGACAACGTCAAGCAACTTAGAGTCCTCTAAGTCCCTGGTAGCCGCAGGTACCACAATAGGTTGGTTCATGTGAAATGCAGAAACCACCTTAGGTAGAAATTGAGGACGAGTCCTCAATTCCGCCCTGTCAGAATGAAAAATTAAGTAAGGGCTTTTATATGATAAAGCCGCCAATTCTGACACACGCCTGGCTGAAGCCAAGGCTAACAGCATCGACACCTTCCATGTGAGATATTTTAAGTCCACAGTGGAAAGTGGTTCAAACCAATGTGACTTTAGAAAACTCAACACCACATTGAGATCCCAAGGTGCCACTGGAGGCACAAAAGGAGGCTGTATGTGCAGGACCCCTTTTACAAATGTCTGAACTTCAGGTACTGAAGCCAGTTCTTTCTGGAAGAAAATCGACAGGGCCGAAATTTGAACCTTAATGGACCCTAATTTTAGGCCCATAGACAGTCTGTTTGCAGGAAATGAAGGAAACGACCCAGTTGAAATTCCTCTGTAGGGGCCTTCTTGGCCTCACACCACGCAACATATTTACGCCAAATGCGGTGATAATGTTTTGCGGTTACGTCCTTCCTGGCTTTGACAAGAGTAGGGATGACTTCTTCTGGAATGCCTTTTTCCCTCAGGATCCGGCGTTCAACCGCCATGCCGTCAAACGCAGCCGCGGTAAGTCTTGGAACAGACAAGGCTCCTGCAGTAGCAGGTCCTTTCTTAGAGGTAGAGGCCACGGTTCGTCCGTGAGCATCTCTTGAAGTTCCGGGTACCAAGTCCGTCTTGGCCAATCCGGAACCACGAGTATAGTTCTTACTCCTCTCCTTCTTATGATTCTCAGTACTTTTGGTATGAGAGGCAGAGGAGGGAACACATACACTGACTGGTACACCCACGGCGTTACCAGAGCGTCCACTGCTATTGCCTGAGGGTCCCTTGACCTGGTGCAATATCTGTCCAGTTTTTTGTTGAGGCGGGACGCCATCATGTCCACCTTTGGTTTTTCCCAACGGTTTACAATCAGGTGGAAGACTTCTGGGTGAAGTCCCCACTCTCCCGGGTGAAGGTCGTGTCTGCTGAGGAAGTCTGCTTCCCAGTTGTCCACTCCCGGAATGAATACTGCTGACAGTGCTATCACATGATTTTCCGCCCAGCGAAGAATCCTTGCAGCTTCTGCCATTGCCCTCCTGCTTCTCGTGCCGCCCTGTCTGTTTACGTGGGCGACTGACGTGATGTTGTCCGATTGGATCAACACCGCCTGACCCTGAAGCAGAGGTTTTGCTTGACTTAGGGCATTGTAAATGGCCCTTAGTTCCAGAATGTTTATATGAAGAGACGTTTCCAGGCTTGACCACAGGCCCTGGAAATTCCTTCCCTGTGTGACTGCTCCCCAGCCTCTCAGGCTGGCATCCGTGGTTACCAGGATCCAATCCTGAATGCCAAATCTGCGGCCCTCTAGTAGATGAGCACTCTGCAGCCACCACAGGAGAGACACCCTTGTCCTTGGCGACAGGGTTATCCGCTGATGCATCTGCAGATGCGATCCGGACCATTTGTCCAGTAGATCCCACTGAAATGTTCTTGCATGGAATCTTCCGAATGGAATCGCTTCGTAAGAAGCCACCATTTTCCCCAGGACCCTCGTGCACTGATGCACTGAGACCTGTCCTGGTTTTAGGAGGTTCCTGACTAGCTCGGATAACTCCCTGGCCTTCTCCTCCGGGAGAAACACCTTCTTCTGGACTGTGTCCAGAATCCTTCCTAGGAACAGTAGACGTGTCGTTGGAATCAGCTGCGATTTTGGAATATTTAGAATCCACCCGTGCTGACGTAACACTACCTGAGATAGTGCTACTCCGACTTCTAACTGTTCCCTGGATCTTGCCCTTATCAGGAGATCGTCCAAGTAAGGGATAATTAAAATGTCTTTTCTTCTTAGAAGAATCATCATTTCGGCCATTACCTTGGTAAAGACCCGAGGTGCCGTGGACAATCCAAACGGCAGCGTCTGAAACTGATAATGACAGTTTTGTACTACAAACCTGAGGTACCCTTGGTGAGAAGGGTATATCGGGACGTGGAGATAAGCATCCTTGATGTCCAGAGACACCATATAGTCCCCTTCTTCCAGGTTTGCTATCACTGCTCTGAGTGACTCCATCTTGAATTTGAACCTTTTTATGTAAGTGTTCAAGGATTTCAGATTTAAAATTGGTCTCACCGAGCCGTCCGGCTTCGGTACCACAAACAGCGTGGAATAATACCCCTTTCCTTGTTGCAGGAGGGGTACCTTGATTATCACCTGCTGGGAATACAGCTTGTGAATGGCTGCCAAAACTGCCTCCCTGTCGGAGGGAGACTTTGGTAAAGCAGACTTCAGGAAACGACGAGGGGGAAACGCCTTGAATTCCAGTTTGTACCCCTGCGATACTACCTGTAGAATCCAGGGATCCACTTGCGAGTGAGCCCACTGCGCGTTGAAATTCTTGAGACGGGCCCCCACCATATCTGAGTCTGCTTGTAAAGCCCCAGCGTCATGCTGAAGACTTGGCAGAAGCAGGGGAGGGCTTCTGCTCCTGTGAAGCGGCTGCATGGTGCAGTCTTTTTCCTTTTCCTCTGCCCCGGGGCAGAAAAGAGTGGCCTTTTGCTCGCTTGTACTTATGGGAACGAAAGGACTGAGTTTGAAAAGACGGTGTCTTTTTCTGCTGATGTGGAGTGACCTGGGGTAAAAAGGTGGATTTTCCAGCCGTTGCCGTGGCCACCAGGTCCGATAGACCAGCCCCAAATAACTCCTCCCCTTTATACGGCAATACTTCCATGTGCCGTTTGGAATCCGCATCCCCTGACCACTGTCGCGTCCATAACGCTCTTCTGGCAGAGATGGACATAGCACTTATTCTTGATGCCAGGGTGCAAATATCCCTCTGTGCATCACGCATATATAGTAGTGCATCCTTTAAATGTTCTATAGTTAACAAAATATTGTCCCTATCCAGGGTATCAATATTCTCGGTCAGGGAATCCGACCATGCGACTCCAGCACTGCACATCCAGGCTGAGGCGATTGCTGGTCGCAGTATAACACCAGTATGTGTGTATATACTTTTTAGGATATTTTCCAGCCTTCTATCAGCTGGTTCTTTGAGGGTAGCCGTATCAGGAGACGGTAACGCTACTTGTTTTGATAAACGTGTGAGCGCCTTATCTACCCTAGGGGGTGTTTCCCAACGCGCCCTAACCTCTGGCGGGAAAGGATATAATGCTAATAATTTTTTAGAAATTAGCTGTTTTTTATCGGGGGAAACCCACGCTTTTTCACACACCTCATTTATTTCCTCTGACTCAGGAAAAAATATTGGTAGTTTTTTCTCTCCCCACATAATACCCTTCTTTGTGGTACTTGTAGTGTCAGAAAGGTTCAATGCCTCTTTCATTGCCGTGATCATGTAACGTGTGGCCCTACTGGACATTACGTTTGTCTCGTCACCGTCGACACTAGACTCAGTATCTGTGTCAGGGTCTGTGTCGACCCACTGAGGTAACGGGCGTTTTAGCGCCCCTGACGGTGTCTGAGACGCCTGGACAGGCACTAATTGATTTGCCGGCTGTCTCATGTCGTCAACAGTTTTCTGCAAATTGCTGACATTATCACTTAATTGTTTAAATACAATCATCCAGTCAGGTGTCGACTCCCTAGGGGGTGACATCACCAACACAGGCAACTGCTCCGCCTCCACATAATTTTCCTCCTCATACATGTCGACACACGCGTACCGACACACAGCACACACACCGGGAATGCTCTGATAGAGGACAGGACCCCACTTAGCCCTTTGGAGAGACAGAGGGAGAGTCTGCCAGCACACACCCAGCGCTATATATATATATATATACAGGGATAACCTTATATAAGTGTTATTCCCTTATAGCTGCTGTTATTATCGTTATTTGCTGCCAAAAATGCCCCCCCTTCTCTTTTTTACCCTGATTCTGAAGCAGGACTGCAGGGGAGAGTCAGGGAGCCGTCCTTCCAGCGGAGCTGTGAGGGAAAATGGCGCTTGTGTGCTGAGGAGATAGGCTCCGCCCCTTCACGACGTCCTTATCTCCCGCTTTTCTGTGTAAAATGGCAGGGGATTAAAATACATCCATATAGCCCAGGAGCTATATGTGATGTATTCTGTTTTGCCACCTAAGGTATTCCGTTATATTGCGTCTCAGGGCGCTCCCCCCCCAGCGCCCTGCACCCTCAGTGACCGGAGTGTGAAGTGTGCTGAGAGCAATGGCGCACAGCTGCGGTGCTGTGCGCTACCTTAGTCTGAAGACAGGATGTCTTCTGCCGCCGATTTCACCGGACCTCTTCGTCTCTTCTGGCTCTGTAAGGGGGACGGCGGCGCGGCTCCGGTGACCCATCCAGGCTGAACCTGTGATCGGGCCTCTGGAGCTAGTGTCCAGTAGCCTAAGAAACCCGATCCACTCTGCACTCAGGTGAGTCCGTTTCTTCTCCCCTTAGTCCCACGATGCAGTGAGCCTGTTGCCAGCAGGACTCACTGAAAATAAAAAAAACCTAACTAAACTTTTATTCTAAGCAGCTCAGGAGAGCCACCTAGATTGCACCCTTCTCGGCCGGGCACAAAAATCTAACTGAGGCTTGGAGGAGGGTCATAGGGGGAGGAGCCAGTGCACACCACCTGATCCTAAAGCTTTACTTTTTGTGCCCTGTCTCCTGCGGAGCCGCTATTCCCCATGGTCCTTTCAGGAACCCCAGCATCCACTAGGACGATAGAGAAAGTAAAAATTAGAAATTAATAAAATCTTCAACAAAGTGTGGGAACTCCACACAAACCTTGTTAGTGCTGTGAGCACAGAAAAAACACTGAGGTAATACACTGAGGTACTCGGGGATATGGAGGGGTGGAGAGTTCTAAATTTAAATATTCAGTGCCTTTGTTTCTGCTAAGCCGTCCATATCCCGAGAGTACTCCAGTGACCCCTAGTGGATGAAAAAGAAAACACCATTGGTAGGAGGTCTAATAAAAACATTCAAACCCACTATATCAAAATTATGAAACCTTTAGGCAAGGACTGCTACTGTAAACAGTAGCCTCCCCCAATAGATCATGTTAGTATGAGTAAATCTATTTGGATGGGTCAGTAATTATCCCATAATTGGAAATCCTTTAATCAAGACCGGTGGGGAACTTCAGAACGGGAGCTAAGAAACACTGGTGCCGGCAGCTGTTCAATTACAAGAGATATAGGGGGTAATTCCAAGTTGATCGCAGCAGGGTTTTTTTTAGCAGTTGGGCAAAACCATGTGCACTGCAGGGGAGGCAGATATAACATGTGCATATAGAGTTAGATTTGGGTGGGTTATTTTATTTCTGTGCAGGGTAAATACTGGCTGCTTTATTTTTACACTGCAAATTAGATTGCAGATTGAACACACCCCACCCAAATCTAACTCACTCTGCACATGTTACATCTACCTCCCCTGCAGTGCACATGGTTTTGCCCAACTGCTAAAAAAATCCTGCTGCGATCAACTTGGAATTACCCCCCTAAGCAAGTACATTGGCGGTAACTGGGAAAGTTCACGGTCACTTGCCTTCATAGCACATTTTATAGACATTTCAAAAATACATATTTCACAGAAATTAACATTTAGATTAGATTATACTGCAGCTTGCATAAGAGTGACATACGATTCTGCACCTCACTAGAAAAATGCATTTATACATGTAAAAAGGATCACAAGGTTAATGAGGTTATTTGCTAAATAAATGAAAGGGGGGGAAGGGGGGCTGTGAAAGCGGAGGCACAGAATCAAAGCTATGATACCAAGTCACGGTGCCAGGATTAGAGAGAAAAAAATGCGACTGCTATTATCATGGAACAATATGCTAACCTTTCACCGATGCTACGTCTATGAACTATGGGGGTAATTCCAAGTTGATCGCAGCAGGAATTCTGTTAGCAATTGGGCAAAACCAGGGCCGGCTCGAGGCATGTTCGACTCGAGCGGACGCGCAGGGTGCCACCCTTAATGGGCGCCGTGCGCTGGCGCCGCCATGTCGGAGCCTGGAGCCGGCCCTGATCTCCTCTGCTGTCCCGGCTGACACTGCTGTGTGCGCCGCTGCTGTGTGCGCTATGCGGCGCCGGCGTCTGATGTCAGACACCGGCGCCGCTCAGCGCGCGCAGACAGCGGGCGCGCACAGCAGCACTCCCCCTCCCTCGGCACAGCAGGTACTGGGGGCATATGTGGCACTGTGGGGGACATTTATCTGTGCACTGTGAGGGGGCATTAATGTATCTGGCACTGTGGGGGCATTTCTGGCACTGTGGGGGCATATCTGCGCTGTGGGGGCATTTATGTATCTGCACTGTGGGGGCATGTATGTATCTGGCACTGTGGGGGCATTTCTGTATCTGGCACTGGGGGGGCATATCGGCACTGTGGGGGTATTTATGTATCTGGCACTGTGGGGGTATATCTGCACTGTGGGGGCACTTATTTATCTGGCACTGGGGGCATTTATTTATCTGGCACTGTGGGGGCATTTATTTATCTGGCACTGTGGGGGGCATTTATTTATCTGGCACTGTGGGGGGCATTTATTTATCTGGCACTGTGGGGGGGCATTTATTTATCTGGCACTGTGGGGGGCATTTATTTACGTCACGCTATGTCACGTGTAGCTGGCACTGCTGGGGGGCATGTCACGTGTAGCTGGCACTGCTTGGGGGCATGTCACGTGTAGCTGGCACTGCTGGGGAGCATGTTATGTAGTGTTCCCGCTAGGCGTCTGTGGCTAGGCAATGTGTCTCAGTTATCTCCCTGGTGCAATGTGTCTCAGTGCTGTGCCTGGCGCAAAGTGTATAGGAGGTTCTACCTGGTGCAGTGTGTATTAGTTGCACTACTGTGTGGTGTAATGCAAATTGCCACTATTATGTGGCCACGTACCTTCCCCACGAAGTAACTCCCCTTAATTTTTGCTGCGCGCCTTCGGCGCGCACTGTCCATGCTTTGACATATAGGTATGGGAACAACAAGCATTATGTACATCATTTTGCCCTCCTAACTTAAAAATGTGCCCTCCCTGTGATCAGCACCATGCCCTAAAAAGTGAACACTATCATGTGTAGCTGGCACTGCTGGGGGGCATGTCATGTGTAGCTGGCACTGCTGCGGGGCATGTCATGTGTAGCTGGCACTGCTGCGGGGCATGTCATGTGTAGCTGGCACTGCTGCGGGGCATGTCATGTGTAGATGGCACTGCTGCGGGGCATGTCATGTGTAGCTGGCACTGCACATTATGTGTATCTGGCACTATACTGGAGACATTGTGTGTAAGGAACACTACTGTGGCTATGTGTAAGGCTGCTAATTGTGTGAAAATATGTTTATAGTTTGATGATATGAAGTTACGAGGTCACGCCCACTTTTCCAGAGGCCACACCCACTTTTCCGGGAAAGGGGGGGCTTTTACATTTTCTCGCTCAGGGTGCTAGTAGGCCTGGAGCCGGCCCTGGGCAAAACCATGTGCACTGCAGGGGAGGCAGATATAACATGTGCAGAGAGAGTTAGATTTGGGTGTGGTGTGTTCAATCTGCAATCTAATTTGCAGTGTAAAAATAAAGCAGCCAGTATTTACCCTGCA
This sequence comes from Pseudophryne corroboree, assembly GCF_028390025.1. Taxonomy (NCBI): domain Eukaryota; kingdom Metazoa; phylum Chordata; class Amphibia; order Anura; family Myobatrachidae; genus Pseudophryne; species Pseudophryne corroboree. The sequence goes on along the minus strand of NC_086444.1, from coordinate 248,785,101 downwards.
CAGAAATAAAATAACCCACCCAAATCTAACTCTCTTACAGTATATATGCCACACCTGCAGTGCACATGGTTTTGCCCAACTGCTAAAAAATTTCCTGCTGCGATCAACTTGGAATTACCCCCTATGAACAGTAAAATGGAAGTAATCCGAGTAGACAGAAGCCTTACAGACATAATGTACAGTTCTGAAAGCTCATGACACTGCATTGAAGAACTTCAATTAATTCTGCAGAAACATAACATACACATTTGTTGCAGTAGTCATAAAACTAGATAAAATAAAATAAATCTTAGTAATAATTTCACATACTGGTAAAACAAGGTCACCGTAACCTGACAGGTCGTTGATTAAAATAAACACTACTAGATAAAGTATATGCTGCAATGACTTTCCAGGGCATAACGGACAATGTGGCTCTAGTAAGCAAGCCTGCAGGACGCTCTAGCTTTTTAATGCTTGTGCTCACTGGAGCAAAGACAGAGCCATACTGTAGTAAAGTTCAGTAATGTCCTAATTTAATTGTTATTACATCCCTGATCTATTGGACTGAGCTGTGAAATGTGTCAACGGTCTATAAATAAACCATAATACAAGATGAGGCGATTCATGAATTAGTAAAACTCTATTTTATTCTTTCCATCTGTCGCTCCTCCCTTTGCCAGTATTCCCACCTCCTACAACTGTGCTGTTCTTGCTGTATAAGCTGCTGGTCATTGTGTACTTCCCTCTGACCAGTGACACTGCCCAGTATGAATGTGTTCTACTTGGATCCAGTATCTGATCATTCTGTAAGTTAAGTTTGACTTGTCATTGTGCTACAGATTTGTTACATGAATGATTACATTTTTAATTACATTTTACATTTCTATATGGCCTTTCTTGTTATTCCACTTTTTACTGTAAATAGCATTTAATGCAAGTTAGAAGAGAAAAAAGAAAAGGAGATTTATGGTAGACTTACTATGGTTAAATCTCTTTCTGCGAGGTACATTGGTTCCACAGGGACACATCGGGGTGTAGAGATGGATCTTGATCCAGGCACCAACAGGCTAATGCTTTAGACCAGTGTTTTTCAACCACTGCACAGTGGCACACTAGTGTGCCCTGAGCAGTCCCCAGGTGTGCCGCCATAGAAGCAGAGCCAGGCCCATCAGTGTTTTGCTGCTACCGAGGCCCTGGAAGGAGCAATACTGGTGGGTTTAGTGGTTAGTGTTGGGCTCTTCTGGCTTTTTCAGATGTGGCTCAGGCGTTACCTATAGAGAAGCTGAGACATGACATCCAAAGACACGCAACTGCTCCATGCATCACCATTATATTTGAGTGTTCCCTGGCAATATTTAAACCTTCTTCAGTGTGCCGAGAGTTGCAAAAGGTTGAAAATCTGTGCTTTAGACTGTTCCAGGATGCATTGGGGCCTCCTTTATAACCCCTCCTCCAGTCACTGTGAGCTCAGTTTCGTTAACCAGTCCAATGTAGGAGCAGGTAAAAGAGAAGGCAGATGTTAGTCACATAGAACCACGTTCTCACAACAGGAGAAGGGACCAGCGGCTAATGCCATACAAACCCATAGAAGCAAGGTGCATCAGGGTGGGCGCCCTGTGGAACCAAAGTACCTCGCAGAAAGATTTAACCATGGAAAGTCTACCATAAATGTCCTTTTCTGCAGAGGGGTACACTGGTATTCCACAGGGAAACAATCGGGGATGTCCTAAAGCAGGTCATCATGGGAGGGGACGCGCCGTAGCGGGTATGAGAACCCGGCATCCAAGGGAAGCATCCTGGGAGGCGGAAGTATCGAAGGCATAGAACCTAAGGAACATGTTCACTGAGGACCACGTAGCCGCCTTGCACAATTGTTCAGCGGACGCGCCTTGGCGGGCCGCCCAAGAAGGTCAAGACCGAGTAGAATGGGCTTTAATAGCAGCAGGAGCTGGGAATAGAGCCTGCGCATAGGCTTGTGCAATCACCATTCTAATCCATCTGGCCAAGATTTGCTTACTCACAGGCCAGCCACGTTTGTGAAAACCAAAAAGTACAAAAAGGGAATCTGACCTCCTGAGAGGCAGTCCTCTCCACGCATATACGGAGAGCCCGTACCATATCCAAAGACCGGTCTTTGGAGGACAAACCAGAAGAGATGAAGGTCGGAACCACAATCGCTTGGTTTAGGTGAAAAGAGGACACCACCTTAGGTAAATGACCAGGGTGAGTTCTAAGAACTGCCCGGTCACGGTGAAATATCAGGAAGAGTGGACAACAGGACAAAGCGCCTAGGTCTGACACCCTCCTAGCAGAGGCAATAGCCAGTAGGAACAGGACCTTCACCGTGAGCAATTTAAAGTCCACTGACTTAAGAGGTTCAAATTTAGACTCTTGCAGGACATTCAGGACAACAGAAAGATCCCATGGAGCCACAGGAGGGACATAGGGAGGCTGAATCCGTAAAACACCCTGAGTGAAAGTATGAAAAGTCAGGAATAGATGGAATTTTTCTCTGAAACCACACCGACAAAGCAGATATATGAACCTTGAGGGAGACCAGACTAAAGCCTAAGTCCAGGCCTTGTGCAGAAAAGCCAGAAGTCTGGAAGTTCCGAATTTGTATGCATCGTAATTCTTAGCAGCACACCAGGTAAAGTAAGAATTCCAGACCTTGTAATATATCCATGCAAATGCCGGTTTTCGGGCCTTTAGCATAGTTTGGATAACCGCCTCAGATAATCCTTTGGCCCTCAGGAGTGATGCTTCAAGAGCCACGCCGTCAAAGAGAGTTTGGCCAGGGCCGGTGGACACATGGGCCCTGAACGAGGAGGTCTGGGCATTGAGGAAGAAGAAGAGGACGCTCTATCGATAGACCCTGCAGGTCTGAGAACCAATGCAGTCTGGGCCACGCTGGAGCGACTAGAAGCAGTATTCCTCCTTCTTGTTTGAACTTCCGTAGTACCCTGGGCAGGAGGGACACTGGAGGGAACACATAGGGCAGACAAAAGTTCCATGGAATTGCCAGTGCATACACGAATGCTGCTTGAGGATCCCTGGTTCTTGATCCGAAGACCGGAACTTTGTGATTGTGTTGAGGCACCATCAGTCCTACATCTGGTAGGCCCCATTTGTCCACTAGGAGTTGAAAGACTTCCTGATGAAGCCTCTCCGGCATGCACGTACCGACGACGGAGGAAATCCGCTTCCCAGTTGAGGACTCCGGAATGAACACTGCCGATATTGCTAGCAGATGGTGTTCCGCCCAACGAAGGATTTTTGACACTTCCATCATTGCCATGCAGCTTCAAGTGCCTCCTTTATGGTTTATGTATGCCACCGTGGTACTTGAACAGGCCTATTCATTAACAGAGGCAAGGCGAGAGACAAAGCATTGAACACTGCCCGCAATTACAGAATGTTTATTGGGAGGAGTCCCCCTGGTCCACCGACCCTGGAAAGAGTGTTGCTCCAACACCGCACCCCAGCCCATCAGACTGGCATCTGAAGTCAGTAAGACCCAGATGGGGATCCAGTGATCGCGCTGAGCCAAAAAAAAAGTGGGTCCCAGGGACCCTTCACTTTTAAAAATTGGGGTCCTACCGGTCTTTTTCTGGGTCCATTCGGAATGAAGGTTCTTATTAATTTTAATCTTGTTTGGACACTACAAAAGTGTTGCAAGATGGGGGGATGGGGTTACAGTGCTGCTGGGCTGAGTAGCGTGCAGGACACCCTGCACCAGAGCTGTAACTAGCCATTTTGGTGCCCTTAGGCAGAAAGTGAATTGGTGTTAGACCACTCAGACCACAAAGAATAGGTAGTGCGCGCCGTAGGCGCGTTGCAAAATTTTAGGGGCGTGGCTTCATAGGGAAGGGGCGTGACCACATAATAGTGTCAATTCACATTACACCACACAGTAGTGGCGATTATACACATTGCACCAGGTAGAACCTCCTATGCACACTGATCCAGGTAGATCACGTCATACACTTTGCTCCAGGTACAGCACGTCATACACTTTGCACCAGGTACAGCACGTCATACACTTTGCACCAGGTAGAGGACTTATACAAATTGCACCAGGTAGAGAACGTTATGCACATTATGCCAGGTAGAGCACGTTATCATACACATTGCGCCTGGTAGAGCACGTTATCATACACATTGCGCCAGGTAGAACACGTTATCATACACATTGCGCCAGATAGAGCACGTTATCATACACACTGCGCCAGATAGAGCACGTTATCATACACACTGCGCCAGATAGAGCACATTATCATACACACTGCGCCAGGTAGAGCACGTTATCATACACATTGCCGCTAGGTAGAGCATGTTATCATACACAGTGCGCCAGGTAGAACGCGTTATACACACTGCGCCAGGTAGAGCACGTTATCATACACATTGCTCCAGGTAGAGCATGTTATCATACACATTGCCGCTAGGTAGAGCAGGTTACCATGCACATTGTGTCAGGTAGAACACGTTATTATACACAATGCGCCTGGTAGAGCACGTTATTATACACATTGCACCAGGTAGAACACGTTATTATACACAATGCGCCTGGTAGAACACGTTATTATATACAATGCGCCTGGTAGAGCACGTTAATATACACATTGCACCAGGTAGAGCACGTTATCATACACATTGCGCCAGGTAGAACACGTTATTATACACAATGCGCCTGGTAGAGCACGTTATTATACACATTGCGCCAGGTAGAACACGTTATTATACACAATGCGCCTGGTAGAACACGTTATTATACACAATGCGCCTGGTAGAGCACTGAGGCACATTGCAGTAACCACTTATCACCTCCAGTTGCACGAAGGAGCCGTTTAACACAAGTGGCTCCGCCCCCAGCAGCAACTCACTGACACTCACCATTTTTTCTGACAGCACAGTGCAGTGAGTGCACTGGCACAAGTAGCCAGCCTGCGCCTGTAGTAGCCGCAGCCTGGAGGAGCTCTATGTGAAATCGCAAGAAGAGGCTGTTCTCTGGCAAGAAGGAGCTCCTCCAATCGCTTCCCCTGACGGGCTGGCCACTGCTAAATATACCGATAATCAGTTACAACTGTGTCAAAGTAGTGGAGCCCCAGGTGCAATGGGAAAGTCAGTGTTACTGCACAATTGTACTGATTACTGGTATATTTAGCAGTGGCCAGCCCGTCCGGGGAAGCGATCGGAGGAGCTCCTTCTTGCCAGCCTCTGCTTGCGATTTCACAGATAGCTCCTTCATGCTGCGGCGCCGGCTGGCTACTTGTGCCAGTGCACTCACTGCACTGTGCTGTCATAAAAATGGTGTCAGTGAGGCCCTGACACTCTGAGCGGCCTCACATTGCACACACGGAGCTTGCAGCCCCCGGACATCCCGCATCTGCACCAGCTACTCCAGGTGAAGCGGGGCGATGCAGCACTGTCTACTGCTTACCTACAGCGGGAGCTGCGCAGCCCGGGCGGCTCCTGCTGGAAGGTGGTTGTCGGGTCTCGGTGGGGCGTTGAGCGGGTCCCGGGTAGGGGGGGTGGCGGCGGGTAGATCCGGAGCTGTACTCCCAGTCGCAGAGGAGGGTGCTGGCGGCAGAGCGGAGGTGGAGCCGGCTGAGCGGGGCCAGTCTGTCAGCCCTGCAGCACAGATTCATGTGCTGGCGGGGAGCAGGATTCAAAGCGGGAGATGCTGCAGGCTGAGATTGGATGGAGCCTACAGGAGGTGATTGGCTGAGGAAACAGCCAGTCACCTCCTGCATTCCGCTGACAGGCTTAACACATGCAAACACATATTCAGATGAGCGCGTCCTGTGGGACCCGCTCATCTTCTAAATGCGAGTCCCGGCCGGCTGTTTCTTGGTAAAATACGCGCCATAGCGCGTTTTTGCGATCACTGGGGATCTAGAAGGGACGGCCCATGTTGAACTGCTGGTCCTGCAGCTACCAGATCAACGATAGACGAACCTCCGGTGTCAAGGATATCATGTGAGACCTGATCCGATGAGGTAGGCCATCCCACTTGGAAAGGAATAACCTCTGCAGAGGGCGGGAATGAAATGGAGCGTACGCTACCATGTCAAAAGCAGACACCATCAGACCTAGTACTTGCATCGCCGAGTGTATTGACACTCTTCAGCGAGAGAGGAAGTATCTTAGCCTGTCCTGAAGCTTCAGGACCTTCTCTGGAAACACAAACAGCCATTGACTCAATGTCCCCAGCAGTGCCCCAGGTGCACCATGCTCTGAACAGGGACCAGTGAGGACTTCTTCCAGTTGATGAGCCATCTGTGGGCTTGAAGGAAGTTTACCGTCAGATGCAGATGACTGAGGAGGACATCATGGGAATTTGTCAGGATCAGCAAGTCGTCCAGATACGGCAGGATCGTTACTCACTGGCAACGGAGATGAGCCGTCATCACGGCCATAACCTTGGTGAAGATCCGAGGGTCCGTGGCCAGTCCAAACGGCAGAGCCTGGAAATTATAGTGAAGGTTGCCAATAGCAAACCGCAGATATTGCTGATGCGATATGGCAATAGGTATATGCAGGTAAGCATCTTGTATATCCAGGGATACCATATAATCTCCGGGTTCCATGGACAGTACAATTGAGCGCAGTGTTTCGATACAGAACTTGGATACTCTCACAAACTTCAGCGATTTGAGGTTGAGAATCGGCCGGAAAGACCCATTGGGTTTCGGTACTAGAAACAGAGTCGAGTAGTATCCTCTGCCACTCTGGGATAGAGGTACCGGCACCACCACTCCTGTATCCAGGAGGGATCTCACAACCGTGTGTAGAGCATGTGCCTTTAACGGATCCGAAGGGATAACTGTTGTGCAGAACTGGGGAGGGGGGATACCTCTTGAAAGAGACTGCATACCCATGAGAGACAACTTCTCGCACCCATGCATCTGAAGTGGTCTTTAACCAGACCTGGGTGAATCGCAGAAGTCGGCCTCCCACCCTGGGATCCAGGATGGTTTAGTCTTGGGCTTTGTGGTTTTGGAAGCACGAGATTGTCTCGGATATGCCCGACCTTTTGCTTTCCCTTATGGCCGAAAGTAGCGAAAAGTGGTACCTTTTGCCTTCTGTGCAGGAGTAGTGTTAGAAAGAAAGGCAGTCTTAGCAGCCGCCAAGTCAGCCACAATTTTATTGAGGTCTTCCCAAAACAGGATGTCTCCCTTAAAAAGGAGTACCTCCAAGGTCTTTTTGGAGTCCAGGTCCACACTCCATGACCTCAATCACAGAATACGGCGAGCCAGGATGGACGTAGTCGATGCCTTGGCCGCCAACACACCTGCCTCAGAGGACGACTCCTGAATGTAATAGGCAGTGGTGGTCATGTGAGACAGGTATTGTCTGGCAATGTCAGATATATCCTGAGGCAGCTCTTCCTCTAATGCCTGAAACCATGCTTTAATTCCTTTTTGCAGCCCAAGAGGCTGCTATAGTGGGTCTATGTACAGCACCTGTAAGGGAGTAAATAGACTTCAGGCATCCTTCCACACGCTTATCTGTCGATTCCTTCAGTGAGTTGACAGTGGTGACAGGCAGAGTAGATTACACCACCAAACGGGTGACATGGGAATCCACCAGTGGTGAATTTTCCCACTTTTTAAACAGGTCGGTAGGGAGAGGATAGCGACCTACCATCCTTTTAGACTGGGAGAATTTCATTCCTGGAAAAGACCAGGGTTCTTGTCATATGTCCAGTAGATGGTCAGAATGCAGTAATAACGTTTTAGTTACCTTCTGACGTTTAAAAGTATCAGGTTTCTTAGACATTGAAGTGGAATCCTCATCATCATCAGTGATTTGTAGGATCTACTTAATAGCAACCACTAAGTCAGGGACATCAACCTGGAGTAGTGGATTCCTCGCCAGAAGCAGCTGTGTCAGTGTATGACAGTATACTCCCCATCCTCATCAGAAGAATCTTCTGAGAGATTAGTGGATTGTGAGGAGGAAGTAGCCTGCTTAGATCACCCCGTGAGCGTGAGAGTGACTTGGGGCAGTTTTATGTCTAACCAAGGATTGACTCCATTGCTGCAACTGGGTAGACAAATTATCCACCCAAGGCAGATTTACCATAGGGACAATATGTGGCTGTAATTGCACAGGAGGTCCCATAGGGGGGCGTAAGGCGTGTCACAAGCGTATTGAGCATATTTGAGAACGCCACCCAAGGTGGCTCCTGATTGGTTACAGGAGCCGCAGACTGACTGGGAGATGTATGGCACATAGTACACAGACCGTCATACAAAACTTCCCCCTCAGCAAATCCTTGGCGCATGCGCTGCAGGAGCGTCCTCAGATTTCCCGCCCTTTGTGTTAGACATTATTAGTGAATGCAACCGCAGAGCATATTAGTTCGATACAGCCAGATAGAGTACAATACCTGCAAATAAATTCCCTAGTATGTGACTGCGTCCCCAGTACACAACACCAGCGAAAAATCCAGTATTAGGTGAATGAGTACACAGTCGAGTACAATTTAATCGGTAAATACTGTGAAGCACTATATATGGACCCTGACCCACCTAGTCCCTTAGGGTACAGAATACAGTGATAGACCTAGCTGGGATACACTGAAAGTGAAATCCACACAGCAAATACAGGCACACACAGTCACAGTGCAATGAAGATAATTATTTTAGTAATACAATAAAACTGCACTGGACTAGTATATGTATATTATATATAATAATGCACGGTCTGAGACCGGATGTATATATCAGAATACTCGTACAATATATTCTGGCACAGGTACACTTGTTCTTAACACTGTCTTAATATCGACATGTAGAATACTTAAGTGCTTGTAAAACCACGGCGCTGATGTACAGGCAGGTTTACAAAGGAAACCTTGCCCTGCAGTCCCGGAGACCAGTTGCATCTATTTTAGAAAATGGCGCCCAGCGCCAGTCAGGGAGTGAGGGAGAGTGTGAGGCAGCTCCAGGGTGGGAACACCAGCAGTAGATGGTGCCCTGGGCAGGGGGAGAGGATACAGGTCAAGCGCCGGTTCCCCTATGCTGGACTTCACCACCTGGTACTGTGGAGTCTTATTAAAATGGATATTAGTATATCCGACCTGTACTCCTAAGCTCTGGTGGGTATAGTGGGGTCCCTGCTCTGTTACAGTGTCCACGCCAGCGTCGCAGTCCATCTCCCTAGACTGCGATCGTAACGCAATTTAATGGCAGGTCCCACCTGGGGAACCCTCTTACCTCCTCCCTTCTGTAGCAGCCACGCGAACCAGGAGAGCGCTGCGACCGTGTGCTCAATGCCAGAGCGTCCCCGCCACAAGTACCCGGGAACAGAGCCAACAGGAGTATGCAACGCCATTGGGGAGGTGACTGAGCTGCAGCACAGAATGTCACCCTGACATGTAAGTGCTGCAGCCCTTAAAGTCTTCTAAAAGCTTTTTCAGGGCTGCCTAGTGCAGCCCCCCTGTTAAGTGACCTGTTCTGCAGGGCACCAACTCGAAACTGGGCTCACAGTGCCTGGAGGCAGGGTTATAGAGGAGGCCCCAATGCATCCTGGGACAGTCTAAAGCTTTAGCCTGTTGGTGCTTGGATCAAGATCCATCTCTACACCCCAATGTTTCCCTGTGGGAACCAACGTACCCCGCTGCAGAAATAATATTCTTATGGAAAGTGGCAATAATATAGCTAATAAACAATCCTTTAACAACTACAAAACAGCCAGGTAATAAATCACATAATTACAAACTGGAAGAACAAAAAACTAGCAGACTACTTACAATTAATGCTCAATAAGGCTGGGTACACACCTGGCCGACTTGCCTGCCAACCCATTGACAGAGCAGACGATTAGGTAAGCTATACACACTTACCAATCAGCCCCTTGATATGTCGGGCCATTTAAAATTGCCTGCCCAGCTGTGATGTCAGTGTCTGCACTACCTGCAGCCAGTTTACAGGTCTTCGGCGGATCACCCGTACACACATGCTGATGCGCCAATATATCTCTTACATAGAGCAGCATCAGCTGTGCTGCAGCGCTGATCTCACATGTATGTGAACAACATAGTCCACAGCCATACAAGGTGTAAACATCCGCTGATCTGTTCGCGATATATCAACCTGTGTGTACCTAGCATAAGAATTGTTGCCCAACGGCAGATAAATCACCTCCTAACTTAAACACAGTTTCAGATTTGTCGGCAGGCAACCTGAAGAGATTTGAAACTTCTACAACATCTATTGTACATATTTATTATTATTATTATTATTATTATTATTATTACTGTTAATATATTAGATGCTGCTGAGCACTACAACTGCGGGCAGTGGGAAATCTGAGCACACATAATAAATCAGGCACAAAATCATTTGTGCACCAATTGTTCCACTGGGCAGTAAGGATACATTAAGTAAAACCCAGAACTGAAGACAAGCATGTGCTTTCACCCATAGAATAATCACAACTAGAACCACCAGTTAACAGTCTTGTAGACCTGAATGCTCTGACATGAACACAAGTAACACTAGGACTGCACAGGCTGAATATATAAATAGGTAATTTATTTGCTTTCATGGTGGTTTTGGATGCATTAAAATGTAACAAATTCACTTTATTAACTCACCTTCCGCCTCAGAAAAAAAAAAATGTATTGCATTATTTACACTCCGATGAGGATGCATGAAACGGGTCCTATTTCCACACTATGGGGGTAATTCCAAGTTGATCGCAGCAGGATTTTTGTTAGCAATTGGGCAAAACCATGTGCAATGCAGGGGAGGCAGATATAACATGTGCAGAGAGAGTTAGATTTGGGTGGGGTGTGTTCAATCTGCAATCTAATTTGCAGTGTAAAAATAAAGCAGCCAGTATTTACCCTGCACAGAAATAAAATAACCCACCCAAATCTAACTCTTTCTGGACATGTTATATCTGCCTCCCCTGCAGTGCACATGGTTTTGCCCAATTGCTAAAAAAAATCCTGCTGCGATCAACTTGGAATTACCCCCTATATAAAGAACAACTACTATACTTACAGTAAACATGGCCATAGAGACAGAATTGCTCCCATGTTTTCAGTGCATAATTTTCCGCTCTCATGGCACGGGTGTAGTATGTTATGCCGGCAGCTGGGCGATGCGCAAATTATCCCCTTGCGGGCACGGTGGCACGCTGCGCGCACCATACTATTTATTCTCCCTCCAGGGGGGTCGTGGACCCCCAAGAGGGAGAATAGTTGTTGGTATGCCGGGTGTCGGGATTCCGGCGCCAGTATACTGAGCGCCGGGATACCAACAGCGGGCATACTGAATACCACCCCATGGCACAGTATACACCAGTGGTTCCCAAACTTTTTTGAATCACGGCACCCTAAAGTAGAAGAAAAACATTTTCAGGGCACCCTAGGCAAAAAGTTTTAGTTATTGAGAAATCTTGAGAGAAATATTAAAATTAAGTAAATTGCGTGAATAGGTTCAGGTATGTGGTGAGGGCATACCTCCCAAATGTCCCAATTTCGCAGGACAGTCCCATTTTATTGGGACCTGTACCGCTGTCCCATCCGCGGGCCGCAGTGTCCCCCGGTGGGGGGGCAGTTGGGAGACTCCTGTTAGCAGAGTAGCGGTGAATGGACACTGTGCGCATGCGCGCAGCATCTATTCACAGGTGACAGAGGGAGAGAAGGCATGCCAGCAGCTCACAGAGCGCTGGGCATGCCCCCTCAGTGACGGTAAGAGGGGGCGTGACTCGAGATCGGTGCTCTGCCACTGGCCATGCCCCCTTTCATATATGCCACAACCCCTTTTCAGGGTGCCTCAGGACACTTGCAGGGGTGCCCTGGGTTGGTGGTCCAGGACCAATTTAAACAATTTATGGTCTATATGATAGGCAAAACCAGTGCTGGTGGCTGTCAACCATAAAATACATGGACAAACAGAAGCAAATGCTGTCCCTCACCAATACCTCCCAACTTTGTAAAAGTGAAAAGCAGGACATGGCACACAGTTTGAGAACAACTGATATGCACACTTTAGCTCACACACTACAGTATGGACACACAGCCGATGAGCACACAAAATACAGTACTGCAGTGTTTCAATTCTCTCTTTAACATTTGCATACTGTATATGTACTGGTGCAGGCTTCAGTGCTGTGTGTATGTGTGACTGCACAGAAGGCACCAAGACCAAGTGGTTGATTTCTTATCACTGCTAAAGCCAAGTTCGCTTGTAAACGCAAGTTAATTTTTTACTTTTAAATAGTGTGACTACAGTCCCATTACTAAGCACTCTGTGACTACAGTCCCATTACTAAGCACTCTGTGACTACAGTCCCATTACTAAGCACTCTGTGACTACAGTCCCGTTACTAAGCATTCTGTGACTACAGTCCCATTACTAAGCACTCTGTGACTACAGTCCCATTACTAAGCACTCTGTGACTACAGTCCCGTTACTAAGCACTCTGTGACTACAGTCCCATTACTAAGCACTCTGACTATAGCCCCATTACTAAGCACTCTGTGACTACAGTCCCATTACCAAGCACTCTGTGACTATAGCCCCATTACTAAGCACTCTGTGACTATAGCCCCATTACTAAGCACTCTGACTATAGCCCCATTACTAAGCACTCTGTGACTACAGTCCCATTACTAAGCACTCTGTGACTATAGCCCCATTACTAAGCACTCTGTGACTATAGCCCCATTACTAAGCACTCTGTGACTATAGCCCCATTACTAAGCACTCCGACTATAGCCCCATTACTAAGCACTCTGACTATAGCCCCATTACTAAGCACTCTGTGACTACAGTCCCGTTACTAAGCACTCTGTGACTATAGCCTCGTTACTAAGCACTCTGTGACTACAGTCCCGTTACTAAGCACTCTGTGACTACAGTCCCGTTACTAAGCACTCTGTGACTACAGTCCCGTTACTAAGCACTCTGTGACTACAGTCCCGTTACTAAGCACTCTGTGACTACAGTCCCGTTACTAAGCACTCTGTGACTACAGTCCCGTTACTAAGCACTCTGTGACTATAGCCCCATTACTAAGCACTCTGTGACTACAGTCCCATTACTAAGCACTCTTTGACTACAGCCCCATTACTAAGCACTCTATGAATACAGTCCCATTACTAAGCACTCTATGAATACAGCCCCATTCCTAAGCACTCTATGAATACAGCCCCATTACTAAGAACTCTATGAATACAGTCCCATTACTAAGCACTCTATGAATAGAGTCCCATTACTAAGCACTCTATAAATACAGTCCCATTACTAAGCACTCTATGAATACAGTCCCATTACTAAGCACTCTATGAATACAGTCCCATTACTAAGCACTCTATGAATAGTCCCATTACTAAGCACTCTATGAATACAGTCCCATTACTAAGCACTCTATGAATACAGTCCCATTACTAAGCACTCTGTGACTATAGCCCATCTGCAATAAGCAGCAATATAATTTTTTTTGTATTGACACATATTGCTAAAAAGACCACTTCAGTATAGCCACTTTAGAGGTGGTATATGACAAAAATCAGACAGGTACTTTCTCAGTGACCTAAACATAAAAGGGGTCTATAACATAAAGCCTTCATGTGATACACTAATTAACTACTTGAAATATGTAAACCAATGCTGTGAAGAAACAAAGTGGTGCTTTTGTTTTGTGGGACTATTCATTTATTATATTTTTATATGAATCATGCTGGTTTATTGGTTTATTACAAGACCACACATGGGATGTTACCATTTTATTCAAGCTATTACTTATACTGACAGTATCATGTGACAAATCACATCGCCAGCCCATCTGAATCTTTCACTTCGCAGCGCTACACCTGAAGATCCCTGGTGCTCAATGGTTTACTTGCCGCAACTACACCAGTCACCGCTGGGGAATCTTATGACTTCATGCCATTAACATGGACAGTGCAAGCTCATCCATCACAGAATACTTTGAGGGACTTGTTTTTCTTTTTTAAAGAAAATAATGTGTCAAATGAATTTTCTTTTTAATGGGTTTATTTTCCCTCAAGCCAATTTAGAAACAAACTTTAACACTGTTAAATGTATTAATAATACATAAAGGCCCTCTTTTTCAGTGCTCCACAGAGGCTCTTAATCTGACTTTCAAGCAAACACAGCATTCCCATAAAACAATCAACACTAACAAATTAAATCCAAGAATTAACGGCTCAGGCCTCAGAGACAGGCTGTATAACAAGCCGTGCACAGGGGTTTGCAGAAGCATATTCTAAAATAGCAATCGTCAATCCATGTGAATGTTGTCTATGGTTCCCATGATATGGTGTAGAGAATTCTGACATGATCTACAATTAAATAAATGCCCTTCATATCACTAACTCTTCTTAAAAGCAACATTTATCAACCAGTCTTGTCATACAAACAATATATAACGGCAATAAAAAGGCCAAAAAATAAGATTTTACTCACCGGTAAATCTATTTCTCGTAGTCCGTAGTGGATGCTGGGGACTCCGTAAGGACCGTGGGGAATAGACGGGCTCCGCAGGAGACTGGGCACTCTAAGAAAGATTTAGTACTACTGGTGTGCACTGGCTCCTCCCTCTATGCCCCTCCTCCAGACCTCAGTTAAGGAAACTGTGCCCGGAAGAGCTGACATTACAAGGAAAGGATTTTGGAATCCAGGCTAAGACTCATACCAGCCACACCAATCACACCGTATAACTTGTGATAACATACCCAGTCAACAGTATGAACAACAACAGAGCATCAGACAAACCTGATGCAACCATAACATAACCCTTATTTAAGCAATAACTATATACAAGTATTGCAGAAGAAGTCCGCACTTGGGACAGGCGCCCAGCATCCACTACGGACTACGAGAAATAGATTTACCGGTGAGTAAAATCTTATTTTCTCTAACGTCCTAGTGGATGCTGGGGACTCCGTAAGTACCATGGGGATTATACCAAAGCTCCCAAACGAGCGGGAGAGTGCGGATGACTCTGTAGCACCGAATGAGCAAACACAAGGTCCTCCTCAGCCAGGGTATCAAACTTGTAGAACTTTGCAAAAGTGTTTGAACCCGACCAAGTAGCTGCTCGGCAAAGCTGTAATGCCGAGACCCCTCGGGCAGCCGCCCAAGAAGAGCCCCACCTTCCTTGTGGAATGGGCTTTTACGGATATTGGAGGCGGCAAGCCAGCCGCAGAATGAGCCTGCTGAATCGTGTTACAGATCCAGCGAGCAATAGTTTGCTTTGAAGCAGGAGCACCCAGCTTGTTGCATACAGGATAAACAGCGAGTCAGGTTTCCTGACTCCAGCCGATCTGGCTACATAAATCTTCAAAGCCCTGACTACATCTAGTAACTTGGAATCCTCCAAGTCACGAGTAGCCGCAGGCACCACAATAGGTTGGTTCACATGAAAAGATGACACCACCTTTGGCAGAAATTGCGGACGAGTCCGTAATTCTGCCCTGTCCATATGGAAAACCAGATAGGGGCTTTTACATGACAAAACCGCCAATTTTTGACCACTTTCCACGTGAGATATTTTAACTCCACGGTCTTAAGCGGCTCAAACCAGTGAGATTTCAGGAAACTCAACACCACGTTAAGATCCCAAGGTGCCACTGGTGGCACAAAAAAGGGGCTGAATATGCAGCACTCCCTTTACAAACGTCTGAACTTCAGGTAGAGAAGCTAGTTTTTGTATGAAAGAAAATGGATCGGGACGAAATCTGGACCTTAATGGACCCCAATTCTAGGCCCAAAGTCACTCCCGACTGTAGGAAGTGAAGGAAACGGCCCAGCTGGACTTCCTTTGTAGAGGCATTCCTGGCCTCACACCCAGCAACATATTTTCGCCGTATACGGTGATAATGTTTAGCCGTCACGTCCTTCCTAGCCCTTATCAGCGTAGGAATAACCTCATCCGGAATCCCTCTTTTCTACTAGGATCCGGCGTCCAACCGCCATGCCGTCAAACGCAGCTGCGGTAAGTCTTGGAACATACAAGGTCCCTGCTGCAACAGATCCTGCCCTAGAGGCAGAGGCCATGGGTCCTCTGTGAGCATTTCTTGCAGCTCTGGATACCAAGTCCTTCTTGGCCAATCCGGAACAATGAGTATTGTTCTCACTCCTCTTTTCCTTATGATTCTCAGCACCTTGGGTAAGAGAGGAAAAGGAGGAAACACATAAACCGACTGGAACATCCACGGTGTCACCAGTGCGTCTACAGCTATCGCCTGAGAGTCTCTTGACCTGGCGCAATACCTCTGTAGCTTTTTGTTGAGGCGGTATGCCATCATTTCCACCTGTGGCAGTTCCCACCGACCTACAAGCTGCGCGAAGACTTCTTGATGAAGTCCCCACTCTCCCGGGTGGAGGTCGTGCCTGCTGAGGAAGTCTGCTTCCCAGTTGTCCACTCCCGGAATGAACACTGCTGACAGTGCGCTTACGTGATTCTCCGCCCAGCGAAGAATTCTGGTGGCTTCTACCATCGCCACCCTGCTCCTTGTGCCGCCTAGGCGGTTTACATGAGCCACTGCGGTGATATTGTCTGACTGAATCAGAACCGTTTGGTCGCGAAGCAGGGTCTCCGCTTGACTTAGGGCATTGTATATGGCCCTTAGTTCCAGGATATTGATGTGAAGGCAAGTTTCCTGCCTTGACCACAGCCCTTGGAAATTTCTTCCCTGTGTGACTGCCCCCCACCCTCGGAGGCTTGCATCCGTGGTCACCAGGACCCAGTCCTGAATGCCGAATCTGCGACCTTCGAGAAGGTGAGCACTCTGCAGCCACCACAGGAGAGACACCCTGGCTCTGGGGGATAGGGTGATTAACCGATGCATCTGAAGATGTGATCCGGACCACTTGTCCAGTAAGTCCCATTGGAAGGTCCTCGTATGAAACCTGCCGAAGGGAATGGCCTCGTATGATGCCACCCTCCTTCCCAGGACTCGAGTGCAGTGATGCACTGACACCTGTTTTGGTTTTAATAGATTCCTGACCAGTGTCACGAGCTCCTGACCTCTCTCTATCGGGAGATAAACCCTTTTCTGGTCTGTGTCTAGGATCATGCCTAGGAGAGGCAGATGAGCTGTAAGAACCAACTGCGACTTTGGAATATATAGAATCCAGCCGTGTTGCCGTTACACTTCCAGAGAAAGTGATACGCTGTTCAGCAACTGCTCTCTTGATCTCGCTTTTATGAGGAGATCGTCCAAGTACGTGATAATAGCGACACCTTGCTTCCGCAGGAGCACCATCATTTCCGCCATTACCTTGGTGAATATTCTCAAGGCCGTGGAGAGACCAAACGGCAACGTCTGAAATTGGTAATGACAATCCCGTACCGCAATTCTGAGGTACGCCTGATGAGGTGGGTAAATGGGGACATGAAGGTATGCATCCTTTATGTCCCGACTCACCATAAAATCTCCCCCTTTCAGGCTTGCAATGACCGCTCTTAGCAATTCCATCTTGAACTTGAACCTTTTCAGGTATATGTTCAGGGATTTTAAATTCAATATGGGTCCGACCGAACCGTCTGGTTTCGGGACTACAACATGGTCGAATAATAACCTCCTCCTTGTTGAAGGAACCTTGACCACCACCTGTTGAAGATACAATTTGTGAATTGCAGTTAACACTGTTTCCCTCTCGTGGGGGGAAGCCGGCAGGGCCGTCGGTGAGGGGGCATCTTATCAAAGTCCAGCTTGTATCCCTGAGACACAATATCTATTGCCCAGGGATCTAACAGGGAGTGAACCCACTTGTGGCTGAACTTACGAAGGCGTGCCCCCGACCGGGCCTATCTCCGCCTGTGGAGCCCCAGCGACATGCGGTGGATCTTTGTAGAGGCCGGGGAGGACTTCTGTTCCTGGGAACTAGCTGTGTTGTGCAGCTTCTTCCCTCTGCCCCCGCCTCTGGCAAGAAAGGACGCACCTCGGACTTTCTTGTTTCTTTATTCGAAAGGCTGCATTTGATAATGTCGTGCTTTCCTAGGCTGTGCAGGAATATAAGGCAAAATATCAGAATTACCAGCAATAGCTGTGGAGACCAGGTCCGAGAACCCTTCTCCACACAATCCTCAGCCTTCCATATGCCTCTTAAGTCGGCATCATCTGTCCATTGCACATTCTACAGGACACGTCAAGCGGAGATCGACATAGCTTTGACTCTAGGACCCAGTATACTCATGTCTCTTTGGGCATGTTATATATATATATATATATATATATATATATATATATATATATATATATATATATATACATACACATACACACACACACACATATATATATATATATACACACCTATCTCTTAAGACAGCATCTTTAATATATATATATATATATATATATATCTATATATCTATCTATATACATATACATATATATATATATATATATATATACATACTAGGGTCTCAATCTCTGCTGATAAGGTACCTGTCCACGCTGCCACAGCGCTATAAACCCATGCCGACACAATCGCCGGTCTGAGTAGTGTACTAGAATGTGCACGCTATCTGCAGGATCCCTGAGAATAGCTAGTGCTACCTTCTGTGCAAACATGACACCCTAGGGGAAGATTCCCATCACATTCTGGCCCTAGTGGGGAAAGGATACTGCCTGAGAATTTTTTGGGGGAAGCTGCAGTCTCTTGTCTGGAGATTCCCGCTCTTTTTCCTCATGAGAGGAGGGAAATTTACCTCAGCTTTCTTCCCCTTAACATGTGTACCCTTGTGTCAGGGACAAATGAGTCATCAGTGATATGCAAATCATCTCTTATTACAATAATTATATATTGAATACCTTTCAGCCATTTTGGCTGTAACTTTGCATTATCGTAGTCGACACTGGAGTCAAACTCCGTGTCGATATCAGTGTTTATTATTTTGGATAGTGAGCATTGTGAGACTCTGAAGGTCTCTGTGACATAGGGACAGACATGGGTAGATTTCCTGTCTGTTCTCTAATCTGTTGTGCAATAAATTCACCTCAGCACTTACACATATCCAAACAGGTGTCGGCGTTGTCGACGGAGACACCCTCTCACACACATATTTTCTCTATCTCCTCCTTAGGGGAGCCTTTTACCTCAGACATGTCGACACACACGTACCGACACACCACACACACAGGGGATGCTCTATTTGAAGACAGTTCCCCCACAAGGCACTTTGGAGAGACAGAGAGAGAGTATGCCAGCACACACCCCAGCGCTATATGACCCAGGAATCACACAGTAACTTAGTGTAAACCCAGTAGCTGCTGTATATATTGTTTTTACGCCAAATTTATGTGCCCCCCCTCTCTTTTTCACCCTCTTCTACCGTGCTTCTGCAGGGGAGAGCCTGGGGAGCTTCCTCTCAGCGAAGCTGTGGAGAGAAAATGGCGCTGGTGAGTGCTGAGGAAGAAGGCCCCCTCAGCGGCGGGCTTCTCCCGCGATTTTGTGTAAAATTAATGGCGGGGGCTCATGCATATAACAGTGTCCAACTGTATATATGCTGCTTTTTGCCATTAGGTAATCAATTGCTGCCCAGGGCACCCCCCCCCCCCTGCGCCCTGCACCCAACAGTGACCATAGTGTGTGGGTTCGTGTGGGGGCGCAATGGCGCACAGCTGCAGTGCTGTGCGCTACCTCATATGAAGACAGGAGTCTTCTGCCGCCGATTTTGACGTCTTCTTGCTTCAACCCGCCGGCTTCTGACTTCTGGCTCTGCGAGGGGGACGGCGGCGCGGCTCCGGTAACGGACGACAAGGTCAGGTCCTGTGTTCGATCCCTCTGGAGCTAATGGTGTCCAGTAGCCTAAGAAGCGCAACCTAGCCGCAGTTAGTAGGTTTGCTTCTCTCCTCTCAGTCCCACGTAGCAGAGAGTCTGTTGCCAGCAGAAGCTCTCTGAAAATAAAAAACCTAACTAAAATACTTTCTTATTAGCAAGCTCAGGAGAGCTCACTAAAATGCATCGAGCTCTGTCCGGGCACAGATTCTAACTGAGGTCTGGAGGAGGGGCATAGAGGGAGGAGCCAGTGCACACCAGTAGTACTAAATAGAGTGCCCAGTCTCCTGCGGAGCCCGTCTATTCCCCATGGTCCTTACGGAGTCCCCAGCATCCACTAGGACGTTAGAGAAATTTAAGATTCTAATATCGGTTTCACGCTTTCATCTACAGGGTATATCACAGCACGCATATTCCCTCAGCCAGCAAGATTTACATCCTAATTGTGATCCTTCAGTTTAATGAAAGTGAACATGTTATCACTATAGTATTCCCTATTCATATAGCCGATAACAAATGTTTTATTGCCAGTTTCAGTAACATAAGCAGTACAGAGTAAACTCTAATAAACCCAAAAGAATATATACCTTTTCTAGGTAAGGAATAAACTCACAGATTTGCTCCTAGCATTTTTATTGCGCTTTTCTCTTCAGACATGTAGCGCGGGATGTAATGGAGGTCAAGTTCGCCGAATGTGCGCGTTGCCAGATGAATTCACACTTTTTTTTTTTTTTAAAGGGGCAGTCATTTGCAAGGTTTCACAAAGACAACTTTTTGAAAACAAATTCGGTAATTAATTAAACTAGGCTCGGCTCCATTGATTCACATGGTAGGAACCGCTTAATTGGGAATGCATTTATTGAAACCAGCTCATCTGGAAAAAAAGAAAACAGCTGTACAATACTTTCATGCAGGTCCATACTATCCATAAGGCTGGCTAGGCTGGAGCCTAAGGGCGCTGTTATCTGAGCCTAGAGAACCAATGGTTAAAGGCACTTTCCCAGCATTGCCCTAACAGTTTGAATAAGCTCCCCGTGCTGGCGTGGGTTTCCTCCGAGTACTCCAGTTTCCTCCCACAACCTAGAAATATACTCGTAGGTTAAATAACACTAGTGTGAATGAGCATTCATGTACATGTGGTAGGGAATGTGCACTGTAAACTCCACTGGGGCAAGGACTGATGTGAACAGCCAAATATTTTCTGAAAAGTGCTGCGAAATATGTGTGCGCTACATAAAATAACTGGAAATAAATAGTAATAAATAATAGGATTTTAATACCTACCGGTAAATCCTTTTCTCCTAGTCCGTAGAGGATGCTGGGGACTCCAAAAGGACCATGGGGTATAGACGGGATCCGCAGGAGCTTGGACACACTAAAAAGACTTTGACTGGGTGTGAACTGGCTCCTCCCTCTATGCCTCTCCCCCAGACCTCAGTTATAGGAACTGTGCCCTGGAGAGACGGACATTTCGAGGAAAGGATTTTTGTTAAACTAAGGGCGAGAAACATACCAGTCCACACCACAAACATACCGTACAACTGGAGTAGCATGAAACCAGATAACAGTATGAACTAACAACAGCAACAAGCTGAATATAACTGATACACAAGCCACGTGTAACCGAAAATAACCAGTATCAACACAACTGCAAGGAACAGTCCGCACTGGGATGGGCGCCCAGCATCCTCTACGGACTAGGAGAAAAGGATTTACCGGTAGGTATTAAAATCTTAATTTTCTCTTACGTCTTAGAGGATGCTGGGGACTCCAAAAGGACCAAGGGGTCTATACCAAAGCTCCAGAGCGGGCGGGAGAGTGCGGACGACTCTGCAGCACCGATTGAGCAAACATGAGGTCCTCATCAGCCAGGGTATCAAACTTGTAGAACTTAGCAAAAGTGTTTGAACCCGACCACGTAGCTGCTCGGCAAAGTTGAAGTGCCGAGACCCCTCGGGCAGCCGCCCAAGATGAGCCCACCTTCCTGGTAGAATGGGCTTTCACTGACTTCGGCAACGGTAGCCCAGCCGAAGAATGAGCTTGCTGAATCGTATTACAAATCCAGCATGCAATAGTTTGCTTAGAAGCAGGATTTCCAATCTTGTTGGAAACATACAGGACAAACAGAGCCTCTGTTTTCCTAGTAAGAGCCGTTTTGGCGTCATAAATTTTCAAAGCTCTTACAACATCAAGAGATTTTGGGACTGCCACAGCATCCGTAGCCACAGGTACCACAATAGGTTGGTTTATGTGAAACAAAGAAACCAACTTCGGCAGAAATTTTTGACGAGTCCTCAATTCCACTCTAACCGAATGAAAGATCAAATATGGGCTCTTCTGAGACAAAGCCACCAACTCAGACACTCGTCTGGCCGACGCCAGAGCCAAAAGCATAACCACTTTCCAAGTGAGAAACTTTAACTCAACCTTACGCAAAGGCTCAAACCAGTGAGACATAAGAAACTGAAACACCACTTCAAGATCCCACGGCGCCACGGGTGGCACAAATGGAGGATGGATATGCAGCACTCCCTTCACGAAAGTCTGAACCTCAGGAAGGACGGCCAATTCCTTTTGAAAGGAAATAGATAAAGCCGAAATCTGCACTTTGATGGAACCCAATTTCAGGCCTGCATCCACGCTTGCCTGCAAAAAATGGAGGAAACGACCCAAGTGAAACTCCTCCGCAGGAGCTGCTTTGGTTTCACACCACGACACATACTTTCTCCAAATACGGTGATAATGTTTCGCCGTGACCTCCTTCCTAGCCTTAAGGAGAGTGGGGATGACCTCCCCAGGTATACCCTTCCGAGATAAAATCTGGCGTTCAACTTCCACGCCGTCAAACGCAGCCGCGGTAAGTCCAGAAACAGGCAGGGCCCCTGCAGTAACAGGTCCTCTCTTAGAGGAAGCGGCCAGGGATCTTCCACTAGTAATTCCTGAAGATCCGGATACCAGGCCCTCCGTGGCCAATCTGGAGCGACGAGCATTGCCCGAACCCTTGTTCGCCTTATGATCCTCAACACCTTTGGAATGAGAGGAAGCGGAGGGAAAACATACACCGACTGAAACACCCACGGAGTCACCAGGGCATCCACCGCACAGGCTTGGGGGTCCCTTGACCTGGAACAATACTTCGGAAGTTTCTTGTTGAGGCGAGACGCCATCATGTCGATCAGAGGAGTTCCCCAACGCCTTGTCACTTCTGCAAATACCTCTTGATGAAGAGCCCACTCTCCTGGATGGAGGTCGTGTCTGCTGAGAAAGTCTGCTTCCCAGTTGTCCAAGCACGGGAGGAAGACTGCTGACAGAGCGCTCACGTGCTGTTCCGCCCAGCGGAGAATTCTTGTGGCTTCCGCCATTGCCGCCCTGCTCCTTGTTCCGCCTTGGTGGTTTACGTACGCCACCGCTGTTATGTAGTCCGACTGGATCAGGACAGGGAGACCCTGAAGAAAGCTCTTCGCTTACAGGAGGCCGTTGTAAATGGCTCTTAACTCAAGAACATTTATGTGGAGAGAAGATTCTAGCTGGACCATTTTCCCTGGAAACCTCTTCCCTGTGCGACTGAGCCCCAGCCTCGGAGACTTGCATCTGTGGTCAGCAGGACCCAGTCCTGGATTCCGAAACAGCATCCCTCTAGAAGGTGAAAGCCTTGCAGCCACCACAGAAGAGAGATCCTGGCCCTGGAAGATACTTATTTTCCGGTGCATGTGTAGGTGAGACCCGGACCATTTGTCCAGCAGGTCCCACTGAAACACCCTGGCATGGAACCTGCCAAACGGAATGGCTTCGTAAGCCGCCACCATCTTCCCTAGCACTCGAGTGCACTGATGAATCGACACTCTTGTCGGTCTCAAAAGCTCCTTGACCATAGTCTGTATTTCTAGAGCTTTGTCCTCCGGAAGAAACACTCTCTGAAGCTCCGTGTCTAGGATCATGCCCAGGAAGGGCAGCCGAGTCGTCGGAATCAACTGAGACTTTGGCAAATTTAAAATCCAACCGTGATGTTGCAGAACCGTCAGGGAGAGTTCCACATTCTTTAACAATTGTTCCTTTGACCTAGCCTTTATCAGGAGATCGTCCTAATACGAGATAATTGTGACCCCTCGCTTGCGAAGGAGTACCATCATTTCTGCCATAACCATGGTGAAAACCCTCGGGGCCGTGGAAAGACCAAACGGCAACGTCTGAAATTGGTAATGACAATCCTGCACCGCAAATCTCAGGAAGGCCTGATGCGGAGGATATATCGGGACGTGTAAGTAGGCATCCTTTATGTCGACTGACGCCATAAAATCCCCCCCTTCTAGGCTGGAGATCACAGCTCGAAGAGATTCCATCTTGAACTTGAAAGTTTTCAAGTATGGATTGAGGGATTTTAGGTTCAGAATCGGTCTGACCGAACTGTCCGGCTTCGGTACGACAATGAGGCTCGAATAGAACCCTTCCCCCCGTTGGGACGGGGGAACGGGGACAATAACCCTCTGATAACACAACTTTTGTATCGCAGCATTTACCACTTCTCTTTCTGGAAGAGAAACTGGCAAGGCCGATTTGAAAAAGCGGCGGGGGGGCATCTCCTGAAACTCTAGTTGTACCCTTGGGACACTATGTCTAAGACCCAAGGATCCAGGGCTGATTGAAACCAGACCTGACTGAAGATTCAGAGACGGCCCCCCCACCGGCACGGACTCCCGCAGGGGAGCCCCAGCGTCATGCGGTGGACTTTTTAGAGGCGGGGGAGGACTTTTGGTCCTGGGTGCCTGACACTACAGGCGACTTCTTTCCCCTTCCTCTACCCTTTGAAGCGAGGAAGGACGAGCCC
Source organism: Pseudophryne corroboree (assembly GCF_028390025.1). Lineage (NCBI taxonomy): Eukaryota > Metazoa > Chordata > Amphibia > Anura > Myobatrachidae > Pseudophryne > Pseudophryne corroboree. The sequence continues at coordinate 248,760,513 of NC_086444.1, read as the reverse complement.
TTACCTCGTTTGTATTTATTAGGCGGAAAGGACTGCATCTGCTGATGGGGCACCTTTTTCTGTTGAGTGGGAACATAAGGAAGAAAAGATGACTTACCCGCAGAAGCGGTAGACACCAGGTCAGCAAGGCCGTCACCAAACAAGACACTACCTTTGAAGGGGAGAGCTTCCATATTTTTCTTGGAGTCGGCATCAGCATTCCATTGATGGATCCACAGCGCCCTCCTGGCCGAGACCGCCATGGCATTGGCTCTTGATCCCAAGAGGCCAACATCTCTCGCCGCATCCTTTAGGTAATCTGCAGCGTCCTTGATATAACCAAGAGTCAAAAGAATATTATCCTTATCAAGGGTATCCATATCAGAAGCTAAATTATCAGCCCATTTAGCAATAGCACTACTCCCCCATACCGACGCCACAGCAGGTCTGAGCGATGTACCAGTATTAACGAAAATGGCCTTCAAAGACGTCTCCAGCTTGCGATCCGCCGGATCCTTGAGAGCAGCCGCGTCAGGGGACGGAAGCGCCACCTTCTTGGACAAACGGGATAGAGCCTTGTCGACATTTGGAGACGACTCCCATTTTTCCCTGCCATCAGAGGGGAAAGGATACGCCATAAAAATTCTCTTGGGAATCTGCCACCTCTTGTCCGGCGACTCCCAAGCTTTTTCACAAAGAGCATTCATTTCATGAGAGGGGGGAAACTTCACCTCAGGTTTTTTCCCTTTAAATAGGCAAATCCTTGTGTCCTGAATAGCAGGTTTGTCAGAGATATGTAAAACATCTTTGATAGCCACAATCATGTACTGAATACTCTTAACTACCCTTGGGTGTAAAGTAGCCTCATTAAAATAGACATCGGAATCAGAGTTCGTGTCGGCATCTGTATCTACCATCTGGGTAAATGAACGTTTTTGTGACCCTGAGGGGGTCTGTACCTGAGCCAAAGCATCTTCCATGGATTTTCTCCATGCTTGTGTCTGAGAATCAGATTTATCAAGCCTCTTAGACAACAAAGCCACATTAGCATTAAATGTACCTAACGTAGTAACCCAATCAGCAGTCGGCTGTGCCAATAGAGCCATTTCCAGACTCTTTTCTGCGCCCCCGGTAACTTCCTCCGGGGAGGAACACTCAGCCTCAGACATGCCGACACGTAGTACCGACACCCCCACACTCACACTGGCCAAATAAAGGGGACAGCCTACAGGAAAGCCTGGAGAGAGAAACACAGAGGGAGTATGCCAGCTCACACCCCAGCGCCCATATACCACACAACTATAATATATGTTAGTAGCGCTGTAAATAATAAGAAAGCACCAATTTGTCTGTGCCCCCCACCGTTTTGCTCCCTTTTACTTGTGAGGAGCTTGGAGGTCCAGGCCAGCGTCTCTGCAGCGGTTGTGGAGAGAAGAAAATGGAGCTGGTGAGCTGTGCGGCTAAGCCCCGCCCCTTCCCGGCGCGCTTCAGTCCCGCTCAAATTTGAAATATTTATACTGGCGGGGGTATTATATACGGTGCCCGGGCACCGAATATTGCTTTAGCCAGTCCTATTGACTCCAGTAACTGCTGCCCAGGGCGCTCCCCCCCAACGCCCTGCACCCTGTAAGTGCCGTTGGTGATGTGTGTGGGAGCATGGAGCGCAGCGCTACCGCTGCGCTGTACCTCCGTTACTGAAGTCTTCTGCCGTCTGAAGTCTTCGGTTCTTCTAATACTCACCCGGCTTCTGTCTTCTGTGAGGGGGTGACGGCGCGGCTCCGGGAACAAGCAGCTAGGCGAACCAAGTGATCGAACCCTCAGGCTACTGGACACCATTAGCTCCAAATAAGCAGAGCCTTTAACTAAGAAGAAGTAGGTCGGACTACTCTCCCCTCAGTCCCTCGATGCAGGGAGCCTGTAGTCAGCAGGTCTCCATGAAAATAAAAAACCTAACAAAAGTCTTTTCCAGAGAAACTCAGTAGAGCTCCCCTAGTGTGTGTCCAGTCACTCCTGGGCACAAAGTCTAACTGAGGGAGGGGCATAGAGGGAGGAGCCAGTTCACAACCAGTCAAAGTCTTTTTAGTGTGCCCAAGCTCCTGCGGATCCCGTCTATACCCCATGGTCCTTTTGGAGTCCCCAGCATCCTCTAGGACGTAAGAGAAAATACATTTTAACAACACAGAATTGCACAGACACTTCCTTGCAGCTATGCAATTCCTTAAAAACATAAATTGGGCCGTTTATTTCAATTAGTGTCTGTGGGAATACTAAAAACGTATATAATGGCATAAGCTCTGCTTTCCAAACTTCAGCTGTGGTGGAGCGAAGCTTGTCGGAAGGGGCCTAAAATACCTGAAAGCCTAGGTGCCCGGGCCAGGGGTTAATATGGCCCTGCTTGCGTGTGAAGTCCTAGAAAACACTGTAATGTACCATTTTGTATGCAATTACAGGAGCAGTCGCACACAGAATAAAGGCATGCCGTATATCATTTTAAACAGCAGAGTCTGCCTTTGCGTCCTATTCACATAGTGATGCGTTTTCAGGAAGAAAAAAAAAAGATGCCTAGCGCTAATGGAGTTGCACGGGACCTGTCATCTCACTCACACCAGGCATCTTCCGTGGCGTGGCATATTGAGGCTAGATATACGAGACACATCTGTATCACGCGTATATCAATTAAGAGATTTTAGGGGACCATACATAGAGACAAATAATTGGAAATAACATCTGGATTATTTATTATCATCATCATCCTTTATTTATATGGAGTACATAAACAAATCATCAAAACAGGAAAGCAGCAACTTACAGTTGACGACAATATCGGACAAGTACAGGGTAAATAAACATAGTTACATCAGCAGATGACACTGGAATAAGTATCAGGTGGCAGAAGACTGATGGAATTGGTGCAGTTGAAGATTATTAAAAGTAAGAAAAGGATAAGCACATGAGGGAAGAGGGCACTACTCGTGAGAGCTAACATTCTAAAGGGGTGGGGTAGACAGACAGGGGTGACACAGACGGGGTACATAGAGAGCGTGGAACAGAGGGTTAGGATGAGATTTGGCTGGGTTTGGCGAAGAAGTGGGTCTCGAGAGCCCGTTTGAGGTCTTGTAGAGAGGTGGCTAGTCTGAGGGGGAGAGGTAGGAAATTCCAGAGAAGTGGTGCAGCACGTGAAAAATCTTGGGAGGTAGGAGTGGGAGGAAGTAATCCGTAGGCAGGAGAGTCGGCGTGCATTAGCAGAGCGAAGAAGACAGGTGGGAGTGTAAGTGGAGATAAGGTCAGAGATGCAAATGGGACAAGAGTGGATGAGGGCTTTGTAAGCGAGTGTGAGAAGCTTGAAATGGATTCTGAAAGAGAAGGGGAGCCAGCGAAGGTCTACAAATAGGACCACAAATAGGACATCTACATTATATGCCTAGTAGCTATAAAGGGCTGTAATAGATTGCCTAGACTAAAATTCCAGTGATCTACTCTGGAAATGCAAACGAACACTCCCAATTCTGTTCCATGGGTTTCTAATGCACACAAACACATACTGTAGTGTGGACTGTTGAAGCAGCGGTTCCTACAGAAACCTATCCCAAAAATAAAATTTGGGTGGTGTTTACTCACATCAGTGAGCCTCCACAGTAAAAATTAAAATATCTTGTTATTTAGGCTGGACTAGGAAGAGGTTAACCTACATAGCTGGAAGATGGTGAGGGCTGGTTCGGATTCAATTGAAAGTTGTCCTTGGAGCAGGACAACTTTCAATTGGATCCGAACCAGCCCTCACCATCTTCCAGCTATCCAGAGGAGTCCTAGAAAGGCACCATCCAATTACCGCACTGCATGAGGTACTCACCATTTATGGGACACTGTATTCAATCCTCTAGCGGCATATGGAATTTGAATTGGACTCTCTAAATACCATCTAAAAGGGACTCTCCACAGTGGGTTATAACTGGACATTTACATTATTTAAGGGCAAAACTTGGAACGGATCCCACAGAATTTACATAATCTATGTCCTGAACCATCACTTTGGGTAAACTTTATCCTTTTATGTATGCACATGGCATAATATCACTGCACAGAATATTGTTGCTTTTTAATGAGTTATTGTTTTTTAATAAATTATCTTAAAATTTTACACATTTAGTGAACTATATTGGTCTTTCCTCTGGTAGCGCAGCCTTCTTTTCTTCTTCTTTCAGTGCAATATATTGGGAGTGACTTCCCTCTAAACATTGGCTGCTGCTTAGCTGAGCACTTTGCCTCATAGCGCCCGAACACCTTTGGGTATTATTTATTACCTTTTTTTGTACTCACCCTGCTAAAACAGCCTGCCCGGTGCCAGCCGTCGCCATGTGACGAACATTCAAAGGAGAGTTGGGGGAAACCCAGCACCTCCGTAGGTGCCGAGCATGCCCCCATTAGTGACGCAAGGGGCTGGGCACGTCCCTACTAGTGACAACAAGGGGGCCCCCAATAGTGACGCCAGTGTGCCGTGCCCCCTTCCTGGCCGGGAACAGTGGCCTGGGGAACACTAGAACTAGATTGTGTAGCTTGTGATATCCTACACAACTTGTGATAATGTATCACACAAAAGCAATGTGAATATCTGGAAAGAAGGCTAGTAAAGTGAGGACATATTTGCATGACCATAATAAAGAATTGTTTTAGCAGCATCACATATCAAGCTGTAACATAGGTTCTATAACTTAATTTAACCCCTGAGCTATATTATAATTCATTTTGAATCAATTACACTGATTCTTCCTTCTTCATGAGTCAGGTAACAGAGAGGGTTCTTGACCCAGGGATATGGGAGATCACTTGTTTCCTACAAGTGGGGATAGATTTTATTAAGACGCGGCCAAGCAAAGTGGAAACCACCTTTAAAACATAGGGGATAAGCACAGTTTAACATACACTATATGCCATGCGTGTGTTTCCAAACAGCGCATGCTCTGAAACGGTGTGCACTGTGGCAGAGCTACAGTCAGGAGCGGATCTATGCACGGGCAAGCCAGGCTGGTGCCCGGGGCGCTGCGGCCTGCGGGCGCGGTCACCTGCCACCCACCCTCACCCTGGCTGCAGCAGGCGCCGTAGGCTGCGTGGGCGCCCGCTACAGCGGGCGCCATTGTCAGATGCTAGAGGTCCTAATTGACATATAGTGTCTGTGCAGCGCTATTGGAGAGACGTCTATGTCATGACGTCTCTCCCATAGATCTGAGGAGTGGGCGGCCAGAGACAGAGGGCACCAGCAGTCGGGAAGCAGGAGCGGTGCTGGTGAGGAATGTTTTTTTGGGGGGGGTTTTGTGTTTGTAAGCAGCACTATTAGAGGGCACAACTACAGGGCCACCACTACAGGGGGCACAACTACAACTACAGGGGGCATAACTGTGGCCACGCCTCTTCCCTGTGAAGCCACTCACCTATTTTTTGACACGGGTCTTCGGCGCGCACTAACCCTGTTTTACCTGTCGGGGGGGGGGACTTTCGCCCTGGGCGTCACAAGGTCTAGAAGTGGCCCTGGCTACAGTATGTGCATTTCAATAGCAGCTACACTTTTGTATGAAGAGGGGAAACTGAGCAGTAATAGGGCATTCTCACAAATGCAAAAGTTTAGCAAGGGCGTATCGACTGCAGGTTACGTAGAGATGGCCGTAGCTTTTGCACTTAGTACATGGCTGATGCAAGTGCCGATGATGCATACAGATAGGGACAGGTGCATGGCAACATTCTTACAACTCTGCATATGGCTGAATATGGAAATGTTATATGCAATGCAGCAGCACACACGTACAGATAGGCTGTCCCATTGCTACTGCATAACCATGTCTAATGTGCCTTGGTGATTCAGTACAGTATTTCTCGGTTAGTTTCTTCCATAGCTCACTTGCCCTAAGAGGCCTTCATGACAAAAGGTAATATATTATTACTAGTACAATCTAGTTCAACCACTTAAAGTGTCCTGCATAAAGTCACCTGCAGATAAGGAAAAAAAGAATTCCTACTAACGTCATTTCAAATATCTATAGGTCGTACTTGTCTACTTTTTAAGAGGACATTACCAAGGTCGTAGGGCCAAAAGTGGTGGTCATGGTGACTTGGATCATACACTGCACAATGTTGTACATGACCTTTGTGCAATTCACAGCAGATTGCTTCATAAAGATACAATCCAGCCCACTTTGCAAAAAGATCAGACAGGAACCAGGATGGTGGCTTGCTGTTCCATGAGAGTGCTAAGAAATTTGTGAGCTTCTCTGGACGTTCTTGGAGACAAGTATGCTCCAGGTCAAATATATTTTCTGCAAGCAAAACCTGTACTTTACATTTAAAGATCTTTCAACCAGATCATAAAAAAGGGGATACATTTTTCAGTAGCATGCTGGAAATTAGTTGTCAAATGTATCTGAATAGTCATTGCATTAGGTTTTCAAAAATTAAGGTGTGTGTGTGTGTGTGTGTGTGTGTGTGTGTGTGTGTGTGTGTGTGTGTGTGTGTGTGTGTGTGTGTGTGTGTGTGTGTGTGTGTGTGGGGGGGGGGTGAAGGTTGAGAAGGGGAACAATACGTACTTAGGACCTCATTCCGAGTTGTTTGCTCGCTAGCTGCTTTTAGCAGCATTGCACACGCTAAGCCGCCGCCCTCTGAGAGTGTATCTTAGCTTAGCAGATTTGCGAACGAAAGATTAGCACAATTGCGAATAGAAATTTCTTAGCAATTTCCGAGTAGCTCCAGACTTACTCCTACACTGCGATCAGTTCAGTCAGTTTCGTTCCTGGTTTGACGTCACAAACACACCCAGCGTTCGCCCAGACACTCCCCCGTTTCTACAGACACTCCCGCGTTTTTCCCAGAAACGCAAGCGTTTTTTCGCACACGCCCAGAAAACGGCCAGTTTCCGCACAGAAACACCCACTTCCTGTCAATCACAGTACGATCACCAGAACGATGAAAAAATAAGATTTTACTCACCGGTAAATCTATTTCTCGTAGTCCGTAGTGGATGCTGGGAACTCCGTAAGGACCATGGGGAATAGACGGCTCTGCAGGAGACTGGGCACTCTAAAAGAAAGATTAGGTACTATCTGGTGTGCACTGGCTCCTCCCACTATGACCCTCCTCCAGACCTCAGTTAGGGAAACTGTGCCCGGAAGAGCTGACACAATAAGGAAGGATTTTGAATCCCGGGTAAGACTCATACCAGCCACACCAATCACACCGTATAACTCGTGATAGTACACCCAGTTAACAGTATGAAATATAACTGAGCCTCTCAACAGATGGCTCAACAATAACCCTTAGTTAGGCAATAACTACATACAAGAATTGCAGACAATCCGCACTTGGGATGGGCGCCCAGCATCCACTACGGACTACGAGAAATAGATTTACCGGTGAGTAAAATCTTATTTTCTCTGACGTCCTAGTGGATGCTGGGAACTCCGTAAGGACCATGGGGATTATACCAAAGCTCCCAAACGGGCGGGAGAGTGCGGATGACTCTGCAGCACCGAATGAGAGAACTCAAAGGTCCTCCTCAGCCAGGGTATCAAATTTGTAGAATTTAGCAAACGTGTTTGCCGCTGACCAAGTTGCAGCTCGGCAAAGTTGTAAAGCCGAGACCCCTCGGGCAGCCGCCCAAGATGAGCCCACTTTCCTTGTGGAATGGGCTTTTACTGATTTAGGATGCGGCAATCCAGCCGCAGAATGCTCCAGCTGAATTGTGCTACAAATTCAGCGAGCAATAGTCTGCTTAGAAGCAGGAGCACCTTTTTTGTTGGGTGCCTACAGGATAAAAATCGAGTCAGTTTTCCTGACTCCAGCCGTCCTGGAAATATAAATTTTTAAAGGCCCTGACTACGTCCAGTAACTTGGAATCTTCCAAGTCCCTAGTAGCCGCAGGCACTACAATAGGTTGGTTCAAGTGAAAAGTTGATACCACCTTAGGGAGAAACTGGGGACGAGTCCTCAATTCTGCCCTATCCATATGGAAAATCAGATAAGGGCTTTTACATGACAAAGCCGCCAATTCTGACACACGCCTGGCCGAAGCCAAGGCCAATAACATGACCACTTTCCACAGTTTTAAGTGGCTCAAACCAATGTGATTTTAAGAAACTCAACACCACGTTGAGATCCCAAGGTGCCACATAAGGCACAAAAAAGGGGGCTGAATATGTAGCACTCCCTTTACAAATGTCTGAACTCCAGGCAGTGAAGCCAGTTCTTTCTGGAAGAAAATCGACAGAGCCGAAATCTGGACCTTAATGGAACCCAAGTTTAGGCCCATAGTCACTCCTGACTGTAGGAAGTGCAGAAAACGACCCAGCTGAAATTCCTCTGTTGGGGCCTTCCTGGCCTCACACCACGCAACATATTTTCGCCAAATACGGTGATAATGGTTTGCGGTTACTTCTTTCCTGGCTTTTATCAGCGTAGGAATGACTTCCTCCGGAATGCCCTTTTCCTTTAGGATCCGGAATTCAACCGCCATGTCGTCAAACACAGCCGCGGTAAGTCTTGGAACAGACAGGGCCCCTGCTGTAGCAGATCCTGTCTGAGCGGTAGAGGCCATGGGTCCTCTGATATTATTTCTTGAAGTTCTGGGTACCAAGCTCTTCTTGGCCCATCCGGAACCACGAGCATCGTTCTTACTCCTCGTTTTCTTATTATTCTCAGTACCTTTGGTATGAGAGGCAGAGGAGGGAATACATAAACCGACTGGTACACCCACGGTGTCACTAGAGCGTCCACAGCTATTGCCTGAGGGTCCCTTGACCTGGCGCAATATCTAGTTTTTTGTTTAGGCGGGACGCCATCATGTCCACCTGTGGCCTTTCCCAACGGTTTACCAACAGTTGGAAGACTTCTGGACGAAGTCCCCACTCTCCCGGGTGTAGGTCGTGTCTGCTGAGGAAGTCTGCTTCCCAGTTGTCCACTCCCGGAATGAACACTGCTGACAGTGCTAAGACATGATTTTCCGCCCATCGGAGAATCCTTGTGGCTTCTGCCATCGCCATCCTGCTTCTTGTGCCGCCCTGTCGGTTTACATGGGCGACTGCCGTGATGTTGTCTGATTGGATCAGTATCGGCTGGTTTTGAAGCAGAGGCCTTGCCAGACTTAGGGCATTGAAAATGGCCCTCAGTTCCAGAATATTTATGTGTAGGGACGACTCCTGACTTGACCAAAGTCCTTGGAAATTTCTTCCCTGTGTGACTGCCCCCCAGCCTTGAAGGCTGGCATCCGTGGTTACCAGGACTCAGTCCTGTATGCCGAATCTGCGGCCCTCTTGAAGATGAGCACTCTGCAGCCACCACAGTAGAGATACCCTGGTCCTTGGAGACAGGGTTATCAGCCGATGCATCTGAAGATGCGATTCCGACCACTTGTCCAAGAGGTCCCACTGAAAGGTTCTTGCATGGAACCTGCCGAATGGAATTTTGCTTCGTAAGAAGCTACCATTTTTCCCAGGACTCGTGTGCAGTGATGCACCGATACCCGTTTTGGTTTCAGGAGGTCTCGGACTAGAGATGACAGCTCCTTGGCTTTCTCCTGCGGGAGAAACACGTTTTTGTGTCCAGAACCATCCCCAGGAACAGTAGGCGTGTGGTAGGAACCAGCTGTGACTTTGGAATGTATAGAATCCATCCGTGCTGTTGTAGCACTTCCCGAGATAGTGCTACTCCGACCAACAACTGCTCCTTGGACCTCGCCTTTATAAGGAGATCGTCCAAGTACGGGATAATTAAAAACTCCCTTTTTTCGAAGGAGTATCATCATTTCGGCCATTATCTTGGTAAAGACCCTCTGTGCCGTGGACAGTCCAAACGGCAGTGTTTGGAATTGGTAATGGCAATCCTGTACCACAAATCTGAGGTACTCCTGGTGAGGATGGTAAATGGGGACATGTAGGTAAGCATCCTTGATGTCCAGGGATACAATGTAATCCCCCTCCTCCAGGCTTGCAATAACCGCCCTGAGCGATTCCATCTTGAACTTGAATTTTTTTTATGTATGTGTTCAAGGACATCAAATTTAAAATGGGTCTCACCGAACCGTCCGGTTTTGGTACCACAAACAGTGTGGAATAGTAACCCCGTCCTTGTTGAAGTAGGGGCACCTTGACTATCACCTGCTGGGAATACAGCTTGTGAATTGCCTCTAGCACAGCCTCCCTGCCTGAGGGAGTTGTCGGCAAGGCAGCTTTGAGGAAACGGCAGGGGGGAGACGCCTCGAATTCCAGCTTGTACCCCTGAGATACTACTTGAAGGATCCAGGGATCCACCTGTGAGCGAGCCCACTGATCGCTGAAATTTTTGAGGCGGCCCCCCACCGTACCTGATACGCCTGTGGAGCCCCCGCGTCATGCGGTGGACTCAGAGGAAGCGGGGGAAGAATTTTGATTCTGGGAACTGGCTGACTGGTGCAGCTTTTTCCCTCTTCCCTCGTCTCTGTGCAGAAAGGAAGCGCCTTTGACCCGCTTGTTTTTCTGAAGCCGAAAGGACTGTACCTGATAATACAGTGCTTTCTTAGGCTGCGAGGAAACCTGAGGTAAAAAAATTTCTTCCCAGCTGTTGCTGTGGATACGAGGTCCCAGAGACCATCCCCAAACAATTCCTCACCCTTATAAGGCTCTATGTGCCTTTTAAAGTCAGCATCACCTGTCCAGTGTCGGGTCTCTAATACCCTCCTGACAGAATGGACATTGCATTAATTCTGGATGCCAGCCGGCAAAATATCCCTCTGTGCATCCCTCATATATAAGACGACGTCTTATGTTCGCAAAATAGTATCCCTGTTTGACAGGGTTACAGACCACGCTGCAGCAGCACTATCTGCAGGTCTCAGTCTAGTACCTGAGTGTGTAAATACAGACTTCAGGATAGCCTCCTGCTTTTTATCAGCAGGTACCTTCAAAGTGGCCGTATCCTAAGACGGCAGTGCCACCTTTTTTGACAAACGTATGAGCGCCTTATCCACCCTAGGGGATATCTCCCAGCGTAACTTATCCTCTGGCGGGAAAGGGTACGCCATCAGTAACTTTTTAGAAATTACCAGTTTCTTATCGGGGGAACCCACGCTTTTTCACACTTCATTCACTCATATGATGGGGGAACAAAACACTGCCTGCTTTTTCTCCCCAAACATAAAACCCTTTTTTAGTGGTTAATGTCAGAAATGTGTAACACATTTTTTATTGCCGGGATCATGTAACGGATGTTCCTAGTGGATTGTGTATATGTCTCAACCTCGTCGACACTGGAGTCAGACTCCGTGTCGACATCTGTGTCTGCCATCTGAGGGAGCGGGCATTTTTGAGCCCCTGATGGCCTTTGAGACGCCTGGGCAGGCGCGGGCTGAGAAGCCGGCTGTCCCATAGCTGTTACGTCATCCAGCCTTTTATGTAAGGAGTTGACACTGTCGGTTTATACCTTCCACCTATCCATCCACTCTGGTGTCGGCCCCACAGGGGGCGACATCACATTTAATCGGCATCTGCTCTGCCATCACATAAGCCTCCTCAAACGTGTCGACACAGCCGTACCGACACACCGCACACACACAGGGAATGCTCTGACTGAGGACAGCCCTTTGGGGAGACAGAGAGAGAGTATGCCAGCACACACCAGAGCGCTATATAATTTAGGGATTAACACTATATTGAGTGAATTTTTCCCAATAGCTGCTTGTATATACAATATTACGCCTACATTTTGTGCCCCCCCCCTCTCTTTTTAACCCTTTGAGCCTAGTGCAAACTACAGGGGAGAGCCTGGGGAGCTGTCTTCCAGCTGCACTGTGAAGAGAAAATGGTGCCAGTGTGCTGAGGGAGATAGCTCCGCCCCTTTTTCACTGACTTTTCTCCCGTATTTTTTATTTTATTCTGGCAGGGGTATTTATCACATATATAGCCTCTGGGGCTATATATTGTGATATATTTGCCAGCCAAGGTGTTTTTATTGCTGCTCAGGGCGCCCTGCACCCTCAGTGACCGGAGTGTGAAGTGTGCATGAGGAGCAATGGTGCACAGCTGCAGTGCTGTGCGCTACCTTGGTGAAGACTGATGTCTTCTGCCGCCGATTTTCCGGACCTCTTCTTGCTTCTGGCTCTGTAAGGGGGACGGCGGCGCGGCTCCGGGAACGAACACCAAGGCCAGTTCCATGCGGTCGATCCCTCTGGAGCTAATGGTGTCCAGTAGCCTAAGAAGCCCAAGCTAGCTGCAAGCAGGTAGGTTCGCTTCTTCTCCCCTTAGTCCCTCGATGCAGTGAGCCTGTTGCCAGCAGGTCTCATTATAAAATAAAAAACCTAAAATTAACTTTCTTTCTAGGAGCTCAGGAGAGCCCCTAGTGTGCATCCAGCTCGGCCGGGCACAGAAATCTAACTGAGGTCTGGAGGAGGGTCATAGTGGGAGGAGCCAGTACACACCAGATAGTACCTAATCTTTCTTTTAGAGTGCCCAGTCTCCTGCGGAGCCCGTCTATTCCCCATGGTCCTTACGGAGTTCCCAGCATCCACTAGGACGTCAGAGAAATTCTCATTATGCCGTGAGTAAAATACCTAACTTTTGAGTAAAATAACTAAGCGCATGCGCTCTGCGAACCTTGCGCATGCACAGTAAGCGACAAATCGCAATATAGCGAAAATCGACAACGAGCCAACAACTCGGAATGACCACCTTAGTGCGATCATACAGACAATGCATTCTGCACATTGTATATCTCTGGAATAAGTGTTCTATTCATTAGGTGTTTATACAGAAGGTGAATGGTGTTGGGTAAGGTGTAGGATGGGATGAGAAAGTCAGAGCATTCGGATGAGTAAATCCAAGATAACTTGATTACTGTAGGCAGATAATGAGGTGGGCTCATAATAAGAGCTCCATTCACTCAAAAGTACTGCTAAATTGATTAGGGTGCTCATTAATTATAATGGTTATGAGATCTAGTTGTATATTTCCCAGATATTATTGATTACTGCTGTCATTATGTGTGATTTGGATTTTTTCCAGCCAAGAGCTAGAAAGCCTCTGGATGCATTAATGATCTACCTATAAATCCTGGGTTTTGGAACATCTGGCACTGGGCATGAGAGGAACAAGTAACAAGAGATTAGAAGTAGCTTGACCTGCCCAGACAGAAGAGATGGATGGGAAGGGACTGTAATTTGATCATGTCATTATATAGGTGGCAAATTTTTAAGCACTGGCAAAAACAGGCGGCAGAAAGGCCAATGCCATTGCCGGTTTTATTCAATTCTTGGGGGGGGGGGGGGGGGGGGGGGGGGGAACATGAATTTAATATTATTCGTAATCTATTTGCTGAATAACCAGTAGGAAATTCCAGGTTATTTCACAGCAGTCAGTCATTCTATATTGTCACATTACATGTTCAGTTGCTTTTCCATGAAATAGAATTAGAATATTACTCTTCTACAATTACATTACAGCCAACTGTCCCAATTTATACAGGATAGTCCCTATTGGAGTGGTCCCATAATCCGGACTGCAGGGACTGTTGGGAGGTTTCCCGGCTTGGAGTGTCTATGAGCTTGTCTTCACCTGCACAAACCTCCAAATACAAAGTGTGGGGTGATACAACAGCAGTCTAAACTTTTGGATCAAGTAAGAATATAGTGAACTTCATAACCAACAAATCTGTTTTTATATGTACCCATTGTATGGTTTGGGCATTGCTTGTGTCATATGTGCAGCCAAGTAATGTAGTTATGTAACCAGGGGACCCAAGCCACCCCCTTCCTTAGGAAGCCTATAATAGGATTCATAACCAAACCCAAGACTCCTAAACTATAAAGCAAATCTAGATACGCATTGCTGCAAGATGCTTAAAAATACTGGAAAAACAGGAGTTACAAATAGAGATGAGCGCCTGAAATTTTTCGGGTTTTGTGTTTTGGTTTTGGGTTCGGTTCCGCGGCCGTGTTTTGGGTTCGACCGCGTTTTGGCAAAACCTCACCGAATTTTTTTTGTCGGATTCGGGTGTGTTTTGGATTCGGGTGTTTTTTAAAAAAACACTAAAAAACAGCTTAAATCATAGAATTTGGGGGTCATTTTGATCCCATATTATTATTAACCTCAAAAACCATAATTTCCACTCATTTTCAGTCTATTCTGAATACCTCACAATATTATTTTTAGTCCTAAAATTTGCACCAAGGTCGCTGGATGACTAAGCTAAGCGACACTAGTGGCCGACACAAACACCTGGCCCATCTAGGAGTGGCACTGCAGTGTCACGCAGGATGTCCCTTCCAAAAAACCCTCCCCAATCAGCACATGACGCAAAGAAAAAAAGAGGCGCAATGAGGTAGCTGACTGTGTGAGTAAGATTAGCGACCCTAGTGGCCGACACAAACACCGGGCCCATTTAGGAGTGGCACTGCAGTGTCACGCAGGATGTCCCTTCCAAAAAACCCTCCCCAATCAGCACATGACGCAAAGAAAAAAAGAGGCGCAATGAGGTAGCTGACTGTGTGAGTAAGATTAGCGACCCTAGTGGCCGACACAAACACCGGGCCCATTTAGGAGTGGCACTGCAGTGTCACGCAGGATGTCCCTTCCAAAAAACCCTCCCCAATCAGCACATGACGCAAAGAAAAAAAGAGGCGCAATGAGGTAGCTGACTGTGTGAGTAAGATTAGCGACCCTAGTGGCCGACACAAACACCGGGCCCATTTAGGAGTGGCACTGCAGTGTCACGCAGGATGTCCCTTCCAAAAAACCCTCCCCAAACAGCACATGACGCAAAGAAAAATAAAAGAAAAAAGAGGTGCAAGATGGAATTGTCCTTGGGCCCTCCCACCCACCCTTATGTTGTATAAACAAAACAGGACATGCACACTTTAACCAACCCATCATTTCAGTGACAGGGTCTGCCACACGACTGTGACTGATATGACGGGTTGGTTTGGACCCCCCCAAAAAAGAAGCAATTAATCTCTCCTTGCACAAACTGGCTCTACAGAGGCAAGATGTCCACCTCATCATCACCCTCCGATATATCACCGTGTACATCCCCCTCCTCACAGATTATCAATTCGTCCCCACTGGAATCCACCATCTCAGCTCCCTGTGTACTTTGTGGAGGCAATTGCTGCTGGTCAATGTCTCCGCGGAGGAATTGATTATAATTCATTTTAATGAACATCATCTTCTCCACATTTTCTGGATGTAACCTCGTACGCCGATTGCTGACAAGGTGAGCGGCGGCACTAAACACTCTTTCGGAGTACACACTTGTGGGAGGGCAACTTAGGTAGAATAAAGCCAGTTTGTGCAATGGCCTCCAAATTGCCTCTTTTTCCTGCCAGTATAAGTATGGACTGTGTGACGTGCCTACTTGGATGCGGTCACTCATATAATCCTCCACCATTCTTTCAATGGTGAGAGAATCATATGCAGTGACAGTAGACGACATGTCAGTAATCGTTGTCAGGTCCTTCAGTCCGGACCAGATGTCAGCATCAGCAGTCGCTCCAGACTGCCCTGCATCACCGCCAGCGTGTGGGCTCGGAATTCTGAGCCTTTTCCTCGCACCCCCAGTTGCGGGAGAATGTGAAGGAGGAGATGTTGACAGGTCGCGTTCCGCTTGACTTGACAATTTTCTCACCAGCAGGTCTTTCAACCCCAGCAGACCTGTGTCTGCCGGAAAGAGAGATCCAAGGTAGGCTTTAAATCTAGGATCGAGCACGGTGGCCAAAATGTAGTGCTCTGATTTCAACAGATTGACCACCCGTGAATCCTTGTTAAGCGAATTAAGGGCTCCATCCACAAGTCCCACATGCCTAGCGGAATCGCTCCGTGTTAGCTCCTCCTTCAATGTCTCCAGCTTCTTCTGCAAAAGCCTGATGAGGGGAATGACCTGACTCAGGCTGGCAGTGTCTGAACTGACTTCACGTGTGGCAAGTTCAAAGGGCATCAGAACCTTGCACAACGTTGAAATCATTCTCCACTGCGCTTGAGACAGGTGCATTCCACCTCCTATATCGTGCTCAATTGTATAGGCTTGAATGGCCTTTTGCTGCTCCTCCAACCTCTGAAGCATATAGAGGGTTGAATTCCACCTCGTTACCACTTCTTGCTTCAGATGATGGCAGGGCAGGTTCAGTAGTTTTTGGTGGTGCTCCAGTCTTCTGTACGTGGTGCCTGTACGCCGAAAGTGTCCCGCAATTTTTCTGGCCACCGACAGCATCTCTTGCACGCCCCTGTCGTTTTTTAAATAATTCTGCACCACCAAATTCAAGGTATGTGCAAAACATGGGACGTGCTGGAATTTGCCCATATTTAATGCACACACAATATTGCTGGCGTTGTCCGATGCCACAAATCCACAGGAGAGTCCAATTGGGGTAAGCCATTCCGCGATGATCTTCCTCAGTTGCCGTAAGAGGTTTTCAGCTGTGTGCGTATTCTGGAAACCGGTGATACAAAGCGTAGCCTGCCTAGGAAAGAGTTGGCGTTTGCGAGATGCTGCTACTGGTGCCGCCGCTGCTGTTCTTGCGGCGGGAGTCCATACATCTACCCAGTGGGCTGTCACAGTCATATAGTCCTGACCCTGCCCTGCTCCACATGTCCGTGGTTAAGTGGACATTGGGTACAACTGCATTTTTTAGGACACTGGTGAGTCTTTTTCTGACGTCCGTGTACATTCTCGGTATCGCCTGCCTAGAGAAGTGGAACCTAGATGGTATTTGGTAACGGGGGCACACTGCCTCAATAAATTGTCTAGTTCCCTGTGAACTAACGGCGGATACCGGACGCACGTCTAACACCAACATAGTTGTCAAGGCCTCAGTTATCCGCTTTGCAGCAGGATGACTGCTGTGATATTTCATCTTCCTCGCAAAGGACTGTTGAACAGTCAATTGCTTACTGGAAGTAGTACAAGTGGGCTTACGACTTCCCCTCTGGGATGACCATCGACTCCCAGCAGCAACAACAGCAGCGCCAGCAGCAGTAGGCGTTACACGCAAGGATGCATCGGAGGAATCCCAGGCAGGAGAGGACTCGTCAGAATTGCCAGTGACATTGCCTGCAGGACTATTGGCATTCCTGGGGAAGGAGGAAATTGACACTGAGGGAGTTGGTGGGGTGGTTTGCGTGAGCTTGGTTACAAGAGGAAGGGATTTACTGGTCAGTGGACTGCTTCCGCTGTCACCCAAAGTTTTTGAACTTGTCACTGACTTATTATGAATGCGCTGCAGGTGACGTATAAGGGAGGATGTTCCGAGGTGGTTAACGTCCTTACCCCTACTTATTACAGCTTGACAAAGGGAACACACGGCTTGACACCTGTTGTCCGCATTTCTGTTGAAATAGTTCCACACCGAAGAGCTGATTTTTTTGGTATTTTCACCAGGCATGTCAACGGCCATATTCCTCCCACGGACAACAGGTGTCTCCCCGGGTGCCTGACTTAAACAAACCACCTCACCATCAGAATCCTCCTGGTCAATTTCCTCCCCAGCGCCAGCAACACCCATATCCTCCTCATCCTGGTGTACTTCAACACTGACATCTTCAATCTGACTATCAGGAACTGGACTGCGGGTGCTCCTTCCAGCACTTGCAGGGGGCGTGCAAATGGTGGAAGGCGCATGCTCTTCACGTCCAGTGTTGGGAAGGTCAGGCATCGCAACCGACACAATTGGACTCTCCTTGTGGATTTGGGATTTCGAAGAACGCACAGTTCTTTGCGGTGCTACTGCTTTTGCCAGCTTGAGTCTTTTCATTTTTCTAGCGAGAGGCTGAGTGCCTCCATCCTCATGTGAAGCTGAACCACTAGCCATGAACATAGGCCAGGGCCTCAGCCGTTCCTTGCCACTCCGTGTGGTAAATGGCATATTGGCAAGTTTACGCTTCTCCTCCGACAATTTTATTTTAGGTTTTGGAGTCCTTTTTTTACTGATATTTGGTGTTTTGGATTTGACATGCTCTGTACTATGACATTGGGCATCGGCCTTGGCAGACGACGTTGCTGGCATTTCATCGTCTCGGCCATGACTAGTGGCAGCAGCTTCAGCACGAGGTGGAAGTGGATCTTGATCTTTCCCTAATTTTGGAACCTCAACATTTTTGTTCTCCATATTTTAATAGGCACAACTAAAAGGCACCTCAGGTAAACAATGGAGATGGATGGATACTAGTATACAATTATGGACGGACTGCCGAGTGCCGACACAGAGGTAGCCACAGCCGTGAACTACCGTACTGTGTCTGCTGCTAATATAGACTGGTTGATAAAGAGATGTCGTAGTATGTATGTATGAAGAAGAAAGAAAAAAAAACCACGGGTAGGTGGTATACAATTATGGACGGACTGCCGAGTGCCGACACAGAGGTAGCCACAGCCGTGAACTACCGTACTGTACTGTGTCTGCTGCTAATATAGACTGGTTGATAAAGAGATGTAGTAGTATGTATGTATAAAGAAGAAAGAAAAAAAAACCACGGGTAGGTGGTATACAATTATGGACGGACTGCCGAGTGCCGACACAGAGGTAGCCACAGCCGTGAACTACCGTACTGTACTGTGTCTGCTGCTAATATAGACTGGTTGATAAAGAGATGTCGTAGTATGTATGTATGAAGAAGAAAGAAAAAAAAACCACGGTTAGGTGGTATACAATTATGGACGGACTGCCGAGTGCCGACACAGAGGTAGCCACAGCCGTGAACTACCGTACTGTACTGTGTCTGCTGCTAATATAGACTGGTTGATAAAGAGATGTCGTAGTATGTATGTATAAAGAAGAAAGAAAAAAAAACCACGGTTAGGTGGTATACAATTATGGACGGACTGCCGAGTGCCGACACAGAGGTAGCCACAGCCGTGAACTACCGTACTGTACTGTGTCTGCTGCTAATATAGACTGGTTGATAAAGAGATGTCGTAGTATGTATGTATGAAGAAGAAAGAAAAAAAAACCACGGTTAGGTGGTATACAATTATGGACGGACTGCCGAGTGCCGACACAGAGGTAGCCACAGCCGTGAACTACCGTACTGTACTGTGTCTGCTGCTAATATAGACTGGTTGATAAAGAGATGTCGTAGTATGTATGTATAAAGAAGAAAGAAAAAAAAACCACGGTTAGGTGGTATACAATTATGGACGGACTGCCGAGTGCCGACACAGAGGTAGCCACAGCCGTGAACTACCGTACTGTACTGTGTCTGCTGCTAATATAGACTGGTTGATAAAGAGATGTAGTAGTATGTATGTATAAAGAAGAAAGAAAAAAAAACCACGGGTAGGTGGTATACAATTATGGATGTACTGCCGAGTGCCGACACAGAGGTAGCTACAGCCGTGAACTACCGTACTGTGTCTGCTGCGACTGGATGATAAATAATGATATAAAAAATATATATATATCACTACTGCAGCCGGACAGGTATATATATTATATAATGACGGACCTGCTGGACACTGTCTGTCAGCAGAATGAGTTTTTTATAGAATAAAAAAAAAAAAACACCACACAAGTGAAGTCACACGACGAGTGTTTAACTTTTTCAGGCAATCACAATATAGTATACTACTAACTATACTGGTGGTCAGTGTGGTCAGGTCACTGGTCAGTCACACTGGCAGTGGCACTCCTGCAGCAAAAGTGTGCACTGTTTAATTTTAATATAATATGTGCTCTTGGCTCCTGCTATAACCTATAACTGGCACTGCAGTGCTCCCCAGTCTCCCCCACAATTATAAGCTGTGTGAGCTGAGCACAGTCAGATATATAATATATACATAGATGATGCAGCACACTGGGCTGAGCAGTGCACACAGATATGGTATGTGACTGTCTTGTACTCCTGGCTCCTGCTATAACCTATAACTGGCACTGCAGTGCTCCCCAGTCTCCCCCACAATTATAAGCTGTGTGAGCTGAGCACAGTCAGATATATAATATATACATAGATGATGCAGGCATGCAGCACACTGGGCTGAGCAGTGCACACAGATATGGTATGTGACTGAGTCACTGTGTGTACCGTTTTTTTCAGGCAGAGAACGGATATATTAAATAAAACAACTGCACTGCTGGTGGTCACTGTGGTCAGTCACTAAACTCTGCACTCTCTTCTACAGTATCAGCCTCAGGTCAATCTCTCTCTCTCTCTCTCTCCTAATCTAAATGAATGGAGAGGACGCCAGCCACGTCCTCTCCCTATCAATCTCAATGCACGTGTGAAAATGGCGGCGACGCGCGGCTCCTTATATAGAATCCGAGTCTCGCGAGAATCCGACAGCGTCATGATGACGTTCGGGCGCGCTCGGGTTAACCGAGCAAGGCGGGAAGATCCGAGTCGCTCGGACCCGTGAAAAAAAACATGAAGTTCGTGCGGGTTCGGATTCAGAGAAACCGAACCCGCTCATCTCTAGTTACAAATAGGTGTAGTACGGTAGGTGAAACATTCACTTTACTGCAACAACTGTTCCCATTCCTGAAATTCTAGTCTCACATTCTGTTTTATTGTATCAATTAGCAGAGGGAAATTAGCAACATTTATTTTATCTTTTGAAGTGGCCAGTACAAGATGAAGTTGCATTTAAGGAGCTGCTGCAGTTCTGATATCTTATGAAGGGAGCATCCCTCTTCTTCACATAGATTTTGATTTAGATAGATAGCCATAGTCATGAGCTTCTTTTCGTAGGCAAAGCAAAACTGTACGCGACTCTGATCACAAGATAATTTAAGTTTTTGCGATCTTACTACACAAAACCGCACTGAGTAAATCCAGCAGCAGCGAAGTGAGAACGCACGTAAACATTGCTGTAAGGCAGCAAAGCCAGAACCAGGGGCTGCAGTATTGTTGAGCCACTTTATTTGTACAAGGGAGTAATTTCACTGCAATTTCTGACCCAGAATGCCAAACACCAGCAAGGTATCTTTATGTTCAGTGGTGGGTACAATAGAAAGCCTTTACCAAAAATGAAGCCATTGTATTTATTGTAAGCTTTCCATTATATTTGCTATGTCCAAGCAGCATGTCTCAACTCCTTTAATACAAAGTCTAATGGATTTGTGAGTTGAACTTCACAAAATATTGGTAAATAAGTTTACTTTTAAGAAAAGGGTGAGGAATAAATAAAGTATATATACACACACACACAAAAACTTGAAACATGAAAACAATAAAACAGAAAACAATAAATTTCAAAACGATCAACTATTGCGAAGAATGACACCAGGGCTCCCCCATGTGTCTGTTAAATTAACTGCACTGTCATAATATGTTCAGCAATCCACAAAGATTAATGAATATAAAATATATTCAGGCACTAATACGAATATAAAATAAATTTAAAAAATCAGCACAATCCTTTTAATAAATGAACACAATAACTTTGTTGAATTACTATTGAAGCAGTGAACAAAACAATGTGGGTCAAGCTTTTCAATCACTTTGAAGTAACGTTTCTTGCTGAATATCTACCAGCATTTAATATGATGCAGCGAAGCAGAGTCTCTACAGCTGCACCTGCATTTCATACAGAAATGATTTCTTGGTGGTTTCAAGTCCATCAGACAATTTATGGGTGCTGGGCACAGCCCATTACAGGCTGACAATAGTGTAAGTTTAAGATTATTTATAGTGTGGCAGTTTCAGCAAAGGTGCATTTTCCTCAAATGAATGATAACGAACTCTTCCCAGTAAATTTCCTAAGGCATCTGCAGCTGTTTCTGTGGATGAATATATGGCCAGCAAGCGCTGGCAGAAGTAATATGTAATCATGCAGTCCCCTTACATTAAATGTAATCAGTTTTGCATTATATATACTACACATACATCCAGTAACACAGGGCCAGGTGTTTTTCCCTAGAGCACCTTATTAATCTATTCTTGCCAGATATACCTTCACTACTGCTTTTTAAGTGCCCTTCCATTATCACAGTCTCTATGCCAGCTGCCCATTATGCAACTCTAGTCTTGCTATACAAAGCCCTCACCAGCAATATTAGAACCCCTTCACATCTCCTTTTCTCCAAGAACCTTCCCAAAACTAACCCAACATACTATGGGGCTGATGCAGAGTAAAAGTAAGTAAACTTATACATATTAAGAACTGTACCCAAGCAAGATGCGCCCGCCCCAGGGTATGAGTCAAGCTTACTACAAGACATCATCCATCATTATCAGTGAGTACTTACACCTTCGATTACTGGGTGCATTGCCATTAATTCATATAATGCAGCAACTCTGCAAACAAATTACATAAACTATTTGATTAAAAATCCCTTTGAACATAAAGAGCAGAGATGGACCTCTTTTATTTAAGTGAGCGGTAGTACAAAAATACTAATTTCTGTAATGCACCTGCACACCAGACTTAATCACAATGTGCATTGGGGCGTAGGCAGAGTACAGGGAGTGTGCATGTACTGTATACAAGACAAGACACACAAAAGATACAAAGACATACTATATACACCAAGAGGAATATCTCTTGCAGGTACTGGAGGCAGTAGTGCCGAGGGGGGGGGGGGGGCTGGTATCAACTACCCGGAACCCACCCATACACATACCTACCTTACCTGTAGGCCGGCAGCCTCTCTCCCCAGGCCAGCACACACTGCTGTGTGCTAGACTACGGTGGGTCCAGGGAGCTGCTGCAGCAGCTGAGCGCTGCAGTGCCCTCTACCTGCAGGGAGGAAGTGACGGGCGATCAGGTCTGAACTGCGCATGCACCGCAGTGCGCATGCTAGAGATGCTATCGGCATTTCAGCCCAGCAATCGCCTCTGCCTGATTGACAGGCAGAGGCGTTCGCTGGGCAGGAGGGGGTGGGCCGGCGGTGTTTGGCCGCCGTTTTGGGAGCGCAGTCCGGGCAACACAGGCGTGCCTGGACCATGCGGGTGGCGGGCCGCGGCTGCTGCGTGGCTTCACACGCATCCACTGCGACCCGTGATGTGACAAGTAGCTCCCTGCCAGCACGCAGGAGCTGCGCAGGTAGGTAGCTACTTGTCAAGTACAAAAGCACTGCCGCTGTGCGATGCTTTTGTACTTGTGAGGGGAGGGGAGGACCTGACATGCGGGGCGGACTAGCCCCGTGCTGGGCGTCCACCCGCATTTCGAAGTAAATGATCGTAGATGTGCTAAATTAACTATGAATTACACCCCACGTTCATTGCATTACCCAGGCTCTATGGCCCTGGCTGGAGGACTAGTGCAGCAAGACACAATGATGACGATGATGAGGATAGGCAGCATTAGCTAATCGCTTCTAATTTTTTTATAAATTGCTGAATTATATGAATTTAGAGCGTTAATTTAAGTTCCATTTGGACTACGGCTGGCAAGAAGATTTCAATTTGATTTTTAAAGTGGAAACCAACACATGTATTTACTGACATTTCCATTATTTATATGGAAAATGCCACATGTGCATTCAGACACAATTCTCTCTTCTATATGTTACATCACTACAATATATATTGCGTACAAATAAAGTAACAGGAATTGCTGCATCTCTACACAATTCGTACACTATTTTACTGCATAGATATACTCACTGGTGCTTAGGCTAGTGTATAAACAATAGCATATGCACTTAAATTATAACATTATATATATATATATATATATATATATATATATATATATATATATATATATATATACACACACACACACACACACACATATATATATACATACATACTTCAGCTTGCCGGCGGTCGGGCTCCCGACGACCACTATAGGGGCTCATTTGCGCTCACCCAGCTGTCAGTATGCCGGTGGTCGGGATTCCAGTGCCAGCATGCTGGCCGCCGGGAGCCCTACCGCTGGCATTACATACACACACACATATGTATATATATATATATATATATATATATATATATATATACACACATATACATATATACACACACATACATATACTGGATGAGTCTCCCAATGTTCCAAAATATGGAATATTCCAAAATACGGAATTTTTGGCGTGCGACTCAGATTGTGACACCTTTGCCTGCTGATAGTTTCAACGTACACAAACTTTGTTTAACTCTTTCATGCATAGAGGCCACTACAATGGACAGCTGTTTTTAAGTCGTTATCTTCTACAGAAAATGTCTTTTGACCTCAGTAGTGTATTGTGGGCCTTATTCAGGTCACATCATGACTGCAATTTGCACTAATAACCACCAATGCGCATGCGCAGGTCCTGTCTTGCATGTGTGCGGCCTGCCAATGCGATTGGATCGCATTGGCTGCGAACACCTCTGCCTGATTGACAGGCAGAGGCGTTCATAGGGCGGCAGCACAGTGTTGCGGCGGCAGGACGCTACGAAAAGGGGCAGGTCTGCAACATTTTCGCGGTGGCTGCATGACATCACATGCAGCCGCTTCAATGGAAAATAGGCAGGGGGTTGTCCACAGTTGCTGTGACTGCAATTAAATTATGGTTGCAGTCGCTGGGCAGGACGGGCAGCATACTGGATGGCCTGTCCTGTGCCGGGCAGCCCACAGCATGCGATAGAAAGTATTGCAGATTCTGCTTTTTAGCAGAATCTGCAATCCAACCTGAATAGGATCCTGTGTCCCCTTCTTAGCAGCTCTACCAAAATTAGAAGGTAAGCTACCTTGTAGCCGTTTTAAATTTCCTACAAAAAAACAATAAGGTAAAAATAAAATTACTAAGAAAAGTTCACCAACACTGAGTACGTCAGGGATTTCTGTACAATGGGGGTAATTCTGAGTTGTTCGCAGCAGCAAGTTTGTTAGCAATTGGGCAAAACCATGTGCACTGCAGGGGGGGGCAGATATAACATTTGCAGAGAGAGTTAGATTTGGGTGGGTTATATTGTTTCTGTGCAGGGTAAATACTGGCTGCTTTATTTTTACACTGCAAATTAGATTGCAGATTAAACACACCACACCCAAATCTAACTCTCTCTGCACATGTTATATCTGCCCCCCCACCCCCCTGCAGTGCACATGGGCCCTCATTCCGAGTTGTTCGCTCGGTAATTTTCTTCGCATCGCAGCGTTTTTCTGCTTAGTACGCATGCGCAATGTTCGCACTGCGACTGCACCAAGTAATTTTGCTATGAAGATAGTATTTTTACTCACGGCTTTTTCTTCGCTCCGGCGATCGTAGTGTGATTGACAGGAAATGGGTGTTACTGGGCGGAAACACTGCGTTTTATGGGCGTGTGGATAAAAACGCTACCGTTTCCGGAAAAAACGCGGGAGTGGCTGGAGAAACGGAGGAGTGTCTGGGCGAGCGCTGGGTGTGTTTGTGACGTCAAACCAGGAACGACAAGCACTGAACTGATCGCAGATGCCGAGTAAGTCTGAAGCTACTCTGAAACTGCTAAGTAGTTTGTAATCGCAATATTGCGAATACATCGTTCGCAATTTTATGAAGCTAAAATTCACTCCCAGTAGGCGGCGGCTTAGCGTGTGTAACTCTGCTAAAATCGCCTTGCGAGCGAACAACTCGGAATGAGGGCCATGGTTTTGCCCAACTGCTAAAAACTTTCCTGCTGCGATCAACTTGGAATTACCCCCCATGTGCACTGCAGGGGAGGCAGATTTAACATGTGCAGAGAGAGTTAGATTTGGGTGTGGTGTGTTCAATCTGCAATCTAATTTGCAGTGTAAAAATAAAGCTGCCAGTAATTTACCCTGCACAGAAATAAAATAACCCACCCAAATCTAACTCTTTCTGCACATGTTATATCTGCCTCCCCTGCAGCGCACATGGTTTTGCCCAACTGCTAACAAAATTCCTGCTGCGATCAACTTGGAATTACCCCCAATATTTTTACTCAAAGATAGCAAAGCAGGTACAAAAACTAAAGTCAAGGAAAACACTGTTTAGGTAAATGTTTTGATCAAATACTCAATTTGATTTTTCACACTTGATGTAAAAATCACATGTCCACTGAAGTGGACATCAATACAGAGATCCATACTGTGTGCATTGCTTATCCGGACATACAGGCCTAAGCTAAATATTTTCCTTATATCACAGACATATATGTCTGTTTTGTCAGCTGATAGTCTTAGACAGATGTGTCTTCACACATCCAACCTCAATAAGTCATACAGCATGCGAGATGCCTGGCGTGAGTGAGCCAATAGGTCTTGTGCAACTCTGCTAACATTTGGCATCTTTTTTGGCAGAAACTGCATCCTATTCGCAACACAATGCGACTAGTATGCACATGGGAGGTGGAGACTGCACTACTTAATAAAGTCTGTATACGGAGCAGAACAGAACTTATATTGGAAAAAAGCTGAAGTTGCTACATTGTAGCACTTCGTATACAGATTCAGAGACTCACAATGATATAAAAATGTTGCATATAAAATTAAATCAGCAGCCTCTTTGTGTGTCCTAGTCGCATTGCAGTGTGAATAAGAAGCATTTTTGGCAACAAAAAAAAAAAAAAAAAAGACACCCAACTCTAGAAGATTATCACGCAACCTGGCATGCCAAGAGGGGCTGTTTGGCGTGATTGCAGCGAAGATGTATAAAGGACATACAGTATTTATATGTTATCTTAACTTATTCAATTGTAAATTATTCCATACTGTATTATTAATTATTATTATTATTATTATTATTATTAGTAACAGCTGTGGTAGGTTTTTTTTTGTTCCCCAGACATCAAGACCATCAACAAGGTTATGTACAGACAGAGCTGGATTAAGAGGGGGGGAGGGGGGCGAGTACCCCTGGGCCCTCCTCTCTCAGCCCCCTTCCCCCTCCCAGCTGTAGCTGCTTCCATGTCAAGAGTGACAGATAGCTTCTACCTCTGTGCACTGCGAGAGTGCTCTCCTCAGTCATGTTGCACTTAGCGCCTACTGAGCATCTATCACTGTCTGAACTTGGAATAGGCGTTCCTCACACAATTACCTAAAAAGAGAGTGGCCCACTCTGCACCTACCTGTTGGAGACTAAAGACTGCTTGGACTGCCACTGATTGCTG
Organism: Pseudophryne corroboree; assembly: GCF_028390025.1. Lineage (NCBI taxonomy): Eukaryota > Metazoa > Chordata > Amphibia > Anura > Myobatrachidae > Pseudophryne > Pseudophryne corroboree. The sequence goes on along the minus strand of NC_086444.1, from coordinate 248,733,568 downwards.
CTACTGGTTTGCTCAGGGCTGTGTTCCGACTATGGAGCTCATGGATCACCTAACTGCTGGTGATATGTTGGTTTGCCCTGCCAGGATTGGAAGGCTCCATGGCTCGAATGCTGGGTAGCACATTCACTGCTGAACTCACCCTGTAAACTTTCTTACTCCTTGCTGTCCCATCTGCTATGGCCCCTGTGGGCTTAGCTGCCAAGCCAGTCCCCAACTGTGGCTTTCCTCTGCCCCTATGCTAGACCTGTCTCCAAGACCACCATAAGGGCTCCTCGATTCTCTCCATGAGAGGTGCGATCTGGACTCTGCTGCCGCTTTCTCTGTGTGCCTTTTTTGTCGGGATGCTGCTGTGGTAGGTCTAACTGTTACTCCCTCTGCTTGGTCCTCTGTTTCTCCAGTCCAGTATCTGTTCATTTGCTGCTATTGTTTATCTCCTGAGCCTATTACTCTCACCTGGTACTCCAGTCCTTTTCATCATGCTGCCCCTTCATCCCCCTACTAGTGGCCCTACACCCTTCACAAACTGATTTGCTAATTTAATTTAACAATGAGATTTAATTTAACAATGAGAATCATACCAGCTCACACCTCAACCATGCCGCACAACATGGCATTCAACATAACACATGCCAACGGAACAATTGAACAATTTGCAGAAACATGCTGAAAAATAACCGTAACACAACACTTGTGTAACTATAAACTAACAACTGCAGGTAAAGTATGCACTGGGTCGGGCGCCCAGCATCCTCTACGGACTAGGAGAAAAGGATTTACCGGTAGGTATTAAAATCCTGTTTTCTCATACGTCCTAGAGGATGCTGGGGTCCACTTCAGTACCATGGGGTTATACCAAAGCTCCAGTAGGGGCGGGATAGTGCTGATGACCCTTCAGCACCGATTGACCAAACTTGAGGTCCTCATCGGCCAAGGTGTCAAACTTTGCAAACGTGTTTGCCCCTGACCAAGTAGCTGCTTGGCAAAGTTGTAATGCCGAGACCCCCCGGGCAGCCGCCCAGGATGAGCCCACGTTTCTAGTAGAATGGGCATTTACCGACTTCAGTATTGGCAATCCTGCCATGGAATGAGCGTGCTGAATCATTCCTCTGATCCAGCGCGCAATGGTCTGCTTAGAAGTAGGACACCCAATCTTGTTGGGAGCATACAGGACAAACAGAGCCTCTGTTTTCCGTATCAGAGCTGTTCTTGCGACATAAATTTTCAAAGCTCTAACCACATCAAGAAACTGATGCAGTGAAGGTGTTAGTAGCCACTGGCACCACAATATGTTGGTTTATATGGAAAGACGAAACCACTTTTGGAAGAAATTGTTGGCGAGTTCTCAACTCTGCCCTATCTTCATGGAAGACCAGGTAAGGGCTCTTGTGAGACAAGGCCCCCAATTCAGACACCCGCCTTGCGGATGCCAAGGCAAAGAGCATCACCACTTTCCAAGTGAGAAACTTCAATTTTATCTCCTGCAGAGGTTCAAACCAATCTGACTGAAGGAACTGCAACACCACAGTAAGGCCCCAAGATGCCACCGGAGGCACAAATGGAGGTTGGATGTGCAGCACCCCTTTCACGATCGTCTGAACTTCTGGAAGGGAGGCCAATTGTTTTTGAAAGAAAACTGACTAGGCCGAAATCTGGACCTTGAGTGAACCCAATCTTAGGCCCGCATCCACACTTGCCTGCAGAAAAATGGAGAAAACATCCTAACTGAAACTCTTCCATAGCAGCCTTCTTGGATTCACACCAAGACACATATTTTCTCCAAATACGGTGGTAATGTTTAGACATTACTCCTTTCCTGGCCTGAATAAGAGTGGGAATGACTTCCTTGGGAATACCTTTTCGGGTTAGGATCCGGCGCTCAACAGCCATGCCGTCAAACGTAGCCGCGTTAAGTCTTGATACACGCACGGCCCCTGCTGCAGCAGGTCCTCGCGAGGAGGAAGAGGCCGAAGATCTTCTATGAGCAACTCCTGAAGATCTGGATACCAAGCCCTCCTTGGCCAGTCTGGTGCAATGAGGATTGCTCGAACCCTTGTTCTTATTATTTTGAGAACTTTTGTTATTAGTGGAAGTGGAGGGAAGACATATACGGACCGAAACACCCACTGGGTCACCAGTGCATCCACTGCTATTGCTTGAGGGTCCCTCGACCTGGAACAATATCTCTGAAGCTTCTTTTTGAGACGAGATACCATCATGTCTACTTGAGGAACTCCCCAAAGACTTGTCACCTCTGCGAAGACTTCTTGGTGGAGGCCCCACTCTCCTGGATGGAGATAGTGTCTGCTGAGGACGTCTGCTTCCCAGTTGTCCACTCCCAGAATGAAAATTGCTGACAGAGCTCTAACATGTCTTTCTGCCCAGAGGAGGATCTTTGTCACCTCTGCCATTGCCGCACTGCTTTTTGTTCCGCCTTGACTGTTTATGTACGCGACTGCTGTTACATTATCCGACTGGATCTGCACGGGTTGATCTTGAAGAAGATGCACCACTTGCAGAAGGCCGTTTTAAATAGCTCTCAATTCCAGAACGTTTATGTGAAGACAGGTTTCCTGACTTGACCATTTTCCTTGGAAGCTTTTTCCCTGTGTGAATGCTCCCCAGCCTCGGAGACTTGCATCCATGGTTACTAGGACCCAGTCCTGAATCCCGAACCTGCGTCCCTCTAACAGGTGAGAACTGTGCAGCCACCACAGGAGCGAAATCCTGGTTTTGAAGGACAGGATTATCTTCTGGTGCATGTGTAGGTGGGATCCGAACCACTTGTCCAACAGGTCCCACTGGAATACTCTGGCATGGAATTGGCCAAACTATATGGCCTCGTAGTCCGCTACCATCTTTCCCAACAACCGAATGCATTGATGGATCGACACTCTTGTTGGTTTAAAAATTTGCTTGACCATTCTCTGGATTTCCAGAGCCTTTTCCACTGGAAGAAATACCCTCTGTACTTCCATTTCCAGTATCATCCCCAGAAAGGACAATCTTGTTGTCGGTTCCAACTGTGACTTTGGATAATTCATGATCCAACCGTGTTGTTGGAGTACCGACAGGGAGAGTGCAATGTTCTGCACCAACCGTTCCCTGGATCCCGCTTTTATCAGGAGATTGTCCAGGTAAGGAATTATATTGACTCCTTGTTGTCGAAGGAGGACCATCATCTCTGTCATCACCTTGGTGAATACCCTCGGTGCCGTGGAGATTCCGAACGGCAATGTCTGGAACTGGTAATGGCAATCCTGTACTGCGAATCTCAGATACGTTTGATGAGGAGGATAAACGGGAACATGTAAGTAAGCATCTTTTATGTCTACTGATACCATGAAGTCCCCTTCCTCCAGACTGGAAATCACTGCTCTCAGAGATTCCATCTTGAACCTTTTTAGGTAAAGATTCAGAGATTTCAGGTTTAAAAATAAGAATTTACTCACCGGTAATTCTATTTCTCGTAGTCCGTAGTGGATGCTGGGTACTCCGTAAGGACCATGGGGAATAGACGGGCTCCGCAGGAGACTGGGCACTCTTAAAAGAAAGATTAGGTACTATGGCCCTCATTCCGAGTTGATCGGTCGCAAGGCGAATTTAGCAGAGTTACACACGCTAAGCCGCCGCCTACTGGGAGTGAATCTTAGCTTCTTAAAATTGCGACCGATGTATTCGCAATAATGCGATTACTAACTACTTAGCAGTTTCAGAGTAGCTCCAGACTTACTCTGCCTGTGCGATCATTTCAGTGCTTGTCGTTCCTGGTTGACGTCACAAACACACCCAGCGTTCGCCCAGGCACTCCCACCGTTTCTCTGGCCACTCCTGCGTTTTTTCCGGAAACGGTAGCGTTTTCAGCCACACGCCCCTGAAACGCCGTGTTTCCGCCCAGTAACACCCATTTCCTGTCAATCACATTACGATCGCCGGAGCGAAGAAAAAGCCGTGAGTAAAAATACTTTCTTCATAGTAAAGTTACTTGGCGCAGTCGCAGTGCGAACATTGCGCATGCGTACTAAGCGGATTTTCACTGCGATGCGATGAAAAATACCGAGCGAACAACTCGGAATGAGGGCCTATATCTGGTGTGCACTGGCTCCTCCCTCTATGCTCCTCCTCCAGACCTCAGTTAGGGAAACTGTGCCCGGAAGAGCTGACATTACTAGGAAAGGATTTGGAATCCAGGGTAAGACTCATACCAGCCACACCAATCACACCGTACAACTTGTGATAACTATACCCAGTTAACAGTATGAACGACAACTGAGCCTCATTCAACAGATGGCTCAGAACAATAACCCTATAGTTAAGCAATAACTATATACAAGTATTGCAGAAAGTCCGCACTTGGGACGGGCTCCCAGCATCCACTACGGACTACGAGAAATAGAATAACCGGTGAGTAAATTCTTATTTTCTCTAACGTCCTAGTGGATGCTGGGTACTCCGTAAGGACCATGGGGATTATACCAAAGCTCCCAAACGGGCGGGAGAGTGCGGATGACTCTGCAGCACCGAATGAGCAAACTCAAGGTCTTCCTCAGCCAGGTTATCAAACTTGTAGAATTTTGCAAAAGTGTTTGATCCCGACCAAGTAGCAGCTCGGCAAAGTTGTAAAGCAGAGACCCCTCGGGCAGCCGCCAAAGAAGAGCCCACCTTCCTCGTGGAATGGGCTTTTACTGATTTAGGATGCGGCAGTCCAGCCGCAGAATGTGCAAGTTGAATCGTGCTACAGATCCAGCGAGCAATAGTCTGCTTTGAAGCAGGAGCACCCAGCTTGTTGGGTGCATGCAGGATAAACAGCGAGTCAGTTTTTCTGACTCTAGCCGTCCTGGAAACATAGATTTTCAGGGCCCGGACTACGTCCAGCAACTTGGAATCCTCCAAGTCCTGAGTAGCCGCAGGCACCACAATAGGTTGGTTCAAATGAAACGCTGATACCACCTTTGGGAGAAATTGGGGATGAGTCCTCAATTCTGCCCTGTCCATATGGAAAATCAGATATGGGCTTTTACAGGACAAAGCCGCCAATTCTGACACACGCCTAGCTGAGGCCAAGGCCAACAGCATGACTACCTTCCAAGTGAGATACTTTAACTCCACGGTCTGAAGTGGCTCAAACCAATGTGATTTTAGGAAATCCAACACTACGTTGAGATCCCAAGGTGCCACTGGAGGCACAAAAGGGGGCTGAATATGCAGCACTCCCTTAACAAACGTCTGAACTTCAGGCAGTGAAGCCAGTTCTTTTTGAAAGAAAATAGACAGGGCCGAAATCTGGACTTTAATGGATCCCAATTTTAGGCCCATAGCCACTCCTGACTGTAGGAAGTGCAGAAATCGACCCAGCTGAAATTCCTCTGTTGGGGCCTTCATGGCCTCACACCAAGCAACATATTTTCGCCATATGCGGTGATAATGTTTTGCCGTCACATCCTTCCTAGCTTTTATCAGCGTAGGAATTACTTCAACTGGAATGCCCTTTTCCATTAGGATCCGGCGTTCAACCGCCATGCCGTCAAACGCAGCCGCGGTAAGTCTTGGAACAGACAGGGCCCCTGCTGTAGCAGGTCCTGTCGGAGCGGCAGAGGCCAAGGGTCCTCTGAGATCATTTCTTGTAGTTCCGGGTACCAAGTTCTTCTTGGCCAATCCGGAACGATGAGTATAGTTCTTACTCCTCTCTTTCTTATTATCCTCAGTACCTTTGGTATGAGAGGAAGAGGAGGGAACACATAAACCGACTGGTACACCCACGGTGTCACTAGAGCGTCCACAGCTATCGCCTGAGGGTCCCTTGACCTGGCGCAATATCTTTTTAGCTTTTTGTTGAGGCGGGACGCCATCATGTCCACCTGTGGCCTTTCCCAACGATTTACAATCAGCTGGAAGACTTCTGGATGAAGTCCCCACTCTCCCGGGTGGAGGTCGTGCCTGCTGAGGAAGTCTGCTTCCCAGTTGTCCACTCCCGGAATGAACACCGCTGACAGTGCTATCACGTGATTCTCCGCCCATCGGAGAATCCTTGTGGCTTCTGCCATCGCCATCCTGCTTCTTGTGCCGCCCTGTCGGCTTACATGGGCGACCGCCGTGATGTTGTCTGACTGAATCAGCACCGGCTGGTTTTAAAGCAGGGGTTCTGCTTGACTTAGAGCATTGTAAATGGCCCTTCGTTCCAGAATATTTATGTGTAGGGAAGTCTCCTGACTCGACCATTGTCCTTGGAAGTTTCTTCCCTGAGTGACTGCCCCCCAACCTCAGAGGCTTGCATCCGTGGTCACCAGGACCCAGTCCTGAATGCCGAATCTGCGGCTCTCGAGAAGATGAGCACTCTGCAGCCACCACAGCAGAGACACCCTGGCCCTCGGGGACAGGGTGATCAGCCGATGCATCTGAAGATGCGATCCGGACCACTTGTCTAACAGATCCCACTGAAAGATCCTTGCATGGAACCTGCAGAAAGGAATTGCTTCGTAAGAAGCTACCATCTTTCCCAGGACTCGCGTGCAGTGATGCACCGACACCTGTTTTGGTTTCAGGAGGTCTCTGACCAGAGATGACAACTCCTTGGCCTTCTCCTCCGGGAGAAACACCTTCTTCTGTTCTGTGTCCAGAATCATGCCCAATATCAGCAGACGCGTCGTAGGAACCAGCTGCGACTTTGGGATATTCAGAATCCAGCCGTGCTGTTGTAGCACTTCCCGAGATAGTGCTACTCCGACTAACAACTGCTCCTTGGACCTTGCCTTTATAAGGAGATCGTCCAAGTACGGGATAATTATAACTCCCTTCTTTCGAAGGAGTATCATCATTTCGGCCATTACCTTGGTAAAGACCCTCGGTGCCGTGGACAGAGCAAACGGCAACGTCTGGAATTGGTAATGGCAGTCCTGTACCACAAACCTGAGGTACTCCTGGTGAGGTGGGTAAATGGGGACATGTAGGTAAGCATCCTTGATGTCCAGTGACACCATAAAATCCCCCTCTTCCAGGCTTGCAATAACCGCCCTGAGCGATTCCATTTTGAACTTGAACTTCCTTATATAAGTGTTCAAGGATTTCAAATTTAGAATGGGTCTCACCGAACCGTCTGGTTTCGGTACCACAAACATTGTGGAATAGTAACCCCGTCCCTGTTGAAGGAGGGGAACTTTGATTATCACCTGCTGAAGGTACAGCTTGTGACTTGCCGCCAGTACTACCTCCCTTTCCTTGGGAGTAGCTGGCAAGGCTGATTTGAGGTAACGGCGAGGGGGAGACGCCTCGAACTCCAGCTTGTATCCCTGAGATACCACTTGTAGAACCCAGAGATCCACCTGTGAGCGAACCCACTGGTCGCTGAAGTTCAGGAGACGGGCCCCCACCGCACCTGGCTCCACCTGTGGAGACCCAGCGTCATGCGGTGGACTTAGTGGAAGCAGGGGAGGATTTTTGTTCCTGGGAACTGGCTGTCTGGTGCAGCTTTTTCCCCTCTACCCCTGCCTCTGGGCAGAAAGGACGCGCCTCTGACCCGCTTGCCTTTCTGAGGCCGAAAGGACTGTACTTGATAATACGGTGCTTTCTTAGGCTGTGAGGGAACCTGAGGTAAAAAAGTCGACTTCCCAGCTGTTGCTGTGGATACGAGGTCCGAGAGACCGTCCCCAAACAATTCCTCACCTTTAAAAGGCAAAACTTCCATGTGCCTTTTAGAATCAGCATCACCTGTCCACTGCCGAGTCCATAATACTCTCCTGGCAGAAATGGACATTGCATTAATTCTAGATGCCAGCCGGCAAATGTCCCTCTGTGCATCCCTCATATATAAGACTACGTCTTTAATATGCTCTATGGTTAGCAAAATAGTATCCCTGTCAAGGGAATCAATGTTATCTGACAGGGTATCAGACCATGCTGCTGCAGCACTACCCATCCATGCTGAAGCAATAGCAGGTCTCAGTTTAGTACCTGAGTGTGTATACACAGGCTTCAGGATAGCCTCCTGCTTTCTATCTGCAGGCTCCTTTAAGGCGGCCGTATCCTGAGACGGCAGTGCCACCTTTTTTGATAAGCGTGTGAGCGCCTTGTCCACCCGTCCGTTGGCGGGAAAGGGTACGCCATTAGTAACCTCTTAGAAATCACTAATTTCTTATCTGGGGAACACCACGCTTCATCACACAATTCATTTAACTCATCAGATGGGGGAAAAGTCACTGGCTGCTTTTTCTCCCCAAACATAATACCCTTTTTAGTGGTAACCGGATTAATGTCAGAAATGTGCAATACATTTTTCATTGCCGTAATCATGCATCGGATGGCCCTTGTGGATTGTACATTTGTCTCATCCTCGTCTACACTGGAGTCAGACTCCGTGTCGACATCTGTGTCTGCCATCTGAGGTAGCGGGCGTTTTTGAGCCCCTGGTGGCCTCTGAGGCGCCTGGGCAGGCGTGGGCTGAGATGCCGGCTGTCCCAAAGCTGTTACGTCATCAAACCTTTTATGCAAGGAGTTGACACTGTCGGTTAATACCTTCACATATCCATCCACTCTGGTGTCGGCCCCTCAGGGGGCGACATCACACTTATCGGCTCCTGCTCCGCCTCCACGTAAGCGTCCTCATCAAACATGTCGACACAGCCGTACCGACACACCGCACACACACACAGGGAATGCTCTGACTGAGGACAGGACCCCACAAAGTCCTTTGGGGAGACAGAGAGAGAGTATGCCAGCACACACCAGAGCGCTATATATATTAGAGGGATTTACACTAATACAAAGTGAATTTTCACCCAATAGCTGCTTATATCACCTTTTGCGCCTAAATTTATGTGCCCCCCCTCTCTTTTTTACCCTTCTCGTAGTGTATACTGCAGGGGAGAGCCTGGGGAGCGTCCTTCCAGCGGAGCTGTGAAGAGAAAATGGCGCTGGCTGTGCTGAGGAAGATAGCCCCGCCCCTTCAGCGGCGGGCTTCTCCCGCTTTTTTAATAATATTTATGGCGGGGGATTAGGCACATATACAGTTTAGAACTGTATTATGTGCATTTTGCCAAAAAGGTATACATATTGCAGCCCAGGGCGCCCCCCCCCCCCCCAGCGCCCTGCACCCACCAGTGACCGGAGCGTGTGGTGTGCTGTGAGAGCAATGGCGCACAGCTGCAGTGCTGTGCGCTACCTTATTGAAGACCGGAGTCTTCAGCCGCCGATTTTCTCCTGGTTCTTCAGTCTTCTGGCTCTGCAAGGGGGACGGCGGCGCGGCTCCGGGAACGGACGATCGAGGTCGGGCCCTGTGTTCGATCCCTCTGGAGCTAATGGTGTCCAGTAGCCTTAGAAGCACAAGCTAGCTGCAAGCAGGTAGGTTTGCTTCTCTCCCCTCAGTCCCTCGTAGCAGTGAGTCTGTTGCCAGCAGATCTCACTGAAAATAAAAAAACCTAACAAATACTTTCTTTTCTAGTAAGCTCAGGAGAGTAATTATTACCCCTTTGATAACACACGTGTTATTTATACACTTTTTAGATTAATTTTAATAAATGTATGATATAATTGTTTAACTGATAAACTTGTATCCGTTCTTTATTTTGAGATCCAGCCGGCGCCAGTATCCGTTTTTGTCTTGTTTCTAACTTTTTGGGACTAACCATCCCTATACAGGCTGCCGTTGACAGCGCACTCACCAATTCTCAAGAAGGTCGACTTACCTGCGGTAGCCGCAGAGGCTAAAGCATCCAGCCCATCTCCAAACAAGGCCTCACCTCTATACGGGAGAGCCTCCATATTTCTTTTGGAATCTGCGACAGCATTCCATTGGCGAATCAACAACGCCCTTCGAGCTGAGACTGCCATGGTAGCAGCTTTTGAACCCAAGAGCCCAATATCCTTCATGGCTTCTAGCATGTATGCAGCAGCGTCTTTGATATGACCTAACGTCAGGAGTGTCTCGTCTCTATCTATTGTGTCAATTTCAGATGACAAATTGTCATTTCTCAATTTCACAAGCAATGGTGGGCCTGGGTAGCGTACCATTGGCCACATAAAATAAGAATTTACTTACCGATAATTCTATTTCTCGTAGTCCGTAGTGGATGCTGGGAACTCCGTAAGGACCATGGGGAATAGCGGCTCCGCAGGAGACTGGGCACAAAAGTAAAGCTTTAGGACTACCTGGTGTGCACTGGCTCCTCCCCCTATGACCCTCCTCCAAGCCTCAGTTAGGATACTGTGCCCGGACGAGCGTACACAATAAGGAAGGATTTTGAATCCCGGGTAAGACTCATACCAGCCACACCAATCACACTGTACAACCTGTGATCTGAACCCAGTTAACAGCATGATAACAGCGGAGCCTCTAGAAAAGATGGCTCACTACAACAATAACCCGATTTAGTTAACAATAACTATGTACAAGTATTGCAGACAATCCGCACTTGGGATGGGCGCCCAGCATCCACTACGGACTACGAGAAATAGAATTATCGGTAAGTAAATTCTTATTTTCTCTGACGTCCTAGTGGATGCTGGGAACTCCGTAAGGACCATGGGGATTATACCAAAGCTCCCAAACGGGCGGGAGAGTGCGGATGACTCTGCAGCACCGAATGAGAGAACTCCAGGTCCTCCTCAGCCAGGGTATCAAATTTGTAGAATTTAGCAAAACGTGTTTGCCCCTGACCAAGTAGCTGCTCGGCAAAGTTGTAAAGCCGAGACCCCTCGGGCAGCCGCCCAAGATGAGCCCACTTTCCGTGTGGAATGGGCTTTTACAGATTTTGGCTGTGGCAGGCCTGCCACAGAATGTGCAAGCTGAATTGTACTACAAATCCAACGAGCAATAGTCTGCTTAGAAGCAGGAGCACCCAGCTTGTTGGGTGCATACAGGATAAACAGCGAGTCAGATTTTCTGACTCCAGCCGTCCTGGAAACATATATTTTCAGGGCCCTGACAACGTCTAGCAACTTGGAGTCCTCCAAGTCCCTAGTAGCCGCAGGCACCACAATAGGTTGGTTCAGGTGAAACGCTGAAACCACCTTAGGGAGAAACCGAGGACGAGTCCTCAATTCCGCCCTGTCCGTATGGAAAATCAGATAAGGGCTTTTACAGAATAAAGCCGCCAATTCTGACACGCGCCTGGCCCAGGCCAGGGCCAACATCTTTAAGTGGTTCAAACCAATGTGACTTTTGGAACCCAAAAACTACATTGAGATCCCAAGGTGCCACTGGAGGCACAAAAGGAGGCTGTATATGCAGTACCCTTTTTACAAACGTCTGCACTTCAGGGACTGAAGCTAGTTCTTTCTGGAAGAAAATTGACAGGGCCGAAATTTTAACCTTAATGGACCCCAATTTCAGGCCCATAGACACTCCTGTTGCAGGAAATGTAGGAATCGACCCAGTTGAAATTCCTCCGTCGGGGCTTACTGGCCTCGCACCACGCAACATATTTTCGCCAAATGCGGTGATAATGTTTTGCGGTTACATCCTTCCTGGCTTTGATCAGGATAGGGATGACTTCATCCGGAATGCCTTTTTTCTTCAGGATCCGGCGTTCAACCGCCATGCCGTCAAACGCAGCCGCGGTAAGTCTTGGAACAGACAGGGTCCTTGCTGGAGCAGGTCCCTTCTTAGAGGTAGAGGCCACGGATCCTCCGTGAGCCTCTCTTGAAGTTCCGGGTACCAAGTCCTTCTTGGCCAATCCGGAGCCACGAATATAGTGCTTACTCCTCTCCATCTTATAATTCTCAGTACCTTGGGTATGAGAGGCAGAGGAGGGAACACATACACTGACTGGTACACCCACGGTGTTACCAGAGCGTCTACAGCTATTGCCTGAGGGTCCCTTGACCTGGCGCAATACCTGTCGAGTTTTTTGTTGAGGCGGGACGCCATCATGTCCACCTTTGGTTTTACCCAACGGTTTATAATCATGTGGAAGACTTCTGGGTGAAGTCCCCATTCTCCCGGGTGGAGGTCGTGTCTGCTGAGGAAGTCTGCTTCCCAGTTGTCCACTCCCGGAATGAATACTGCTGACAGTGCTATCACATGATTTTCCGCCCAGCGAAGAATCCTTGCAGCTTCTGCCATTGACTGCTTCTTGTGCCACCCTGTCTGTTTACGTGGGTGACTGCCGTGATGTTGTCCGACTGGATCAATCCGGCTGACCTTGAAGCAGAGGTCTTACTAAGCTTAGAGCATTGTAAATGGCTCTTAGCACCAGGATATTTATGTGAAGTGATGTCTCCAGGCTTGACCATAAGCCCTGGAAATTTCTTCCCTGTGTGACTGCTCCCCAGCCTCGCAGGCTGGCATCCGTGGTCACCAGGACCCAGTCCTGAATGCCGAATCTGCGGCCCTCTAGAAGATGAGCACTCTGCAACCACCACAGGAGGGACACCCTTGTCCTTGGTGACCGGGTTATCCGCTGATGCATCTGAAGATGCAACCGCGACCATTTGTCCAGCAGGTCCCACTGGAAAGTTCTTGCGTGGAATCTGCCGAATGGGCTTGCTTCGTAGGAAGCCACCATTTTCCCCAGAACCCTTGTGCATTGATGCACTGAGACTTGGCTCGGTTTTAGGAGGTTCCTGACTAGCTCGGATAACTCCCTGGCTTTCTCCTCCGGGAGACACACCTTTTTCTGGACTGTGTCCAGAATCATCCCTAGGAACAGAAAACGAGTCGTCGGAACCAGCTGCGATTTTGGAATATTGAGAATCCAACCGTGCTGTCGCAACACTACCTGAGATAGTGCTACACCGACCTCCAACTGTTCCCTGGATCTTACCCTTATCAGGAGATCGTCCAAGTAAGGGATAACTAAAACTCCCTTCCTTCGAAGGAGTATCATCATTTCGGCCATTACCTTGGTAAAGACCCGGGGTGCCGTGGACCATCCAACGGCAGCGTCTGAAACTGATAGTGACAGTTCTGTACCACAAACCTGAGGTACCCTTGGTGAGAAGGGCAAATTGGGACATGGAGGTAAGCATCCTTGATGTCCAGAGACACCATGTAGTCCCCTTCTCTTGAATTTGAACCTCTGTATGTAAGTGTTCAAAGATTTTAGATTTAAAATCGGTCTCACCGAGCCGTCCGGCTTCGGTACCACAACAGTGTGGAATAATACCCCTTTCCCTGTTGCAGGAGGGGTACCTTGATTATCACCTGCTGGGAATACAGCTTGTGAATGGCTTCCAAAACTGCCTCCCTGTCTGCTTGTAAAGCCCCAGCGTCATGCTGAGGGCTTGGCAGAGGCAGGAGAGGGCTTCTGTTCCTGGGAACTGGCTGATTTCTGCAGCCTTTTTCCTCTCCCTCTGTCACGGGGCAGAAATGAGGAACCTTTTGCCCACTTGCCCTTATGGGAACGAAAGGACTGCGCCTGATAATACGGCATCTTCTTATGTTGAGAGGCGACCTGGGGTAAAAACGTGGATTTCCCAGCTGTTGCCGTGGCCACCAGGTCTGAAAGACCGACCCCAAATAACTCCTCCCCTTTATAAGGCAATACTTCCATATGCCATTTGGAATCCGCATCACCTGACCACTGTCGTGTCCATAGCCCTCTTCTGGCAGAAATGGACAGCGCACTTACTCTTGATGCCAGTCGACAAATATCCCGCTGTGCATCACACATATATAGAAATGCATCTTTTAAATGCTCTATAGGCAATAATATACTGTCCCTATCTAGGGTATCAATATTTTCAGTCAGGGAATCCGACCACGCCAACCCAGCACTGCACATCCAGGCTGAGGCGATTGCTGGTCGCAGTATAACACCAGTATGTTGTGTAAATACATTTTAGGATACCCTCCTGCTTTCTATCAGCAGGATCCTTAAGGGCGGCCATCTCAGGAGAGGGTAGAGCCCCTGTTTTGACAAGCGTGTGAGCGCTTTATCCACCCTAGGGGGTGTTTCCCAACGCACCCTAACCTCTGGCGGGAAAGGATATAATGCCAATAACTGTTTAGAAATTATCAGTTTTTTTATCGGGGGAAACCCACGCTTCATCACACACTTCATTTAATTTCTCAGATTCAGGAAAACTACAGGTAGTTTTTCCTCACCGAACATAATACCCCTATTGGTGGTACTCGTATTATCAGAAATGTGTAAAACATTTTTCATTGCCTCAATCATGTAACGTGTGGCCCTACTGGAAGTCATATTTGTCTCTTCACCGTCGACACTGGAGTCAGTATCCGTGTCGGCGTCTGTATTTGCCATCTGAGGTAACGGGCGCTTTAGAGCCCCTGACGGCCTATGAGACGTCTGGACAGGCACAAGCTGAGTAGCCGGCTGTCTCATGTCAATCACTGTCTTTTGTAAAGAGCTGACACTGTCATGTAATTCCTTCCAACAGTTCATCCACTCAGGTGTCGACCCCCTAGGGGGTGACATCCCTATTACAGGCAATTTGCTCCGCCTCCACATCATTTTCCTCCTCATACATGTCGACACAAACGTACCGACACACAGCACACACACAGGGAATGCTCTGATAGAGGACAGGACCCCACTAGCCCTTTGGGGAGACAGAGGGAGAGTTTGCCAGCACACACCAGAGCGCTATATATATATATATATATATATACACACAGGGATAACCTTATATAAGTGTTTTTCCCCTTATAGCTGCTGTATTGTTTATACTGCGCCTAATTAGTGCCCCCCTCTCTTTTTTAACCCTTTCTGTAGTGTAGTGACTGCAGGGGAGAGCCAGGGAGCTTCCCTCCAACGGAGCTGTGAGGGAAAATGGCGCCAGTGTGCTGAGGAGATAGGCTCCGCCCCTTTCTCGGCGGCCTTTTCTCCCGTTTTTCAGTGTAATCTGGCAGGGGTTAAAATTCCTCCATATAGCCCTGGGGGCTATATGTGATGTATTTTCGCCAGCCAAGGTATTTTTATTGCTGCTCAGGGCGCCCCCCCCTAGCGCCCTGCACCCTCAGTGACCGAAGTGTGAAGTGTGCTGAGGAGCAATGGCGCACAGCTGCAGTGCTGTGCGCTACCTTGGTGAAGACTGATGTCTTCTGCCGCCGATTTTCCGGACCTCTTCTTGCTTCTGGCTCTGTAAGGGGGCCGGCGGCGCGGCTCTGGGACCGGACTCCATGGCTGGGCCTGTGTTCGATCCCTCTGGAGCTAATGGTGTCCAGTAGCCTAAGAAGCCCAATCCACTCTGCACGCAGGTGAGTTCGCTTCTTCTCCCCTTAGTCCCTCGATGCAGTGAGCCTGTTGCCAGCAGGTCTCACTGAAAATAAAAAACCTAAAACTAAACTTTTCACTAAGCAGCTCAGGAAAGCCCCTAGTGTGCACCCTTCTCGTTCGGGCACAAAAATCTAACTGAGGCTTGGAGGAGGGTCATAGGGGGAGGAGCCAGTGCACACCAGGTAGTCCTAAAGCTTTACTTTTGTGCCCAGTCTCCTGCGGAGCCGCTATTCCCCATGGTCCTTACGGAGTTCCCAGCATCCACTAGGACGTCAGAGAAATAGATTTTAACGTAGTCTCTAACTTGCGGTCATCCGGCTCCTTTAGTGAAGCCGTCCCAGGTGCAGGAAGAATCACCTTTTTAGTTAATCATGACAGAGCACTGTCTAAAACTGGGGATGACTCCCATCTTTTCCTGTCCTCTGCCGGGAAAGGATAAGCAACCTGAATTCTTTTGGGAATCTGAAACTTCTTTTCAGGGTTTGCCCAAACTCCCTCAAAGAGAGTATTTAGTTCGTGAGAAGGAGGGAAAGTTACATTTAAATTTATTTTCCTTATAAAAATACTATAGTGCTTGATAATTATGACTCCTAAAATTATCTAATCAGGCGCTCTGATATAAGGCACAAAATAAAGCTGTTGGTCACCCAATTTATATAATAGAATTGATATACTGATATCTATATACTTATAGCTGCTCCCACATGAGTATTCTGCGATACTCAAATAGATACAAAGTAATTGTGAAACATGCAATATCACAAGAGAGCGCTAGATACCGATCATTACTATATAAACATTTTATTCAATCACATAAAATAAAAGCATAAAAAATGCAATGCATATTTTCATAAAAGAATTATTCTCACTGCTGATATTATTTACACGCTGCCATATACTGTATCCCAATTGTATATTGCACAGATGTCCACATCCAAAAGACCAGTGTGGCTGGTTCGCTCCAAAGCAAATTATAAAGTCCCAATTTGTTTTAGGGAATGTAAATGGTGTTCACTAGATAGTGTTCAGTGCACCCAACTTAATAACCTTCTTCTAGTTCTCTTTTTTGTGTTGTTCCAAAGTCTGGTTACATTAGGGTCGCACCCCCAGAGAGGAAAAAGGTCTAATTTAGACACACAATTATTGGGGATATCATAAGTTTTCCTTTATACAAGATTTTGATACACCTTTACAAGTGTGCAGATGTACTTCTCCCAACTTGTTTGACTAGTCATTTGCTGGTATCCAGTTTTTCTCTACGTCTAGCACCTTGTTTTCAATAGAATTGATCATATATTTAGTCAATTCTCAATTAAAATTGACTCAATTGAATTTGAACCCAACCGCTTTCCCGTCAATAATGTCTAATTTAGTCTTACAAAAGATTTGGAAAATAGAAGAGACAAACTCAAGAGTGATATGGAAACTGCGTTTAGAGATACATCCGATCAATCCGGGAGCATTCATTCTGACTGGACAGATGACCTGTTTGGATTAAAGCTAGCCCTGATGAAACAAAGCAGAATTTGTTGGAACAGGACGACAACTGAAAAATATTTAAAAAATGAATTGGTACCCAGGGGTCTGAGGCCTAAACTTTTTCCGGCCTACGAGCTGGCCAATGAAGATCTGAAGAAAGAATGGGAAAAAACTCTTCTACATTGCTCGAGACAGCTAATGAAAAATAAGAATTTACTCACCGGTAATTCTATTTCTCATAGTCCGTAGTAGATGCTGGGGACTCCGTAAGGACCATGGGGATTAGCGGCTCCACAGGAGACTGGGCACAACTATAAAGAAAGCTTTTAGACTACTGGTGTGCACTGGCTCCTCCCACTAAGACCCTCCTCCAGACTTCAGTTAGGATACTGTGCCCGGAAGAGCTGACACAATAAGGAAGGATTTTGAATCCCGGGTAAGACTCATACCAGCCACACCAATCACACCGTATAACACGTGATACAATACCCAGTTAACAGTATGATAACAACTGAGCCTCTCAACAGATGGCTCAACAATAACCCTTAAGTTAAGCAATAACTATATACAAGTATTGCAGACAATCCGCACTTGGGATGGGCGCCCAGCATCCACTACGGACTATGAGAAATAGAATTACCGGTGAGTAAATTCTTATTTTCTCTAACGTCCTAAGTGGATGCTGGGGACTCCGTAAGGACCATGGGGATTATACCAAAGCTCCCAAACGGGCGGGAGAGTGCGGATGACTCTGCAGCACCGAATGAGAGAACTCAAGGTCCTCCTCAGCCAGGGTGTCAAATTTGTAGAATTTAGCAAACGTGTTTGACCCCGACCAAGTAGCTGCTCGGCAAAGTTGAAGAGCCGAGACCACTCGGGCAGCCGCCCAAGAAGAGCCCACCTTCCTCGTGGAATGGGCTTTTACTGATTTAGGATGCGGCAGTCCAGCCGCAGAATGTGCAAGCTGAATCGTACTACAGATCCAGCGAGCAATAGTCTGCTTTGAAGCAGGTGCACCCAACTTGTTGGGCGCATACAGGATAAAGATCGAGTCAGTCTGTCTCCAGCTGTCCTGGAAACATAAATTTTTAGGGCCCTGACTACATCCAACAACTTGGAAGCCTCCAAGTCATTTGTAGCCGCAGGCACCACGATAGGTTGGTTCAGATGAAAAGCTGATACCACTTTGGGGAGAAACTGGGGATGAGTCCTCAATTCTGCCCTATCCATATGGAAAATCAGATAAGGGCTTTTACATGACAAAGCCGCCAATTCTGAAACACGCCTGGCCGAAGCCAAGGCCAACAACATGACCACTTTCCACGTGAGATATTTCAAATCCACGGTTTTAAGTGGCTCAAACCAATGTGACTTTAGGAAATCCAACACCACGTTGAGATCCCAAGGTGCCACTGGAGGCACAAAAAGGGGGCTGAATATGCAGCACTCCCTTAACAAAAGTCTGAACTTCAGGTAGTGAAGCCAATTATCTCTGGAAGAAAATCGATAGAGCCGAAATCTGGACCTTAATGGAACCCAATTTAAGGCCCATAGTCACCCCTGACTGTAGGAAGTGCAGGAAATGGCCCAGCTGAAATTCTTCCGTTGGGGCCTTCCTGGCCTCACACCACTCAACATATTTTCGCCATATGCGGTGATAATGGTTTGCGGTTACTTCTTTCCTAGCTTTAATCATCGTAGGAATGACTTCCCCCGGAATGCCCTTTTCCTTCAGGATCCGGTGTTCAACCGCCATGCCGTCAAACGCAGCCGCGGTAAGTCTTGGAACAGACAGGGCCCCTGCTGCAGCGAGTCTTGTCTGAGCGGTAGAGGCCATGGGTCCTCGGACATCATTTCTTGAAGTTCCGGATACCACGCTCTTCTTGGCCAATCCGGAACAATGAGTATAGTTCTTACTCCTCTTCTCCTTATTATCCTCAGTACCTTTGGTATGAGAGGAAGAGGAGGGAACACATAAACCGATCGGTACACCCACGGTGTTACCAGAGCGTCCACAGCTATCGCCTGCGGGTCTCTCGACCTGGCGCAATATTTTTCTAGCTTTTTGTTTAGGCGGGACGCCATCATGTCCACCTGTGGCTTTTCCCACTGGTTTACAATCATTTGAAAGACTTCTGGATGAAGTCCCCACTCTCCCGGGTGGAGGTCGTGCCTGCTGAGGAAGTCTGCTTCCCAGTTGTCCACTCCCGGAATGAACACTGCTGACAGTGCTAACACCTGATTTTCCGCCCAACGGAGAATCCTTGTGGCTTCTGCCATCGCCGTCCTGCTTCTCGTGCCGCCCTGTCGATTTACATGGGCGACCGCCGTGATGTTGTCTGACTGGATCAGTACCGGCTGGTTTTGAAGCAGGGGTTTTGCCTGACTTAGGGCATTGTAAATGGCCCTTAGTTCCAGAATATTTATGTGTAGGGAAGTCTTCTGACTTGACCATAGTCCTTGGAAGTTTCTTCCCTGTGTGACTGCTCCCCAGCCTCGAAGGCTGGCATCCGTGGTCACCAGGACCCAGTCCTGTATGCCGAATCTGCGGCCCTCTTGAAGATGAGCACTCTGCAGCCACCACAGCAGAGACACCCTTGTCCTCGGAGACAGGGTTATCAGACGATGCATCTGAAGATGCGATCCAGACCACTTGTCCAACAGGTCCCACTGAAAGGTTCTTGCATGAAACCTGCCGAATTGAATCGCTTCGTAGGAAGCTACCATTTTTCCCAGGATCCGCGTGCAGTGATGCACCGACACCTGTTTTGGTTTTAGGAGGCCTCTGACTAGAGATGACAGCTCCTTGGCCTTTTCCTCCGGGAGAAACACTTCTCTGTTCTGTGTCCAGAACCATCCCTAGGAACAGCAGGCGTGTCGTAGGGACCAGCTGTGACTTTGGAATGTTTAGAATCCAGCCGTGCTGTTGTAGCACTTCCCGAGATAGTGCTACCCCTACCAACAACTGCTCTCTGGACCTCGCCTTTATCAGGAGATCGTCCAAGTACGGGATAATTAAAACTCCATTCTTTCGAAGGAGTATCATCATTTCCGCCATTACCTTGGTAAAGACCCTCGGAGCCGTGGAGAGACCGAACGGCAACGTCTGGAATTGGTAATGACAATCTTGTACCACAAACCTGAGGTACTCCTGGTGAGGATGGTAAATGGGGACATGTAGGTAAGCATCCTTGATGTCCAGCGATACCATGTAATCCCCCTCGTCCAGGCTTGCAATAACCGCCCTGAGCGATTCCATCTTGAACTTGAATTTTTTTATATATGTGTTCAAGGATTTCAAATTTAAAATGGGTCTCACCGAACCGTCCGGTTTCGGTACCACAAACATTGTGGAATAGTAACCCCTTCCTTGTTGAAGTAGGGGCACCTTTACTATCACTTGTTGTGAATACAGCTTGTGAATTGCCTGTAACACTGCCTCCCTGCCTGAGGGAGTGGTTGGCAAGGCAGATTTGAGGAAATGGCGGGGGGGGAGACGTCTCGAATTCCAGCTTGTACCCCTGAGATACTACTTGAAGGATCCAGGGATCCACCCGTGAGCGAGCCCACTGATTGCTGAAATTTTTGAGACCCACCGTACCTGGCTCCGCCTGTGAAGCCCCAGCGTCATGCTGTGGACTTAGAGGAAGCGGGGGAGGACTTTTGCTCCTGGGAACTGGCTGTATGCTGCAGCTTCTTTCCCCTACCTCTGCCTCTGGGCAGAAAGGACGCGCCTTTAACCCGCTTGCCCCTATTGGGCCGAAAGGACTGTACCTGATAATACGGTGCTTTCTTTGGTTGTGAGGGAACATGGGGTAAAAATGTAGACTTCCCAGCTGTTGCTGTGGAAACGAGGTCCGAGAGACCATCCCTGAACAATTCCTCCCCCTTATAAGGCAGAACTTACATGTGTCGTTTGGAATCTGCATCACCTGTCCACTGCCGAGTCCATAACCCTCTCATGGCAGAAATGGACATTGCACTAATTTTGGATGCCAGCCGGCAAATATCCCTCTGTGCATCCCTCATGTATAAAAGTGCGTCTTTTATATGCTCTACGTTTAGCAAAATAGTGTCCCTGTCTAGGGTATCTATATTTTCTGACAGGGAATCTGACCACGCAGCAGCAGCACTGCACATCCAGGCTGAAGCTATAGCCGGTCTCAGTATAACACCTGTGTGTGTATATATAGATTTCAGGATAGCCTCCTGCTTTCTATCAGCAGATTCCTTCAGGGCGGCCGTATCCGGAGACGGTAGTGCCACCTTCTTTGACAAGCGTGTGAGCGCTTTATCCACCCTAGGGGATGTTTCCCAGCGTGACCTATCCTCTGGCGGGAAAGGGTACGCCATTAGTAACCTCTTAGAAATTACCAGCTTTTTATCAGGGGAAGCCCACGCTTCTTCACACACTTCATTTAACTCTTCAGATGGAGGAAAAGCTACTGGTAGTTTTTTCTCTCCAAACATTATACCCTTTTTTGTGGTACCGGGGGTAACATCAGAAATGTGCAACACATTTTTCATTGCCTCAATCATGTAACGTGTGGCCCTACTGGAAGTTACATTAGTCTCCTCGTCGTCGACACTGGAGTCAGTATCCGTGTCGACATCTGTGTCAACCATCTGAGGTAGCGGGCGTTTTAGAGCCCCTGATGGCTTTTGAGACGCCTGGGCAGACACAGGCTGAGAAACCGGCTGTCCCACATTTGGTACAGTATGTCGTCAAACCTTTTATGTAAGGAGTCGACACTATCACGTAATTCCTTCCACAGCACCATCCACTCAGGTGTCGACCCCGCAGGGGGTGACATCACATTTACAGGCATGTGCTCCGCCTCCACACAAGCCTCCTCATCAAACATGTCGACACAGCCGTACCGACACACCGCAAACACACAGGGAATGCTCTGACAGAGGACAGGACCCCACAAAGCCCTTTGGGGAGACAGAGAGAGAGTATGCCAGCACACACCAGAGCGCTATATAACACTGGGATCCCACTATCAATGAGTGTTTTCCCTTATAGCTGCTTTTTTATATATCTTATATATATATATATATATATATATATATATATATATATATATATATTATCTATACTGCGCCTAAATTTAGTGCCCCCCTCTCTTTTTTACCCTTCTGTAGCGTTCAGACTGCAGGGGAGAGCCAGGGAGCTTCCTTCCAGCGGAGCTGTGAGGGAAAAATGGCGCCAGTGTGCTGAGGGAGAAGCCCCGCCCCCTTTTCGGCTGACTTTCTCCCGCTTTTTCTGGAATACTGGCAGGGGTAAGTTTACATCTATATAGCCTCTAGGACTATATATGATGTATATTTGCCAGCCAAGGTGTCATATATTGCCCTCAGGGCGCCCCCCCCAGCGCCCTGCGTGTGAGGTGTACATGAGGAGCAATGGCGCACAGCTGCAGTGCTGTGCACTACCTTGGTGAAGACCGAAGTCTTCTGCCGCCGATTTTCCGGACCTCTTCGTTGCTTCTGGCTCTGTAAGGGGGACGGCGGCGCGGCTCCGGGAACGAACACCAAGGTCGGGTCCTGCGGTCGATCCCTCTGGAGCTAATGGTGTCCAGTAGCCTAAGAAGCCCAAACTACCACCTGTTAGGTAGGTTCGCTTCTTCTCCCCTTAGTCCCTCGCTGCAGTGAGTCTGTTGCCAGCAGATCTCACTGTAAAATAAAAAACCTAAATATACTTTCTTTCTAGGTGCTCAGGAGAGCCCCTAGTGTGCATCCAGCTCAGCCGGGCACAAGAATCTAACTGAAGTCTGAAGGAGGGTCTTAGTGGGAGGAGCCAGTGCACACCAGTAGTCTAAAAGCTTTCTTTATAGTTGTGCCCAGTCTCCTGCGGAGCCGCTAATCCCCATGGTCCTTACGGAGTCCCCAGCATCCACTTAGGACGTTAGAGAAATACTCATGAAGCATGATGACATCATATTAACCCAATTAACGCAAGAAATCTCCCAACTGAGTGATAGACTGAAAAGTTTTGAAAGTCTAGACAAATTTCAACAGAAATATGAAAAGTATAGGAAAGAGATGGAGGATTATGACAACGAAATTATCGAGAGAAAAAGGAGGAAATTCCAGAGGGATAAAACGGACTTTTCACTCAATAGAATATTCAAATGGAACATTTCCACACAGCGAAATAGAAATACTCAATCCTCAAACTATTCTACATCTGAAGCTGAATCTTCAGACGGGGAATTCTCCAATAATACACCTGCAAATAGGAATTATAGGTGGGATTTTTTAGGCAAAACCACGAGAGATATGAGGGAAGGTCCAGGCACAGATGGAGGAAGATCAGGAGGGGGAAGAAGAGGCAGAAGGAAGAGAGATACTCTAGATTGGAAGGAGGAACCAAGAGAGAGGAGGGACAGGAAATATTACTAATGGATCCCGATTTAAAACCCTCCAATGGTGACAATCTGATAAAATCCTTACCCCTGATCAAATTAAGATTCTCAGTAAAGGCCTTTCATCCTCACCAGTCCAAGAATTGGACCGATTTGAGTGTGAAAAAGACCTTAATATGTTTACTAGAAAAATTCTCCTTATGAAATTCTTTGCCAATGTAGAATTTCAGAAATCCCTCCCCCAAAATGCAGATATTGGAACCCCCGACCTTAAATTCAGAAGATTTAGAGGCGATACAACTATTAGAAGATTTAGAACATGAGCAAGATGCTAGCTCGGATGCACCCTCTCCATTTGATGGTAGTAAGATCAAAAAAAGATCCACCTTCTTTCCTGATTACAAAATTTGTCCACCGGTAAAGGTGTACCAAGATCTGGTCTCTAGAGATCTAGATGAATTATTGCTTCATAAGAGACGACATCATGATAACATCAGTATAGGAGAAAGAACGGCCTTACGAGAGATAGCTGAATGGGAAGAAATTCTGATCAAACCTTCGGATAAAGGGGGGAATATAGTGCTATGGCCGAGAAATTTATACTTGGAGGAAATTTCCAAACAACTTGAGGATGGGGCCTGCTACGAGAAATTAATTTTTAATCCTACTCAGAAATTTCTCAAACAATACAACATCATAATACAGACGGCTTTCAATAATGGTGTCATAAAAAAAACAAGATTTTGAATTTCTCCAAATGGCAAAACCTAAAACTCCGACACTATATCTCCTCCCTAAGATCCACAAAAATGAGACAAAGCACCCAGGAAGACCTATACTGTCTGGAAAAGGGAGTTTGACTGAAAAAGCCAGCATCTACGTTGACCAGTATCTCCGTAAACACGTCACTTCACTTGCATCCTACACACGCGACACAATGGATGTCCTGTTGAAACTTCGAAATCTTAATGTGAATCCTGGAGTCTGGTTGGTATCGTGTGATGTGGAGAGCCTGTACACGAGTGTCAACCATGACAAAGGGATAAGAGCCACTAAATACTTTTTGGACATGGAAAGACCCAATGAACATAATGATTTCCTTATCCAACTGTTGGAATTCATTCTAACCAAAAATTATTTTACATGTAACGAATCCCACTACCTCCAGGTAAGGGGTACAGCTATGGGGACAGCCTGTGCCCCCACTTACGCTAACCTCTACCTGGGGTGGTGGGAGAAGGAAGTGGTCTTCCAGGAGTCACTTGAAATGTACACAGATAATATTTTACATTTATCTCCGGTACATAGACGACATACTGATGCTGTGGGAAGGACAGTTAAGTGAACTGACCCAATTCATCTCCATCCTTAATGCAAACGATCTGAATTTGAGGCTCACATATGAAGCGAGTCAATCTGAGATCAACTTCCTGGATCTTACAATACATATCAATGATGAAGGGAACATCACGACGGATATCTTTAGAAAACACACCGCCACAAACAGTATCCTCCATTCTACCAGTTCTCACCTTCCCTCTACAATTAGAGCAGTGCCAAAAGGTGAATTGCTACGTACCAAGAGAAACATCTCAGATCCGGATGTTTTTGACTGTAGACAAAAGGAACTAAGTACTAGATTCCAAAATAGGGGATACAGTAAAACAATCAAAAACACGATACGAGAAGTGGAGAAATACCCAAGAGAATCTCTTCTTACAGTCAAACACAAAGAGGATAGGGAGGAACCTGTAAGATTTATCAGCACCTTCAACACTCATTGGAAAGAAATTGAGAATATTCTTCAGAAACATTGGTCAGTCCTTCAAACAGACCATAATCGCAAGACAATTTTACCTAAGAGAGTTCAAAGCAGTTGGCGTAGATCGCGCAACATCAGGGATCATCTGGTTCATAGCCATCTCTCAAAACCACAAGAAACTAGAGTCACCAGAAAAAGATCAAAATGTTGTGGACATTGTAAAGCATGCCAATTCATGGTCCCAAAGAAATGGTTCTTTGACAGATATAACAAAAAATGGATGATCTCTACACCCATAACTTGCACCTCCATAGGAACCGTGTATCACATGGAATGTCCATGCCATAAGATCTATATTGGTAAGACGGCAAGATCATTGAAAGTGCGTATTCTAGAACATGTAGGCAACATACGCAATGCAGACAGGGATCAGTCGAGATTCAAAACATTGACATGAGTGGCACAACATTTTCACAAATTTCACAAGGGTGATCCGACAGGTCTGCAAGTCTTTGGCATGAGACATATCCAATTAGGGATTCGAGGTGGAGACTTGGACCAGGAACTTCTAAAATTTGAGACGAAAATGATATTCTTACTGAATAGTCAATATCCGGACGGTTTGAATGAAGCCAACAGTTATAGTCCATTCTTAAAGATCCTGGAATAACTTGTGCCTCCGATCAATTGAATCATCCTCTGAAGATACTGATTCCTCACAACACTTTGGTCACACAGCTTGAGTTTAAGTTGTATGAGGTAGAAACTCTAACACTAGCAGACTGTACTATCACTCTACCAAGAAGATCAGAGGTGGATAAGTCAATGAACCTCAAGATACAACCTCATATAAGTGGGTTGGAATATCATTTAGAGTTCACATCGTCAAATAAGATTTTACAGAATCACCCATCTAGTTCACATCATTCACACTGCTCCCTATACTTATCTCTGTCATGTAATCAGTCCAGATAGCTCCCAGAATAAACGGTCATACTTACCAGATTCTTAATATGGGAACATGATATCCAATTAGTACACCCCCAGATATTTAATAATACCTCTTATCCTTAATTACTTTTTAGGAAACAATAGCACATCCATCTATTTAATTCTACTTAATTTTAAGTACCTGGGTCATTCCTTGACACTTCAATTATGTACACCCTCTCACTTTTTTGTTACACCAGTATATACATTCAGTATATCATACTAATATTTCTTCACCACAATTTTCTTACAGAATATATTAATTATTTTCTTCTTTTCTCCCTACACACCTTGATTGGTATAATTTTTACACTTTTCCTCTTCTGCTAGGATTTTGTACATGGAAGACTTTCACTTGGCCACGTTACTGCACTCCCGCATTTTTCTTATGTTGTTTCACTTGACACTTTCACTTCCGTTTCCTCAATTTAATTAGATTACTCCTTTATATCTTTGGCACATAATTTACTGATCCTCATACTTACCTTCATATGAGAGAACTCATCCACAACAGTCACACTGGATTGGGAAATACATATAACCTATTCTATGAATGCCATGGATAATGAGAGCGACAATAGGTTTGAATTTATGATATCAACCAAAGAGGATGTAAAGCCCCTTCATTGTGGGATTTCTCCATCACAATTTATTAAAACAGGGGATCACTTATTTCCACATGATTACAGGGGTTATAACAGCTTATCATATACTCTCTAAAACAATCCACATTATTTCAAATCATGATTGGTATATTATATATAGGAGATTCCAATTGTTAGTTTAGTTTATAGACTAATTCAAGGCAATTAATCTTAGGAGCATCCATTCACCGATGGGCAACACATTGAGGATACACATCTCGAGTGTTTATAACATCAATTTAGTGGCAAATTGGTCATCTAACCTTTAATTATGCCCTTTATAGTACAGGATGCAGTTATGAATATCCACCACTCTTAACCTATATCTATCAGGTATGGTTACTATGCAGTATTTAATGGATTGCTGTGTCTAGTCACATATTTTAGGAGGTTGAGTTAATCTCTCATTGAATATCCACCACTTTTTATTTATTTTTCATTTTTTATTATTATTAATTTTTTATTTTTTATTTTGAGTTTACATACATGGTTATCATGCCGTATATAATAGATGGTTGCGTCAAGTCTTACATATTCCAGCAAGAATTTTTGTTCTCGCAGGCACTTTAATTATATTGCCATCTCTATGATTATTATTTTCATATTGCTTACTTAGCTCATGAGATTGATTTGTATCTATGCATTCATTTAAGATTCATTCACTAGTGCGCAGGGTATTGTAGATTTATGTGTTTATTACAGACAATACTTACCCAGCAGCATTTTGAGTTTTTTACTGCTTATGCCGCGATTTACAGTATAAGCAGGTACGGAGCTCAAGTCACGTGATCGGACTTCAATAACACATGATCACGTGATCGGAGCCTCACTCTACACCTACGTCACATTGTGAAGTTAGCAGAGGGTCCTCAGTTCACGCCCTGCTATGACGGGCCAGCACCAGGACTGGCTGCTTTTAACACATGACCCTCTCCGCTGTGGGGATTGGTGATACTTATCTTTTAAATATCGGCGGCGGGAGACAATCGGGTTCAGCCTCGTTAAAGCTGCCCGTACAGCGAAACGTGAACGTCGGCGTTTCGGGGGCACACCTCACTCCGTATACAATAATGCAAATGTTGTAAAATGTGCCAATATGCCTATGTCTAGTCACTGAGTACCGATACTGTCACAACTAGAATTAGCTAAGCTAGCAGTTTGTTTAGCAGTCACAGAAATCAGTATGGAGTATAAAAAGAGGAATTATCCAGGTTATAACCCATATAGGAAATAATCATTTCATTGTAACCTATCTGCTGCTGACCCAGGGTGTCGTGGTATGCTGTGCAAACATACTTACACTCTGCTATTTAGCACTTGCATTGCTACGATTAGAACCACGGCGGTCAGAAATAGCAGACTATCTATAAGTAGCGCATAACCCAGCAAAGGGGATTATAGCCTATTGTAAGGGGAACATCTAGGTTCAAACCCATATTAGACAAAATCTCTGTGACCACATCCATCCGCTGCTGAACAGGATAATTCCTATTACAGTCATAACATATGTATAAGATCACTTGTGTTTGATTTTCCTACACAGTCTGGCGCTACTAATAATAAGAGACACTGTCATGAACTATACCTTTATTGCTACACTACAGATCAAGTAGCCTTTTATATTAGTTATTATTGCAACAATTGTTGCCCTCTTTCCTTAAATAGCATAAGGTGATAGAGAAACATTCCCTTGGTCAAAGTTAACAGCTGATGCTGTATGTAGCGTTCATGTGGACAATGTTTGACACTAATATTATTTCAGTATAGCTGTATTTAATTAATTCACTTTGGAATAAAGGCAAGAGTGTCACGCAATAACAGTCTCTAGATAAATTGATTTTTACATCCTCTTGGATTCTAATAATTCAAAGAGAGCACAGTATATGGTACCTATACAAGTGCTATTATTCTAACAGTGACCTATCTCTGTGTTAATCAACCATCATTAAGATATCTATGAGACTGATTGAGACACGGTACAAGAATAACAAATGCTACCATGAAGCACATTAATTAATCTAGGCATTCTTCAATCTATTGATTCTCCAAGAAAGTGCAGCAGATAATAAACAACGTAATCGCAATACACCCTTTTATTCTCTATTTTCTGTGTGGTATTAGATACAAGTGAAGTCATCATTTGGATCAACCATGCCTATTGCAATTAGCGTGCAGTATGACAAATATTGAACACAAAAGATGTACAGACATTCATACCCTTATGTGGATGGAGATATAGCATAGGCATATTTAGGCATATACCAAGAACAATCATACAAGGAATTATCCGGTACAGATGGTACCTAATAAAATATACAACTGCAGGAGTTATTTTGGTGTTGCCTCCTTTTAAATTCTCTCTCACATAAGTTTTTCTTTCTTTATCACTTATTTGTTTGTATGTGTCATATTTTAACCTCTATATTTTGCTGTATGTGTCCCACTTAAAGGGACCTTCTCTATATTAAAGGAAGCATTAAAAGCTAAGTTTTAATACATTAACCCATCAAATTTATTCAGTGCACCCAACTTAATAACCTTCTTCTAGTTCTCTTTTTTGTGTAAGTAACTGTACATGTCTGTTAATAGCTTATAGAGTTATCAATGTTACTCATGCGGAGACACAGTAATACAAAAAAGTCCCCCACACTATCATTTAGCCTTAGATTCAGCATACCCATGTAGGTGAACAAATATGTTGTTAGTCATTTACTGTTGCCATATTCAACAAAATAGTTGATACTTCAGTTTGGATATACTGCATTAGGAAACTAAGTTTATGAGAGGAAAAGTGGACACTCTAACTCGCTACTCCCAACTGCTGTCTTAACCTCTTCTCCGAGCAGAGGCCAGATGAGAGTGGGAACGCGAGCTGTGCCATGGAGGGAGGAAGGACAGGCGGTGGTTCGTGTTCCCGTACGCGGTGTTAAATGCACCCTGACGCCAAGACAGGCCTTGCAGGATCCAAATACACCACCGGGACCAAAGCCAACGCCTGTATGGAATATAGAAAAGAGGAGGGGAAAAAAGGGCCGGAGAAACACCCTCACCCTCTGCAAACACCTGCTGGATTAGGTCTTCAATCAAAAGGCAAATGTAAATACAGTGGAGTAAATTATAGCTGCTGAGGAATGTGAGCCCGATACCTCAATTATTGACAAATTATCCAATTAAGCTAATAATAAAACATTCAGAGCAAGCTCTCTCACCGTGTGATGGCTGGGTAATTAAACAAGTAAAATAATGATTTAAAGGTATACCCACAGATGAGTACCATACAAAGACATGGTAATAATAAGCAAGGTGTTTAATACTTCAGTATATACTGCAATAGAGGACACGATGGGGGAAAAAAAGTAAAGCAGACACTCTAGTTTGCTGCTCCCATCTGCTGTCTGACCTCTTCTCCGAGCTCTTGGTTGGCCACGGGGGCCACAGGTGGAGTGGGAGATGTAAGGAACCCAGTACCCACATCCCCAGCAGCAGGTCCCCTTCTCTGTAAATCTGTGGAAGAGGCACTGCCTGATGCAAAAGAGTCCATGGAATTCCCGCCCTGCGTGGCAGACATTATGAGGAATGTAGCCGTGGGGCACACAGTACAATATAGCCAAACAATAGTAATACCACAACCCCCTGATTTATGTGCTAATAAAAGCAGGACACAAACAGAGAAATGAATTGGTATGGGGTGACTGAAAATACACAGAAAAATACACTGAGATGTATAGACTGTGTAGCACTATATATGTATATTTATATTGAAATAAATGTGGACCCTGATGCACTTATCCTCACAGGGTTCTGAATATAGCGATAGCAAGGGTGTGATACACTTGAAAAGGAGAGCACACACAGTAGCTATATGGCACTCTCAGTCACAAACACAATGCAGGAATAATGTACACAACAATAATACTGCACTGGACAGGCAAATTACGTACAATAGCAGATATGTATATGCAGAGAGATAACAATGCAGAGCAGTACTAGATGTATATCACAGAATAATTGTACCACCTATTCTGTCAGCAACACACTTATTTCTTAACTAACACAGTCAAATGACAGGTAGAATACTCAAGTGTCTTGTATAAGCACGGCACTGGAACAGGCGGCTATACAGAGGAGACAGCACCCAGCAATCCCATAGAGAGCGGCCCTTAGCGAAAAACGGTGCCAGGTCTCAGCAGAGAGTGAGGGGAAAGTGCAAGCAGCTCCAGGGTGGGAACATCTGCAGTAGATGGCGCCAGGAGCTGGGGGGAGGGGCTACAGGCAGCGCTCTATCCCCACAGTGCTGGACTTCACCACCGGTACTTCGTGGAGCCTAAAATATATGCCTGTGCTCCGTTTACTGCCCTGGTGGATATAGTGGGGTCCCTGAGCAGTACAATTTCCACGCCAGCCGCGCGGCCCGTCTCCCATGGGCCGCGCGTGAATCGTGATTTGTACCTGGCGGGTCCCCTTTGGGGACCCTCTCACCTCCTCCCCAAGTCCTGCAGCCACGCAATCCTGGAGATGATGCAGCGGCGGTGTGCCAAAATACCCGTGCGTCTCCCTATGTAAGTACCCGGGAACCAGGCCGTGGGAGTATACAGCGCCGCAGAGGGGAGGTGATGGAGCCGCAGCACGGCATGTCTCCCTGACTTACAAGTGCTGCGACTTAGTCAGCATAGTAAAAGCTTTCTTCATTTTTCAAAATCTTCAGGGCTGCCTCAGACAGCCCCCTCTGTTAGTGACCTGCACTGCAGGCACCAACTTTAAAACTGAGCTCCTGTGCACGGAGGAGGGGTTATATAGAGGAGGCGGTGCAAAGCATCCTGGAATTAAAAGAATAATGCCAAAATTGCTTGTATTTAGGCAATAAAAAAATAAGAATTTACTCACCGGTAATTCTATTTCTCGTAGTCCGTAGTGGATGCTGGGACTCCGTAAGGACCATGGGGAATAGCGGCTCCGCAGGAGACTGGGCGCAACTAAAAGAAAGCTTTTGGTCTAACTGGTGTGCACTGGCTCCTCCCTCTATGACCCTTCTCCAGACTTCAGTTAGGATACTGTGCCCGGAAGAGCTGACACAATAAGGAAGGATTTTGAATCCCGGGTAAGACTCATACCAGCCACACCAATCACACCGTATAACTCGTGATACAATACCCAGTTAACAGTATGACAACAACTGAGCCTCTCAACAGATGGCTTAACAATAACCCTTTAGTTAAGCAATAACTATATACAAGTATTGCAGACAATCCGCACTTGGGATGGGCGCCCAGCATCCACTACGGACTACGAGAAATAGAATAACCGGTGAGTAAATTCTTATTTTCTCTGACGTCCTAAGTGGATGCTGGGACTCCGTAAGGACCATGGGGATTATACCAAAGCTCCCAAACGGGCGGGAGAGTGCGGATGACTCTGCAGCACCGAATGGGCAAACTCTAGGTCCTCCTCAGCCAGGGTGTCAAACCTGTAGAATTTAGCAAATGTGTTTGACCCCGACCAAGTAGCTGCTCGGCAAAGTTTTAGAGCCGAGACCCCTCGGGCAGCCGCCCAAGAAGAGCCCACCTTCCTCGTGGAATGGGCTTTCACCGATTTAGGATGCGGCAGTCCAGCCGCAGAATGTGCAAGCTGAATCGTACTACAGATCCAGCGAGCAATAGTCTGCTTTGAAGCAGGTGCACCCAACTTGTGGGGCGCAAACAGGATAAATAGCGAGTCAGTCTTTCTGACTCCAGCTGTCCTGGAAACATAAATTTTCAGGGCCCTGACTACGTCCAACAACTTGGAAGCCTCCAAGTCTTTAGTAGCCGCAGGCACCACGATAGGTTGGTTCAGATGAAAAGCTGATACTACCTTAGGGAGAAACTGGGGACGAGTCCTCAATTCTGCCCTATCCGTATGGAAAATCAGATAAGGGCTTTTACATGACAAAGCCGCCAATTCTGATACACGCCTGGCCGAAGCCAAGGCCAACAACATGACCACTTTCCACGTGAGATATTTCAATTCCACGGTTTTAAGTGGCTCAAACCAATGTGACTTTAGGAAATCCAACACCACGTTGAGATCCCAAGGTGCCACTGGAGGCACAAAAAGGGGGCTGAATATGCAGCACTCCCTTAACAAAAGTCTGAACTTCAGGCAGTGAAGCCAGTTCTCTCTGGAAGAAAATCGATAGAGCCGAAATCTGGACCTTAATGGAACCCAGTTTTAAGCCCATAGTCACCCCTGACTGTAGGAAGTGCAGAAAACGGCCCAGCTGAAATTCTTCCGTTGGGGCCTTCCTGGCCTCACACCACGCAACATATTTTCGCCAAATGCGGTGATAATGGTTTGCGGTCACTTCTTTCCTAGCTTTAATCAGCGTAGGAATGACTTCCTCCGGAATGCCCTTTTCCTTCAGGATCCGGTGTTCAACCGCCATGCCGTCAAACGCAGCCGCGGTAAGTCTTGGAACAGACAGGGCCCCTGCTGCAGCAGGTCCTGTCTGAGCGGCAGAGGCCAAGGGTCCTCTGAGATCATTTCTTGTAGTTCCGGGTACCAAGTTCTTCTTGGCCAATCCGGAACGATGAGTATAGGTCTTACTCCTCTCTTTCTTATTATCCTCAGTACCTTTGGTATGAGAGGAAGAGGAGGGAACACATAAACCGACCGGTACACCCACGGTGTCACTAGAGCGTCCACAGCTATCGCCTGAGGGTCTCTTGACCTGGCGCAATATCTTTCTAGCTTTTTGTTGAGGCGGGACGCCATCATGTCCACCTGTGGCCTTTCCCAACGGTTTACAATCAGTAGGAAGACTTCTGGATGAAGTCCCCACTCTCCTGGGTGGAGGTCGTGCCTGCTGAGGAAGTCTGCTTCCCAGTTGTCCACTCCCGGAATGAACACTGCTGACAGTGCCAATACGTGATTTTCCGCCCATCGGAGAATCCTTGTGGCTTCTGCCATCGCCGTCCTGCTTCTTGTGCAACCCTGTCGGTTTACATGGGCGACTGCCGTGATGTTGTCTGACTGGATCAGTACCGGCTGGTTTTGAAGCAGGGGTTTTGCCTGACTTAGGGCATTGAAAATGGCCCTCAGTTCTAGAATATTTATATATAGGGAAGTCTCCTGACTCGACCATAGTCCTTGGAAGTTTCTTCCCTGTGTGACTGCCCCCCAGCCTCGAAGGCTGGCATCCGTGGTCACCAGGACCCAGTCCTGTATGCCGAATCTGCGGCCCTCTTGAAGATGAGCACTTTGCAGCCACCACAGCAGAGACACCCTGGTCCTTGGAGACAGGGTTATCAGCCGATGCATCTGAAGATGCAATCCGGACCACTTGTCCAACAGGCCCCACTGAAAGGTTCTTGCATGGAACCTGCCGAATGGAATTGCTTTGTAGGAAGCTACCATCTTTCCCAGGATCCGCGTGCAGTGATTCACCGACACCTGTTTTGGTTTTAGGAGGCCTCTGACTAGAGATGACAACTCCTTGGCCTTCTCCTCCGGGAGAAACACCTTTTTCTGTTCTGTGTCCAGAACCATTCCCAGGAACAGTAGACGTGTCGTAGGGACCAGCTGTGACTTCGGAATATTTAGAATACAGCCGTGCTTTTGTAGCACCTCCCGAGATAGTGCTACCACGACCAACAACTGCTCCCTGGACCTCGCCTTTATCAGGAGATCGTCCAAGTACGGGATAATTAAAACTCCCTTTTTTCGAAGGAGTATCATCATTTCGGCCATTACCTTGGTAAATACCCTCGGAGCCATGGATAGACCAAACGGCAACGTCTGGAATTGGTAATGACAATTCTGTACCACAAATCTGAGGTACTCCTGGTGAGGATGGTAAATGGGGACATGCAGGTAAGCATCCTTGATGTCCAGTGATACCATGTAATCCCCCTCGTCCAGGCTTGCAATAACCGCCCTGAGCGATTCCATCTTGAACTTGAATTTTTTTTTTATATATGTGTTCAAGGATTTCAAATTTAAAATGGGTCTCACCGAACCGTCCGGTTTCGGTACCACAAACATTGTGGAATAGTAGCCCCGTCCTTGTTGAAGTAGGGGCACCTTGACTATCACCTGCTGGGAATACAGCTTGTGAATTGCCTCTAGCACTGCCTCCCTGCCTGAGGGAGTTGTTGGCAAGGCAGATTTTAGGAAACGGCGGGGGAAGAGACGTCTCGAAATCCAGCTTGTACCCCTGAGATACTACTTGAAGGATCCAGGGATCCACCCGTGAGCGAGCCCACTGATTGCTGAAGTTTTTGAGACGGGCCCCCACCGTACCTGGCTCCGCCTGTGGAGCCCCAGCGTCATGCGGTGGACTTGGAGGAAGCGAGGGAGGACTTTTGCTCCTGGGAACTGGCTGTATGCTGCAGCTTTTTCCCTCTACCTCTGCCTCTGGGCAGAAAGGATACGCCTTTAACCCGCTTGCCCTTATGGGGCCGAAAGGACTGTACCTGATAATACGGTGCTTTCTTTGGCTGTGAGGGAACATGGGATAAAAATGCAGACTTCCCAGCTGTTGCTGTGGAAACGAGGTCCGAGAGACCATCCCCGAACAACTCCTCACCCTTATAAGGTAAAACTTCCATGTGCCTTTTAGAATCTGCATCACCTGTCCACTGCCGAGTCCATAACCCTCTCCTGGCAGTAATGGACATTGCACTTATTTTAGATGCCAGCCGGCAAATATCCCTCTGTGCATCTCTCATGTATAAGACTGCGTCTTTAATATGCTCTACGGTTAGCAATATAGTGTCCCTGTCTAGGGTATCAATATTTTCCGACAGGGAATCTGACCACGCAGCTGCAGCACTGCACATCCATGCTGAAGCAATAGCTGGTCTCAGTATAATACCTGTGTGTGTATACACAGACTTCAGGATAGCCTCCTGCTTTCTATCAGCAGGTTCCTTTAGGGCGGCCGTATCCAGAGACGGTAGTGCCACCTTCTTTGACAAGCGTGTGAGCGCTTTATCCACCCTAGGGGATGTTTCCCAACGTGACCTATCCTCTGGCGGGAAAGGGTACGTCATTAGTAACCTTTTAGAAATTACCAGTTTCTTATCGGGGGAAGCCCACGCTTCTTCACACACTTCATTTAATTCCTCAGATGGAGGAAAAACTACTGGCAGTTTTTTCTCTCCAAACATAATACCCTTTTTTGTGGTACCTGGGGTAACATCAGAAATATGCAACACATTTTTCATTGCCTCAATCATGTAACGTGTGGCCCTATTGGAAGTTACATTAGTCTCATCGTCGTCGACACTGGAGTCAGTATCCGTGTCGACATCTGTGTCTGCCATCTGAGGTAGCGGGCGTTTTAGAGCCCCTGATGATTTTGAGACGCCTGGGCAGGCACAGGCTGAGAAGCCGGCTGTCCCATATTTGGTATGTCGTCAAACCTTTTATGTAAGGAGTCGACACTGTCACGTAATTCCTTCCACATAACCATCCACTCAGGTGTCGGCCCCGCAGGGGGTGACATCACATTTATAGGCATCTGCTCCGCCTCCACATTAGCCTCCTCATCAAACATGTCGACACAGCCGTACCGACACACCGCACACACACCGGGAATGCTCTGACAGAGGACAGGACCCCACAAAGCCCTTTGGGGAGACAGAGAGAGAGTATGCCAGCACACACCAGAGCGCTATATAACACAGGGATTAACACTATAACTGAATGTTTTCCCTTATAGCTGCTTATATATGTATATTGCTGCGCCTAAATTTAGTGCCCCCCCTCTCTTTTTTACCCTTCTGAAGCTTGAAACTGCAGGGGAGAGCCAGGGAGCGATCCTTCCAGCGGAGCTGTGAGGGAAAAATGGCGCCAGTGTGCTGAGGGAGAAGCCCCGCCCCTTTTTCGGCTGACTTTTCTCCCGCTTTTTTTATGGATTCTGGCAGGGGTATTTATCACATATATAGCCTCTGGGACTATATATTGTGATTTTTTGCCAGCCAAGGTATGAATATTGCTGCTCAGGGCGCCCCCCCCCCCCCCAGCGCCCTGCACCCATCAGTGACCGGAGTGTGAGGTGTGCATGAGGAGCAATGGCGCACAGCTGCAGTGCTGTGCGCTACCTTGTTGAAGACCGAAGTCTTCTGCCGCCGATTTCCAGGACCATCTTCATGCTTCTGGCTCTGTAAGGGGGACGGCGGCGCGGCTCCGGGACCGAACGATCGAGGTCGGGTCCTGTGTTCGATCCCTCTGGAGCTAATGGTGTCCAGTAGCCTAAGAAGCCCAAACTATCTCCAGTCAGGTAGGTTCGCTTCTTCTCCCCTTAGTCCCTCGTAGCAGTGAGTCTGTTGCCAGCAGATCTCACTGAAAATAAAAAAACTAAAATATACTTTCTTTTCTAGGAGCTCAGGAGAGCCCCTAGTGTGCATCCAGCTCAGCCGGGCACAAGATTCTAACTGAAGTCTGGAGGAGGGTCATAGAGGGAGGAGCCAGTGCACACCAGTTAGACCAAAAGCTTTCTTTTAGTTGTGCCCAGTCTCCTGCGGAGCCGCTATTCCCCATGGTCCTTATGGAGTCCCAGCATCCACTTAGGACGTCAGAGAAATAGGATTTTAATTACCTACCGGTAAATCCTTTTCTCGTAGTCCGTAGAGGAGCCACTGGCACTTTAAGAGTTTGAGAGTGTGGGCTGGCTCCTCCCTCTATGCCCCTCCTACCAGACTCAGTCTAGAAACTGTGCCCAAGGAGACTGACAACTTCGAGAGAAGGATTTTACACAGATAGTGGCGAGACTCACACCAGTTAACACATACAAGTCAAAACAAGCTAACTAGCTTGAAACATCATAAACGGCTGAATAATGAGGGAAATTCCAAGTTGATCGTAGCAGGAAATTTTTTAGCAGTTGGGCAAAACCATGTGCACTGCAGGGGGGGCAGATATAACATGTGCAGAGAGAGTTAGATTTGGGTGGGTTATTTTGTTTCTGTGCAGGGTAAATACTGGCTGCTTTATTTTTACAATGCAATTTAGATTGCAGATTGAACTCACCACACCCAAATCTATCTCTCTCTGCACATGTTATATCTGCCCCCCTGGAGTGCACATGGTTTTGCCCAACTGCTAAAAAATTTCCTGCTGCGATCAACTTGGAATTACCCCCAATATTACTTAACCAAGTAACAAAACAGTACTAAACAGCTCTTACAAGACAAAGCCCCCAACTCCGACACACATCTAGCAGAAGCTAAGGCCAACAAAGTGACAGCCTTCCACGTGAGAAATTTGACCTCAACCTCCGGTAGAGGTTCGAACCAGTCCGATTGGAGTAACTGGAACACCATGTTAAGATCCCAGGGTGCCGTAGGCGGCACAAAGGGAGGCTGGATGGTCAGAACCCCTTTCAGAAAAGTCTGAACCTCCGGGAGGAAAGCCAACTGTTTCTGAAAGAAAATGAATAGGGCCGAAATCTGGACCTTTACGGATCCCAACCTCAGGCCCATATCCACACCTGCTTGCAGGAAGAGGAGAAACCGTCCCAGTTGAAACTCCACCATAGGAAACTTCTTGGACTCACACCAAAATACATATTTTTTTCCCAAATACGATGGTAATGTTTAGACGTTACTCCTTTCCTAGCCTGTATCAGGGTAGGAATAACCTTGTTCAGAATGCCCTTCCGAGCGAATATCTGGCGTTCAACCTCCATGCCATCAAACGTAGCTGAGTAAGTCTTGATAGGCGAACGGCCCCTGCTGCAGCAGGTCCTCCCGAAGAGGAAGAGGCCCCGGCTCCTCTAGCAGTAGATTCGCGTACCAAGCCTTTCTTGGCCAGTCCAGAG
This sequence comes from Pseudophryne corroboree, assembly GCF_028390025.1. Lineage (NCBI taxonomy): Eukaryota > Metazoa > Chordata > Amphibia > Anura > Myobatrachidae > Pseudophryne > Pseudophryne corroboree. The sequence goes on along the minus strand of NC_086444.1, from coordinate 248,695,352 downwards.
CAATGAGGATCGCTTGAACTCTTGTTTTCCTTATGAGTTTTAGAACTCTTGGATTGAGTGGAAGTGGAGGAAACACGTACACCGAGTGGAACACCCACGGAGTCACTAGGGCGTCCACCGCCACGGCTTGTGGGTCCCTCGACCTGGAACAATACCGCCGAAGCTTCCTGTTGAGACGAGAAGCCGTCATGTGTATTTGAGGTACACCCCAAAGATCTGTTACCTCCCTGAACACTTCCAACTATCTCCATCCAACTCCCCTGGATGGAGATAGTGTCTGCTGAGAAAGTCCGCTTCCCAGTTGTCTACTCCCGGAATGAAGATTACTGACAGCGCCAACGCGTGTTTTTCTGCCCAGAGGAAGATTCTTGTTACCTCTGACATTGCAGCTCTGCTCCTCGTTCCGCCCTGTCGGCCGATGTAAGCTACTGTCGTTACATTGTCCGACTGCACTTGAATGGCTCGATCTCACAGAAGATGGGCCGCCTGGAGAAGACCGTTGTAAACGGCTCTTAGTTCCAGAATGTTTATTGGTAGGCAGGCTTCCAGACTTGACCACCTTCCTTGGAAGGTTTCCCCCTGAGTGACTGCACCCTAGCCCCAGAGACTTACATCCGTGGTTAGAAGGATCCAGTCCTGAATCCCGAACCTGCGGCCCTCCAGAAGGTGAGGAAATTGTAGCCATCAGAGGAGTGAAATTCTGGCCTTTGGCGACAGACATATTCTCTGGTGCATGTGTAGATGAGATACCGACCACTTGTCCAGGAGATCCAGTTAGAAGGACCTAGCATGAAACCTTCCGTACTGTAGAGCCTCGTAAGAGGTCACCATCTTCCTGAGAAGGCGAATGCACTGATGAACCGAAACCCAGGCTGGCTTCAGGACATCTCAGACCATTGTTTGTATCACCAACGCTTTCTCCTCCGGAAGAAACACCCTCTGCACTTCTGTGTCGAGGATCATTCCCAGAAAAGACAACCTCGTGGTCGGCTCCAAATGTGATTTCAGAAGATTCAGGATCCAACCGTGTTCCCTGAGCAGATGAGTCGTGAGAACAATGGATTGTAACAGCTTCTTCCTGGATGATGCCTTTACTAGCAGATCGTCCATATACGGGATTATATTCACCCCTTGTCTGCGGAGAACCATCATCTCCGCCATAACCTTGGTTAACACCCTCGGTGCCGTGGAGAGGCTGAATGGCAGAGCCTGAAACTGACCGTCTAACAGTGCGAATCGGAGAAAAGCCTGATGCGGCGACCAAAGCGGAATGTGGAGGTACGCATCCTTGATATCCAGGGATACCAAGAGTTCCTCCTCCTCCAGACCTGATATCACTGCCCTCAGAGACTCCATTTTGAACTTGAAATCGCTAAACCCCTATCTGAGGGAGTTCAAGTTCAAAATGGGCCTGACCGAACCATCCGGTTTCGGTACCACGAAAAGGTTCGAATAGTAACCTTTGTTTTGCAGATGAGGTGGAACTGGTACAATGACCTGTGACTCCACCAACTTTTGGATGGCTTCCTGTAGGATAGCCCTATCTGCCAGCATAACTGGCAAGCCTGATTTGAAGAATCGGTGAGGTAGGAGAAACTCCAACCTGTACCCCTGGGACACAATATCCTGCACCCAGTGGTCCAGGCCGGACGACACCCAGACGTGGCTGAAACTTGTGAGCCTCGCCCCCACCGGACCTACCTCCAGCCCACGCGGCCCACCGCCATGCTAAGGAATTTGATGTACCTGAAGCAGGCTTCTGTTCCTGGGAACCCGCAGCAGCAGGTTTCTTGGATTTTGCCCGACCTCCTCTAAAGAAGGTGTTAGACAGCTTGGCCTTTCTTGTTTTAGCAGCCCGAATGGACTGTGATGCAGCTGAAGAAAATGGTTTCTTCGTAGCAGGCGCAGCTGAGGGAAGAAAAGGTGACTTACCCGCGGTCCCGTGAAAATCCACGCATCCAACGCTTCCCCAAAGAGAGCCTGACCTGTGTAGGGTAGGTTCTCCACACCCCTCCTGGATTCCGCGTCGAGCTAAGACAGACATGGAAGATATCCCTGCAGCCATCGAACCCAGGTCTTTCATGGATTCCACCATAAATCCTGCAGAATCCTGTATGTTATGTAAAAACAAATCAACGTCACTTTTATCCGTTGTATCCGAATCTTCAAGTAACGTGCCTGACCACTTTACTATAGCTTTAGAAATCCATGCACAAGCAATAGTAGGACGTAGTATTGCCCCTGAAGCTGTGTATATGGATTTGAGCGTAGTGTTAATTTGGCAATCAGCTGGTTCTTTTAACGCGGTAGATCCTGGAACCACCAAAAAAAACACCTTTTTTGAGTCTGGAAACAGATGCGTCCACTATGGGTGGGTTTTCCCATTTTTTCCCATCCTCCTCAGGAAAAGGAAAAGCAACCAGAACCTTTCTAGGGGTCTGAAGTTTTTTCTCCAGGTTTTCTCAGGATTTCTCAAATATAGCGTTTAATTCCTTAAACGCAGGGAAGGTTAGCGAGGCTTTCTTATGGTGAGTGAAGTAAGCCTCCTCAATCTGTTCAGTTGTTGTATCAGCAATATTCCTCACATCTCTAATGGCCTCAATCATCAACTGCACCCCTTTTGCAAGAGATGCCGCCCCCCGCAAAACATCCCCATCACAGTCTGCCATGTCAGAATCGGTATCCGTGTAATTTTGCATAATCTGGGTAAGAGCACGTTTTTGAGAGCGTATGTTAGGGGGCCCTGAGGTAACAGAACCGGACCAAACTGCCATAGAGTTCTGTAAAACCTGAGTTGCAGTCTCATTTTGTGCAACCCTATTAGAAATCTGAGAAATCGTACTATTAAGAGAGAGGCTAACCACTCAGGCTCCCTTGCAGGGACCTGTGCTAACACAGTGCAATCCTGATTACATGGAATGGGGACATCCTGAGAGGAATTATCCTCTGCAGCTTATGACACAGAGTCCCTGGACATAGTTTTATAGAGACAACAAACACACCACACACACAGGGAAGGGGCAGACAGAGTATCCCCCCTAAGAATGCCAAGAGAGAGACAGAGATTAGAGCCAACCCACACACAGCGCTTCAAAAATATAGGGAAACCCCCTACCCAGCACTTACTGTGCACCTTAATAGGTTGCACAGTACAAATATACAACTTCCCCCCACCTTCTACAACCCCCTGGTACCGTACAAGATAGCTGGAGTTGATTTGGAGGGACAGCTCTCCCTGTCAGCGCTTCTGCAGGCAGGAAAATGGCGCTGAACGCTGCTGGGTCCGCTCTGAGAAGCTCCGCCCCCTTTCGAGGTGCTGCTTCCCGCTCTTCTGTAGTTTACACTGGCCTGAGGAAATGTGCTGGCAGCAATCCTGGGACCCCGACAGGCTTGCTGGACAGTGTAGGGTGTAGGCGCTGGCTCAGGGCACCCCTCACAGCGCCGCACCATGTACCGCTGAGCCCCAGAGTGCAGTTAGTACTGCGCTCCCTACCCTATTGCCGCCATCTTCACACCGGCTCCCGCTTGCCAGGGGAGCCGGTGACTAACTCGCCACTGATCTTCTGGCTCTGTAAGGGGGTGGTGGCATGCTGCTGGGGTGAGCGATTCCCTGTGGCGGCGTACGTTTGATCTCCTCAGGAGCTCAGTGTCCGGTCAGCGGAGATAGTGGTTCAGACCCCGCAGGGTGGACACTACTCCCACCCCCCCACCCCCCTCCCTTAGTCCCTCAAAGCGGAGAGGCTGTTGCCAGCAGTCTCCCTGTGCCTAAACTCTAAATAAAATAATAAAACTAAAGAACTCCTATGAAGCTCCCCTAGCTGTGATCGGCTCCTCCAGGCACATTTTCTAAACTGAGTCTGATAGGAGGGGCATAGAGGGAGGAGCCAGCCCACACTCTCAAACTCTTAAAGTGCCAGTGGATTCTAGTGGACCCGTCTATACCCCATGGTACTAATGTGGACCCCAGCATCCTCTAGGACGTTAGAGAAACATAATAACCAGAGTCAACCTAAACATAAATAGTTAACAGAGTTTACTATGTAAATGTAGTGTCCTCTATTCTCCATAATTAGGAATAATAAGAATTTACTCACCGGTAATTCTATTTCTCGTAGTCCGTAGTGGATGCTGGGTACTCCGTAAGGACCATGGGGAATAGACGGGCTCCACAGGAGACTGGGCACTCTTAAAAGAAAGATTAGGTACTACATCTGGTGTCCACTGGCTCCTCCCTCTATGCCCCTCCTCCAGACCTCAGTTAGGGAAACTGTGCCCGGAAGAGCTGACATTACTAGGAAAGGATTTGGAATCCAGGGTAAGACTCATACCAGCCACACCAATCACACCGTACAACTTGTGATAACTATACCCAGTTAACAGTATGAACAACAACTGAGCCTCATTCAACAGATGGCTCAGAACAATAACCCTATAGTTAAGCAATAACTATACACAAGTATTGCAGAAAGTCCGCACTTGGGACGGGCTCCCAGCATCCACTACGGACTACGAGAAATAGAATTACCGGTGAGTAAATTCTTATTTTCTCTGACGTCCTAGTGGATGCTGGGTACTCCGTAAGGACCATGGGGATAATACCAAAGCTCCCAAACGGGCGGAAGAGTGCGGATGACTCTGCAGCACCGAATGAGCAGCCGCCCAAGAAGAGCCCCCTTCCTCGTGGAATGGGCTTTTACTGATTTAGGATGCGGCAGTCCAGCCGCAGAATGTGCAAGTTGAATCGTGCTACAGATCCAGCGAGCAATAGTCTGCTTAGAAGCAGGAGCACCCAGCTTGTTGGGTGCATGCAGGATAAACAGCGAGTCAGTTTTTCTGACTCTAGCCGTCCTGGAAACATAGATTTTCAGGGCCCGGACTACGTCCAGCAACTTGGAATCCTCCAAGTCCCGAGTAGCCGCAGGCACCACAATAGGTTGGTTCAAATGAAACGCTGATACCACCTTTGGGAGAAATTGGGGACGAGTCCTCAATTCTGCCCTGTCCAAATGGAAAATCAGATATGGGCTTTTACAGGACAAAGCCGCCAATTCTGACACACGCCTAGCTGAGGCCAAGGCCAACAGCATGACTACCTTCCACGTGAGATACGTCAACTCCACGGTCTGAAGTGGCTCAAACCAATGTAATTTTAGGAAATCCAACACTACGTTGAGATCCCAAGGTGCCACTGGAGGCACAAAAGGGGCTGAATATGCAGCATTCCCTTAACAACGTCTGAACTTCAGGCAGCGTCTTTCGTAGCCTTTAACAGCGAAGGAATCACTTCATCTGGAACGCCCTTTTCCGTTAGGATCCGGCGTTCAACCGCCAAGCCTTCAAACGCAGCCGCGGTAAGTCTTGGAACAGACAGGGCCCCTCACAGTAACAGGTCCTGTCTGAGAGACAGAGGCCATGGGTCCCCCGAGATCATTTCTTGTAGTTCTGGGTACCAAGTTCTTCTTGGCCAATCCGGAACTACGAGTATAGTTCTTACTCCTCTCTTACTTACTATCCTCAGTACCTTGGGTATGAGAGGAAGAGGAGGGAACACATAAACCGACTGGTACACCCACGGTGTCACTAGTGCGTCCACAGCTATCGCCTAAGGGTCTCTTGACCTGGCGCAATACTTTTTTAGCTTTTTGTTGAGGCGGGACGCCATCATGTCCACCTGTGGCCGTTCCCAACGGTTTGCAATCTGCGTGAAGACTTCTGGATGAAGTCCCCACTCTCCCGGGTGGAGGTCGTGCCTGCTGAGGAAGTCTGCTCCCCAGTTTTCCACACCCGGAATGAACACTGCTGACAGTGTTAGCACGTGATTCTCCGCCCATCGGAGAATCCTTGTGGCTTCTGCCAACGCCATCCTGCTTCTTGTGCCGCCTTGTCGGTTTACATGGGCGATAGCCGTGATGTTGGATGACTGAATCAGCACCGGCTGGTTTTGAAGCAGGGGTTCTGCTTGACTTAGGGCATTGTAAATGGCCCTTAGGTCCAGAATATTTATGTGTAGGGAAGTCTCCTGACTCGACCCTTGTCCTTGGAAGTTTCTTCCCTGAGTGACTGCTCCCCAACCTCGGAGGCTTGCATCCGTGGTCACCAGGACCCAGTCCTGAATGCTGAATCTGCGGCCATCGAGAAGATGAGCACTCTGCAGCCACCACAGCAGAGACACCCTGGCCCTCGGGGACAGGGTGATCAGCCGATGCATCTGAAGATGCGATCCTCACTTGTCTAACAGATCCCACTGAAAGTTCCTTGCATGGAACCTGCCGAAGGGAATTGCTTCGTAAGAAGCTACCATCTTTCCCAGGACTCGCGTGCAGTGATGCACCGACACCTGTTTTGGTTTCAGGAGGTCTCTGACCAGAGATGACAACTCCTTGGCCTTCTCCTCCGGGAGAAACACCTTCTTCTGTTCTGTGTCAAGAAACATGCCCAATATCAGCAGACGCGTCGTAGGAACCAGCTGCGACTTTGGGATATTCAGAATCCAGCCGTGCTGTTGTAGCACTTCCTGAGATAGTGCTACTCCGACCAACAACTGCTCCTTGGACCTCGCCTTTATAAGGAGATCGTCCAAGTACGGGATAATTATAACTCCCTTCTTTCGAAGGAGTATCATCATTTCGGCCATTACCTTGGTACATACCCTCGGTGTCGTGGACAGACCAAACGGCAACGTCTGGAATTGGTAATGGCAGTTCTGTACCACAAACCTGAGGTACTCCTGGTGAGGTGGGTAAATGGGGACATGTAGGTAAGCATCCTTGATGTCCAGTGACACCATAAAATCCCCCTCTTCCAGGCTTGCAATAACCGCCCTGAGCGATTCCATTTTGTACTCGAACTTCCTTATAAAAGTGTTCAAGGATTTCAAATTTAGAATGGGTCTCACCGAACAGTGTGGTTTCGGTACCACAAACATTGTGGAATAGTAACCTCGTCCCTGTTGAAGGAGAGGAACTTTGATTATCACCTGCTGGAGGTACAGCTTGTGAATTGCCGCCAGTACTACCTCCCTTTCCTTGGGAGTAGCTGGCAAGGCTGATTTGAGGTAACGGCGAGGGGGAGACGTCTCGAACTCCAGCTTGTATCCCTGAGATACCACTTGTAGAACCCAGAGATCCACCTGTGAGCGAACCCACTGGTCGCTGAAGTTCCGGAGACGGGCCCCCACCGCACCTGGCTCCACCTGTGGAGCCCCAGCGTCATGCGGTGGACTTAGTGGAAGCAGGGGAGGATATTTGTTCCTGGGAATTGGCTGTCTGGTGCAGCTTTTTCCCTCTACCCCTGCCTCTGGGCAGAAAGGACGCGCCTCTGACCCGCTTGCCTTTCTGGGGTCGAAAGGACTGTACTTGATAATACGGTGCTTTCTTAGGCTGTGAGGGAACCTGAGGTAAAAAGGTCGACTTCCCAGCTGTTGCTGTGGACACGAGGTCTGAGAGACCGTCCCCAAACAATTCCTCACCCTTATAAGGCAAAACTTCCATGTGCCTTTTAGAATCAGCATCACCTGTCCACTGCCGAGTCCATAATACTCTCCTGGCAAAAATGGACATTGCATTAATTCTAGATGCCAGCCGGCAAATGTCCCTCTGTGCATCCCTCATATATAAGCCTACGTCTTTAATATGCTCTATGGTTAGCAAAATAGTATCCCTGTCAAGGGAATCAATGTTATCTGACAGGGAATCAGACCATGCTGCTGCAGCACTACACATCCATGCTGAAGCAATAGCAGGTCGCAGTATAGTACCTGAGTGTGTATACACAGACTTCAGGATAGCCTCCTGCTTTCTATCTGCAGGCTCCTTTAAGGCGGCCGTATCCTGAGACGGCAGTGCCACCTTTTTTGATAAGCGTGTGAGCGCCTTGTCCACCCTAGGGGATGTCTCCCAGCGTAACCTATCCGTTGGCGGGAAAGGGTACGCCATTAGTAACCGCTTAGAAATCACTAGTTTCTTATCTGGGGAACACCACGCTTCTTCACACAATTCATTTAACTCATCAGATGGGGGAAAAGTTACTGGCTGCTTTTTCTCCCCAAACATAATACCCTTTTTTGTGGTAACCGGGTTAATGTCAGAAATGTGCAACACATTTTTCATTGCCGTAATCATGCATCGGATGGCCCTTGTGGATTGTACATTTGTCTCATCCTCGTCTACACTGGAGTCAGACTCCGTGTCGACATCTGTGTCTGCCATCTGAGGTAGCGGGCGTTTTTGAGCCCCTGATGGCCTCTGAGACGCTTGGGCAGGCGCAGGCTGAGATGCCGGCTGTCCCAAAGCTGTTACGTCATCGAACCTTTTATGCAAGGAGTTGACACTGTCGGTTAATACCTTCCACATATCCATCCACTCTGGTGTCGGCCCCGCAGGGGGCGACATCACACTTATCGGCTCCTGCTCCGTCTCCACGTAAGCGCCCTCATCAAACATGTCAACACAGCCGTACCGACACACCGCACACACACACACAGGGAATGCTCTGACTGAGGACAGGACCCCACAAAGTCCTTTGGGGAGACAGAGAGAGAGTATGCCAGCACACACCAGAGCGCTATATAACTGAGGGATTTACACTAATACAAAGTGAATTTTTCCCCAATGGCTGCTTATAATCACAATTTGCGCCTAAATTTATATGTTCCCCCCCCTCTCTTTTTTACCCTTTCCGTAGTGTATACTGCAGGGGAGAGCCTGGGGAGCGTCCTTCCAGCGGAGCTGTGAAGAGAAAATGGCGCTGGCTGTGCTGAGGAAGATAGCCCCGCCCCTTCAGCAGCGGGCTTCTCTCGCTTTTTTAATAATATTTATGGCGGGGGATTAGGCACATATACAGTTTAGAACTGTATTATGTGCATTTTGCCAAGTAAGGTATACTAATTGCAGCCCAGGGCGCCCCCCCCCAGCACCCACCAGTGACCGGAGCGTGTGGTGTGCTGTGGGAGCAATGGCGCACAGCTGCAGTGCTGTGCGCTACCTTATTGAAGACCGGAGTCTTCAGCCGCCGATTTTCTCCGGAATCTTCCGTCTTCTGGCTCTGCAAGGGGGACGGCGGCGCGGCTCCGGGAACGGACGATCGAGGTCGGGCCCTGTGTTCGATCCCTCTGGAGCTAATGGAGTCCAGTAGCCTTAGAAGCACAAGCTAGCTGCAAGCAGGTAGGTTTGCTTCTCTCCCCTAAGTCCCACGTAGCAGTGAGTCTGTTGCCAGCAGATCTCACTGAAAATAAAAAAACCTAACAAATACTTTCTTTTTTAGTGAACTCAGGAGAGCCCACTAAGTGCATCCAGCTCTGGCCGGGCATAGATTCTAACTGAGGTCTGGAGGAGGGGCATAGAGGGAGGAGCCAGTGCACACCAGATGTAGTACCTAATCTTTCTTTTAAGAGTGCCCAGTCTCCTGCGGATCCCGTCTATTCCCATGGTCCTTACGGAGTACCCAGCATCCACTAGGACGACAGAGAAATGTATTTACAACTTTTGCCAAATCAGCAGAACACCAGATCAGACTGATGTCCCTGTTAGACATGGTAACAGATGTATGTATCTGGAGGGAACCAGTATTATATGCCGGCGCATGGAGTACCAATGGTGGTAATACCGACACCAGGATCCCGCTGATGAGAAGACCGACAGGGGTGAGTAAGGGTTGTTCTCCCCTCTCTCTATCCCCCTAACCTCCACCGTTAGTGCCTAATCCCCCCCTCGGAGGTGCCTAATCCTAACCCCCGTCCCTGCTGCCTAACCCTAACCCTCCCTCCCCCGCAGCCTAACCCTAACCCCTCCGCCTGAAGCCTACACCTAAATTCCCCCACCAACCCCTAAACCTCAGTTCGCGGGGATACTTACAGTCGGGATGGCGGCTGTTGGAATTCCGGTGCTGGGATCATGACCCATTTATTTCGACTGCAAGGATGTCGACAGCTGGCATCTTGACAAAATCCCATCTGGAGAGGCCAGCCCGTATAAGGCAAACCGATAGTTTGGACACTAAGGAAAGAAACTGGCCAGCTTCCAGGCAGATTACACCCAGACGGATTAGGGCCACACTTCAGCAGACATGAGGGTGTGGAACGATCTATCCTAGTTAGTATATTATCTTATTTTACTCACTCAGTTGGTATTTCGTGAGCACCACGGCATAGAGTCCCACAGCACAGTATGAGCATGAGTCTCACAGCACAGTAATACAGCGCAGTTACAGTGACCTCCGTTCATCTATTCACTGGAATTATACAGTATAGTCATCATTGTGCAATCAGGGATATTCCTTTGACTGGAAATATTGGTTCAGTTAAGGATGAACATGTCCTCCCCTAGGGCCAGCTTTTATACATCTCCATGGTCAAGAGGGGTCCCCCAGATGGATGATGGAGAAAAGAAGATTTTTGGTGCTTAACGTTAAATCTCTTTCTCCAAGTCCATCTGGAGGACACTTCTAACCCTCCCTTATTGGTATGTGTGTGTGCGAGAAAGAGTTTATCCTATCCTTATCTTTCAACATATCATTAAAGCTTTTTAAGTTTAAACTGAGGAAGGGTTTGAAGGGGAGGAGCTTATATACACCCTAGAAACTCACAGGTGCATGTACTAAAACTCCACCTAACGTGGAGAAAAAACGCTCCTGCTGCGAGGCAGGAGCAGGCTACTTCGAGTCTAAAGGGGGCTGTTCATGAAGCAGTAAAAACAGTGGAGAAACAGACCAGTGCAGAAGTTGCCCATGGCATCCAATCATCATCTCCCTTACATTTTAAAGAATGTACTTGATAAAGGATTCTTTTGAAGCTGATTAGTAGCCATGGGCAACTTCTCCACTATTTTCACTGCTTCATGAATAGACCCCTAATGCTGGGCATACACTATAGAATTATCCGTCACATAATCTGCCTGGTTGTAATGAAAAACTGGTAATGGATGAGAGCAAATGACAACAGGTTTTGTCCATTTTACTGTGTTTGGTAGCAAATGGTCAATTGTCATTTGCGCTCATTCATTACCAGATTTTCATTCCAACCAGCCAGATCTGGCAGATTATCTGACAGATAATTGTATAGTGTAAGCCCAGTTTTACTAATAATAGACCCGCTGAGGAGAGTGAACATTAGGCCACCTCCTAGGCTGTATCAGACAGCAGGGCAGAGACAGTAGAGTGACTCTCCTCTCTCCGTCCATTTTAATCAGTGTTTTCCTAACGTAACATTCCGTATGCAGATACAGGTGCAGTCGCACACAGAATATAGGCATGTCGTTTATAATTTTAATCAGCAGAGTCTGCTTGTGCATCTTATTGACATAGTGATGCGAATAAGACATATTTTCTGCAACAACAACAACAACAACAAAAAAAGACGCCCAGCTCTAACCGAGTTGCACGGGACCTGTCAGCTCACTCACGCCAGGCATCTCCCGCTGCATAGCATATTGAGGCTAGATATTTGAGGACACATCTGTATAAGGGTAGCAGAATAACAATTGCATCTATATATAAAAATATGCTAAATTATATTATCATGATATGATGACAGTACAGTGTTGATGAATATAAGCACTGTGCTTGTTACTGGCTCTGTGCTACTGATGAATATACAACAGGCGCTGTGCTAGATATTAGCTCTGGGTTATTGGTGAAAGGGCCATAAATCATGCCCTCTCACAATCCCGATGGTCGGCATGCCGACAAACAGGGACTATTCCGACTCATGGGTGTCCACGACACCCATAGAGTGGGAATAGAACCCATGGCGACCACAGGTCACCACCGAGCCAGCAGTGTGGCGAGCGTAGCGAGCCGGCAAAGGGCTTGTTATACTCACCCAACGGCATTCCGCTGCCGTAATGCCGGTGTCGGTATGCTGACCGGCGGTCTCCTGATCGCCGGTAACACTATACACACCCATTGGTGAATACATGCACTGTACTAGTTATTGGCCTTGGGCTACTGATGCTTATAGGCACTGTGCCAGTTACTAGCTCTGGCCTACTGATGATTATAGGCACTGTGCTAGTTACTAGCTCTGGGCTACTGATGATTATAGGCACTGTACTAGTTACTAGCTCTGGCCTACTGATGATTATAGGCACTGTGCTAGTTACTAGCTCTGGGCTACTGATGATTATAGGCACTGTACTAGTTACTAGCTCTGGCCTACTGATGATTATAGGCACTGTACTAGTTATTAGCTCTGGGCTACTGATGCTTATAGGCACTGTGCTAGTTATTAGCTCTGGGCTACTGATGCTTATAGGCACTGTACTAGTTATTAGCTCTGGGCTATTGATGCTTATAGGCACTGTGCTAGTTATTGGCTCTGGGCTACTCATGTATATAGGCACTGTGCTAGTTACTAGCTCTGGGCTACTGATGATTATAGGCACTGTTCTAGTTACTAGCTCTGGGCTACTGATGATTATAGGCACTGTTCTAGTTACTAGCTCTGGGCTACTGATGATTATAGGCACTGTGCTAGTTACTAGCTCTGGGCTACTGATGATTATAGGCACTGTACTAGTTACTAGCTCTGGCCTACTGATGATTATAGGCACTGTACTAGTTATTAGCTCTGGGCTACTGATGCTTATAGGCACTGTGCTAGTTATTAGCTCTGGGCTACTGATGCTTATAGGCACTGTGCTAGTTATTGGCTCTGGGCTACTCATGCATATAGGCACTGTGCTAGTTACTAGCTCTGGGCTACTGATGATTATAGGCACTGTTCTAGTTACTAGCTCTGGGCTACTGATGATTATAGGCACAGTGCTAGCTATTGGCTCTGAGCTACTGATGACTATAGCCACTGTGCTAGTTATTGGCTCTGAGCTACTGATGCTTATAGGCACTGTGCTATTTACTAGCTGTGGGCCACTGATGATTATAGGCACTGTGCTAGTTATTGGCTCTGGGCTACTGATGATTCTAGGCACTGTGCTAGTTATTGGCTCTGGGCTACTGATGCTTATAGGCACTGAGCTAGTTACTAGCTCTGGGCTACTGATGCTTATAGGCACTGTGCTAGTTATTGGCTCTGGGCTACTGATGATTATAGGCACTGTGCTAGTTATTGGCTCTGGGCTACTGATGCTTATAGGCACTGTGCTAGTTACTAGCTCTGGGCTACTGATGATTATAGGCACTGTTCTAGTTACTAGCTCTGGGCTACTGATGCTTATAGGCACAGTGCTAGTTATTGGCTCTGAGCTACTGATGACTATAGGCACAGTGCTAGTTATTGGCTCTGGGCTACTGATGCTTATAGGCACTGTGCTAGTTACTAGCTGTGGGCCACTGATGATTATAGGCACTGTGCTAGTTATTGGCTCTGGGCTACTGATGATTATAGGCACTGTGCTACTGATGCTTATAGGCACTGTGCTAGTTACTAGCTCTGGGCTTCTGATGATTATAGGCACTGTTCTAGTTACTAGCTCTGGGATACTGATGATTATAGGCACAGTGCTAGTTATTGGCTCTGAGCTACTGATGACTGTAGGCACAGTGCTAATTATTGGCTCTGGGCTACTGATGCTTATAGGCACTGTGCTAGTTACTAGCTGTGGGCCACTGATGATTATAGGCACTGTGCTAGTTATTGGCTCTGGGCTACTGATGATTAGAGGCACTGTGCTAGTTATTGGCTCTGGGCTACTGATGCTTATAGGCACTGGGCTAGTTATTGGCTCTGGGCTGCTGATGATTATAGGCACTGTGCTAGTTATTGGCGAATACATGCACTGTGCTAGTTATTTGCTCTGAGCCACTAATGCTTATAGGCACTGTGCTAGTTATTGGCTCTGGGCTACTGCTGAATATAGGCACTGTGCTAGTTATTGGCGAATACATGCACTGTGCTAGTTATTGTCTCTGGGCTACTAATGCTTATAGGCACTGTGCTAGTTATTGGCGAATACATGCACTGTGCTAGTTATTGTCTCTGGGCTACTAATGCTTATAGGCACTGTGACAGTTATTGCCTCTGGGCTGCTGATGATTAGAGGCACTGTGCTAGTTATTGGCGAATACATGCACTGTGCTAGTTATTTGCTCTGAGCCACTAATGCTTATAGGCACTGTGCTAGTTATTGGCTCTGGGCTACTGCTGAATATAGGCACTGTGCTAGTTATTGGCGAATACATGCACTGTGCTAGTTATTGTCTCTGGGCTACTAATGCTTATAGGCACTGTGCTAGTTATTGTCTCTGGGCTGCTGATGATTAGAGGCACTGTGCTAGTTATTGGCGAATACATGCACTGTCCTAGTTATTTGCTCTGAGCCACTAATGCTTATAGGCACTGTGCTAGTTATTGGCTCTGGGCTACTGCTGAATATAGGCACTGTGCTAATTATTGGCGAATACATGCACTGTGCTAGTTATTGTCTCTGGGCTACTAATGCTTATAGGCACTGCGCTAGTTATTGTCTCTGGGCTGATGATGATTAGAGGCACTGTGCTAGTTATTGGCTCTGGGCTGCTGATGATTAGAGGCACTGTGCTAGTTATTGGCGAATACATGCACTGTGCTAGTTATTTGCTCTGAGCCACTAATGCTTATAGGCACTGCGCTAGTTATTGGCTTTGTTCTACTGCTGAATATAGGCACTGTGCTAGTTATTGGCGAATACATGCACTGTGCTAGTTATGGTCTCTGGGCAACTAATGCTTATAGGCACTGTGACAGTTATTGTCTCTGGGCTGCTGATGATTAGAGGCACTGTGCTAGTTATTGGCGAATACATGCACTGTGCTAGTTATTTGCTCTGAGCCACTAATGCTTATAGGCACTGTGCTAGTTATTGGCTCTGGGCTACTGCTGAATATAGGCACTGTGCTAGTTATTGGCGAATACATGCACTGTGCTAGTTATTGTCTCTGGGCTACTAATGCTTATAGGCACTGTGCTAGTTATTGTCTCTGGGCTGCTGATGATTAGAGGCCTTGTGCTAGTTATTGGCTCTGGGCTACTGATGCTTATAGGCACTGGGCTAGTTATTGGCTCTGGGCTGCTGATGATTATAGGCACTGTGCTAGTTATTGGCGAATACCTGCACTGTGCTAGTTATTTGCTCTGAGCCACTAATGCTTATAGGCACTGTGCTAGTTATTGGCTCTGGGCTACTGCTGAATATAGGCACTGTGCTAGTTATTGGCGAATACATGCACTGTGCTAGTTATTGTCTCTGGGCTACTAATGCTTATAGGCACTGTGACAGTTATTGCCTCTGGGCTGCTGATGATTAGAGGCACTGTGCTAGTTATTGGCGAATACATGCACTGTGCTAGTTATTTGCTCTGAGCCACTAATGCTTATAGGCACTGTGCTAGTTATTGGCTCTGGGCTACTGCTGAATATAGGCACTGTGCTAGTTATTGGCGAATACATGCACTGTGCTAGTTATTGTCTCTGGGCTACTAATGCTTATAGGCACTGTGCTAGTTATTGTCTCTGGGCTGCTGATGATTAGAGGCACTGTGCTAGTTATTGGCTCTGGGCTACTGCTGAATATAGGCACTGTGCTAATTATTGGCGAATACATGCACTGTGCTAGTTATTGTCTCTGGGCTACTAATGCTTATAGGCACTGTGCTAGTTATTGTCTCTGGGCTGCTGATGATTAGAGGCACTGTGCTAGTTATTGGCGAATACATGCACTGTCCTAGTTATTTGCTCTGAGCCACTAATGCTTATAGGCACTGTGCTAGTTATTGGCTCTGGGCTACTGCTGAATATAGGCACTGTGCTAATTATTGGCGAATACATGCACTGTGCTAGTTATTGTCTCTGGGCTACTAATGCTTATAGGCACTGCGCTAGTTATTGTCTCTGGGCTGCTGATGATTAGAGGCACTGTGCTAGTTATTGTCTCTGGGCTGCTGATGATTAGAGGCACTGTGCTAGTTATTGGCGAATACATGCACTGTGCTAGTTATTTGCTCTGAGCCACTAATGCTTATAGGCACTGCGCTAGTTATTGGCTTTGTTCTACTGCTGAATATAGGCACTGTGCTAGTTACTGGAACTGAGCTACTGATAAATATAGGAGCTGTTCTAGATATTGGCTCTAGGCTATTGACTGATACATGCATTGTGCTAGTTATTGGCTCTGGAGTACTCATGCTTATAGGCGCTGTGCCAGTTACTGGCTCTGAGCTATTGGTGAATATACAGTAGGCAATGTGAAAGTTTCTGGCTCTAGGCAATTGACGAAACTATCACACTTGTCTATGTGATCTACATATGCAGCACAAACAATCCGCCTACCCACAAATGTAAGGAAACACTGATTTTCTGGGGATGTTTTCAGAGATTATAAAGTGAGAGTGTAGTAGGTACACTAGTGGCAACACTTATACACACATACATAAGCATTGCAGAGCCGCACTTTTTGCAAATAGCAAATTACCTTTAGGACTGTGCATAGATTTGCAGGGCTGATGCCACAAGTTCATAGTAAATTGGCTACCTCTACTGTACGTAGTTTATTATATAGGTGAAAGTTGCTTCTATTATGTGCCCTTTCTCCGTTAATAAAGCACATTTTAGCAAGTTTTGCACTATGCTCCCAGACTGCAATCAAAGTCTGATCAAAAATTAGATTAGTTGTGAACTCTGAGTTGAAAAACTTATGTCCGTATCTATAATTCAAAGGTCACATTCACAACAAGCAGTGGAGGGGGGGGGGGGGGGAGTGTAGCATTTGTCATTCTTACCTACAACAGAAGCTCCTCTTTCAGCGAAGGCCAGTGCATACGTTTTCCCCAAACCTGAAACAAGGCATTCCAATTAATATTGCTTGCAGAAGTTTTAATTACAGTAATTCCCATTCGGCAGGTAAATAGGATTTAACAACAATTCTGAGGCGGTATGGGTTATTATGAAACTGAAAAACAACTTGTTTGAAAGGATGATTGAAAAATTATACAGGTATATAAAAGAATTACAAAAAAAAAAAAAAAACCTCAATAGTCAGACGTAAAGTCGTAAACAGTTACTAACAGACTAATTATAAATGGCAAATATGACAAGGTACAGACAATTCAAAGCAATTTATAATTTAAATACAGTAATCATTTAATTTCAGATATAGGCAAAACTGATACGTTATTTTCAAAACTCACAATTTAACACACTCTGGGGCTAACTAAGTTGGAATCAAAGCAAAAAAGAAAAAAGAACTTTGTACCTGCCACAAACCATGTTGCAATGCAAGAGCCGCAGATACATGTTTCTTTGTTGCATGCAGAGTAAATACGGTCTGCTTTTACGGGTGTGATATGCTTGACCTGTGTTCAGGATGCCGGCGGTCAGAATACCGACTGCAGCTTCGCGATGGAGAGAATCCCAACAGGGGGTAGGTAAGTATACTTACCCTCCTCCAATACCTCTCTAACCCTAACCCTCCCCTGCACCCTCAGCCTAATCCTACCCTCCTGGTGGTGCCTAAACCTAACACACCCCCCCCCCCCCCTCCTCCATGCAGCCTAAACCTAACTCTCCTTCTCCCACAGTTAAACCCTAACCCCCAACGGTGGTGCCTAAACCGAACACTCCCTTCCCCGTAGCCTAAATCTAACCCTCCCTTCCCCGCAGCCTAACCGTCCCCGAGTGTGTCTAAACCTAACCTCCCCCCTTCCCGAGGGCTAACACTACAGTGGGGAGTATACTTACGAACGGGACGCCAGGTGTCGGTATTCTAGCGTCAGCATTTTGCCCGTGTGTCGGGATTCCAACTGTCGGCATCCTGACCACATCCCGCTTTTGCATGTAGCCACAAATGCGGTAAGGCTTTATTTTTACACTGCAATTTAGATCTGAGTTAGGGCAAATCCTCTCAAATATAAATTTCTCTATATATTGTAAATCTGCCCCACCTGAAGTGCAATATAGCTTTACCAAGGTGCAAAGTAACTTGTTTTTTTTTTTTTCCTTTAACATTAAAATCATCAACATATTCATCCAGCTGTTCACGTACAATATATCTCTAAATGAAAACTATTTCAACAGACCTGTCGGGAACCTTCCAATCCGTAAAAACATGGTTTTCAGACAGACAATTTTCAAAAAAAAAGTCATAAAGAAAACTCACAGAAAAGATTGCAAAATAAACTTTGCTCTTTCTGCACTGCTGCAACTCACGTCAGATGGGAATTTCGGTTTAAATATTATTTTGTTTCTTAAAGCTAAATGGAAATGTGTACAGATTATGGAACCTTGCCTAAAGTAAAGGATGTCCACTCACTGTGGATACTGGGTATAAGACAAAATGCAAAGTATTTTTTCTGTGTACATTTGGTGTGGATCTGACTTTTTATGGATGTTTAGTACAGTAAGATCCAGGTGCATATGTGTGAAGTCAGAGTGGATCTGGCTTCTGGGTGCGTGGCTAGTGTGATTTTCTGCCTTTTGTGAATTTAGTGTTTATCCAGCCATATCTGTCTGAGCGGGTGTGAATTTAGGGCCTAATACAGTCCTGGCCAACCCATGACTCTCCAACTGTTGTGAAACTACATATCCCAGCATGCCCTGCCACAGTTTTGCTACTAGGGAATGCTAAAACTGTGGCAGGGCATGCTGGCATGTGTAGTTTCACAACAGCTGGAGAGCCACAGGTTGGCTATGCCTGGCCTAATAAATGAGTTGTAGTTTTGCAAGACAATTTCTCTAGCATGAGGGGAGCCGCCCAGTACAGGGCAAGGCCACCCCGCATGCCAGGTCCTCCCCCCACCCCCTCCTCGCTGAAATTCGAGCGCATCGCTGCTTGCATCTTAAGGGTATTATTTATATATATTATACACACACACACATACCAAACAGAAAACCCAGCACTCTCTTGTACAATGCATGTAAGCTTGCGGCCCACTCCACGGGACCCCATTTCACCGCAAGTCCTACTCTATCACAAACTTTCACATAGATTTTATAGAAACCTGGCAACTGCTGTCTCATAGAGGAAAATGTGCTTTTCTGGTTTAGAGCTTACCTGCCACACTTATGGCTTTTAAAAGGTAAGACAGTCACCAACACAAATAACACAACTACACACATATATACACGCATACACACACACAATATATATATATATATATATATATATATATATATATATATATATATATATATATATATATATATATATATATATATATATAGATAGATAGATAGATAGATAGATAGACAGACCATACTTGCCTACTTTTGGAAAAGCATATCAGGGAGATTGTGAAAGCAGCACCTACTGTATAAGCAGGGCATTAAAGTAGTGTTCACTCTAGGCTGTTTTAGCAGGGCGCCGCGCCCTGCCCGTTTTTTAGCAGGCAAAACCCGCCCTGCCCGTTTTGCGGCGCCCTGCTAGAACAGCCGCCCGCTTCCTGCCCTCTTGGCGTGTATAGATGCCGTGCGCATGCGCGTGGCATCCATTCACGCATTGGGAGAGGACTGGTGGAAGCCCAGCACCGACAGAGGTGCTGGGCACGCCCCCAACAGTGACGTCGCCGGCCACAGACGCTCTCTATAGTAGCATCTGTGGGCCGCACCGCCCCATAAAATGACGTAGGGGTGGCCACTCCCCCTAATTTGCGTGGCCGCGCGCGTACATGTGCCCCCGGAGTCCGGCGCCCTGCCCCTTTTCACTCCTAGAGTGAACACTATAAAGTGGACGTGTAGTGCTGTATCTGTGAGGAGTGTCATTAAACTGACTAAGGGTGCATACATACTATGCTATATTACAAGCAATATCACTCATTTTCACCCTTCTGAGCGATATCATTTGTAATATTGACCAATGTGTGTGCTATGAACGAAGCACGCTCCCGCGCATCATTATCAGCCCCCTCCATCGCCAGTGCATGCAGCTCAATTTGCACTTATCGTCCAAAACTTCATGTTCGGGACAGATGCAGCATGACGTCATTGAACGATATCGTTAGTGATATCGTTCCGTGTGTAAGCACAATATCGGCCACTCAGGAGTCAAGGAGAAACACTAAGCAATGTCCCTCATGGGGGCGTATCGTCTGGTGTGTACTCACCATTAGCTGTAAATATATATGTTGCAGTTGTTTCTCATAACCTTTTCAGACAGAAAGGTCTATAAATCCCGGCTTCACCTGGCATTTCAGTTCCGGGTAGGTTTGCCGGTCCCTGCCTGATCCCCCTTTCACACAGATGAGCAAATTAACGTTTGCGGATCAACAGAGGTATTTCATCTGTGTGAAAGGGGTCATCCGGGTTGAAATTCCCGGGTCTCCAACCTTGGTAAATTCCTGGGTCGAAGTCCCGGAAATTTCATCCCGGGTTGACCTCTTCACACAGAAAAAGGACCTGTGTTTATCAGCAAATCACCAGGTAGAACTTCTTCATGCGGGAATTTGCCTTTCTGTGTGAAAGGGGTATCAGTAAGATCCGCATGCAGATGAAAATATACTGATACATTTCAGAGCTTGGTCAAATCAAAAATGCATGTAGCCATAGGGATCATTGTGCAGGGGAATGGCACTGATGCTCCCATTTAAATGCATATATCTCAGATTTTGTTTTGTTTTTACCAAGCATACAACATATGGGGGTACGGTGCAATCAGGTAGATTGCTTCCCAGCGGTCCCCAAACTGGGTGACGCATCACAGTGGAATCACTTGCAGGGGTGCCTCGCTTTTGAGGTCCAAGACCAATTCAAATTTATGGTCAGTGTAATAGGCAAAACCAGTTCTTGTGGTTACCAATCATAAAATATGTGAACAAACAGAAGTGATATTGGCCCTCACCACATAACTCAGGCATGTCCAAACTGCGACCCCCCAGATGTTGAGAAACTACACATCCCAGCATGCCCTGACACAGCTTTAGCATTCTCTGACAGCAAAACTGTGTCAGGGTATGCTGGGATATGTAGTTTCACAGCAGCTGGAGGACCGCAGTTTGGACATGCCTGACATTTAAACACAATTTACTTAATTTAATTTTTTTTGTCTTAATTTTTTAATAAGAAACTGTTGGCCTAGGGGTGCCGTGAAAATAATTGTGATACTCTAGGGAGCCGTGACTGAAAAAAGTTTGTGAACCAGTGTCCTAGGCCATATGTTATGAAATGACCAAAACTGACTGGCACAGTAACAGAATCAACTCCCCACCATAACACTTTCATTAGATGTATCAAATGGGGTGTAGTATGGCTGACCGGCAGTCAGGAGCCCGCGGTCAGCATACCGACGCTGGGATCTCGGCAGCATACCGACGCCGGGATCCCAGCGGGGAGGGGCGAGTACAGCAAGCCCCTTGCGGGCTCGGTATGGGTGTCGTGGACACCCACGAGTGGAAATAGTCCCTGTTGGTCGGCATGCCGACCATCAGGATAGTGAGGGGTCGGGATGCTGGAGGAGGTCATGTGACTGTCGGTCTCCCGACCGCCGGTCACATGAATACCACCCATCAAATGTGCATAGCATCACACAGTGTGGTTACTGTTAAGCTGGCCACACACGAGACAACTCGCAAATGATGCAATGTCACTAACTCCCCCGGCAGCTCTCCACCGCCAGTACTGGACAAACGATATTGTGCAAAAGTGTTCATTTTTTACAAGCAACCTAACCATATAGTGTGTCAAGATACTATATATATATTGTACTCCTATCACTAACGAGATTGACAGATCTTCCCTGTAGTAGGGAAGATCTGAAGCTACAGGACCACGCATCAGATCGTTATCGTTCGTGGAAACTGCACAATTTATCATTCTGATGCGTTAAAATCGTGCAGAAAATCGTCTCGTGTGTGGCCAGCTCTACAAAAGTAAGCAGTCCGAGGTGAGCTAATAAAACCAGTTCATACCTCCCAACATGACCCTCTCTAGGAGGGACACAATACTTCTGGTCTCTTCTCTTAATTTATGATTGCCGACACCTGTTTTGAACAGGTTAAGGTATAAGAAAGGTGTTTCAGTACAAGTAATGGCAATCAAAAAGGGAAGTCCAGGAGCAGAGCATTCTGTTTCTCCTGGAGAGAGTCATGTTGGAAGGTATGCCAGTGTGTACTATATAACTTAATTATCTAGGATAATGCAACATCTCAGCACTGTAATAACAGCAAGTTACACTGTTCCCACCCCCTTGTACTGCATTCTGTACACACAGCACTCCCATAGCAGCGTCTGCTCACCTGCACCCGCCCCGGTGACCAGCACCACTCGCCCGTCAAAGCGCAGAGTATGAGAGCCCATGTCGCCCGCAGTGTGTTCAGCAGCAGCAGTGACAGCGCCGGTACACGGGTGTCTGATAGACCCACTACACTACAGCAGCAGCAGCTGGCGTTGCGTACCAAGCCTCGCTCTGATAGTGGGCTGGCTGTCACTGTGAGTGGCCCCTTCCTCCTCCTCCTCCTCCTCCTCCTCCTCCTCCTCAACAGCAGCAGCAGCAGTAGTCTCCTCCTGTCCTCGTCTGCCCCGTTTTCTGCAGACGCTGTTTATTGCCCGGGCAGAGTGCAGTTGTGTGACCTTTCATACTAAGCTGGGACTTCAAACCCGGAGGATTAACCTTTTAGTGTCAGGGAATTATTACCACCATAAGGAGTGACAGCACAGCAGGGGCGGATCCAGAACAAAATGACAGGGGGGGCACCACAATAGGGGAAGGAAGGGTGGGGGGTTCGGCACATGTGCTCCTGTGAAAGGGGTGTGGCTTTGTAACAAGGGGTTTGGCCTCACAGAGAATGCCATACCCATGAGTCACGCCCTCGTTTTCTTCACGCTGGGGGCATGGAGTACAAGGACAGTGGGTAACAGGATGAGAGTGCGGGGACAGGCCTGGTAGGGGACAGGGTGTGTGTACAGGGACAGGCCTGGTAGGGGACAGGGCGAGTGTGCAGGGACAGGCCTGGTAGGGGACAGGGCGAGTGTGAGCGGGGACAGGCCTGGTAGGGGACAGGGTGTGTGTACAGGGACAGGCCTGGTAGGGGACAGGGTGAGTGTGCGGGGACAGACCTGGTAGGGGACAGGGTGAGTGTGCGGGGACAGGGCGAGTGTGCGGGGGGACAGGCCTGGTAGGGGACCTGCCACACACACACAGCCACAATTACATACATAGCCACACACATAAATAGCCACACACACACAGTCACATATGCACATGCAATCTCATATACGCAGCCACATATGCACAGATACAGACACACATACAATACACAGTCACATATGCACGGACTGTCACATACAGTATACACACACAGTCACATACAGTTTACGTGTACACAGACAGCCGCATATGCACACACAGTCACATACTGTATACAGACAGCCAGATACAGTATACACAGACACCCACATATGCACAGACAGCCATATACAGTACACACACACACACACATATACAGACAGCCATATACAGTACACACACACACACACAGTCACATATACAGACAGCCATATACAGTATACAGTCACATAAGCACAACCAACCACATATACACACAGCACATATATACAAACAACCACATATGCACCCACACACATATACACACAAACACAGCCAAGAATGTTAAAACATTAATACACTATCCCCCCTTCCCACTGTATTTTGGGCCACATAGTTACACGCTCTCCCGCCCACCTGCACAATGACAGCCACATCCTCCCTGCACTCCCGAGTCCTGCACGCACTGCACAGCGCAGACGGCTCCCCAGTCAGGCTCTGTGTCGCGGCCGGAAACCACGTGACATCCGCGGGACCGCGACCAGAGCACGGAGATCACCACCGGCACCAGGTCACACAGCAGGAGGAGCCAGCGCGCTGATGCTGAGGGGCACAGCGCTCGGTGGCTCCCGAATCCTCGGCTCTCAAAGTAGCTGAGTGGAATCTTCTAAATGACAGGGGGGGCACGTGCCTGGGTGCCCCCCCCCCTGGATCCGCCACTGCAGCACAGGATGCTGGGCATGTCACAATATGCATTGTCTGTCGCGACATGCCTTGCCCCTTCCTGCAGTAACTTTATTCCCACCTAGGTAGTATGGCATTGCTTTGTGTTAGGGGCCTGATACGGGATGCGGTCAAGATCCCGCCAGACGGAATCCCGGCGGTCGAAATACCGACATTGGGATCCCGACTGGCACAATCCCGACATATTCTCCCTCTGCAGAGGGAGAATAAATTAGTGTGCCGAGCCCCGCAGCGTGACGAGCGCAGCGAGCCCGCAAGTGTGCATGCCCCCCTGTCGGGATTGTGCCTGTCGGGATCCCGGTGTCGATATTCTGACCGCCGGGATCCCATCCGGCGGGATTTTGTACTGATCCCCCTGATTCAGATAATGGAGCAGATGTATAATGCCAAAATATGCTAACCTGGAAATGTATTGAGATGCCCACCGGCTGCCTTGCAAATCTCAGCAGCTGTGTACAAAGATGCAGAGTTCAAAGTAGCCTTAAGGGGGGTACACACGTACCGATGTGTGCTGAGTAGTCTATCACAGAACACTCAGCACACATCTCCCCCCCGCTCAGCGCGATGTATGCTGAGCGAGGTGGAGGTGCTCACTTCACACAGCGGTGAGGTGAGCAATGTACTAGATTGTGCCTGCATGCAGGCCAATCTAGTACCGGCGCTATCGCTATGGGGCATACAAATGGAGAGATCTGTGCTTATGCTCTTATTTATCAATGAGTGATAAGTTGCACCAGCCAATCCGCTCCTGCCATTTTTCAAACCCAGCCTGTGACATGGACGTTAGGAGCTGATTGGCTGGTGCAATTTATCACTCACAGTGAAATGTATCACTCATTAATAAATAAGGGCATTCATTTCTAAGCAAGCTAGTCAAATTGCTTAGAAATTAAGCACGTATCCTCTCCGTGTGTACCCCCCTTTATGGTCACCGCAGCATGGCCGTAGTAAGTACAGTAAGACGGCGGAGTGCCTTCTGCTGCGTACCAGATCTCAGACACACACAAAAAACAGTTGCGACAGACCTGCATTTTTACCACGACACCGCGTTACCTCCCCCAAGTGGTCCTTGGCTGTCAATCACTTAGCAAATAAATGCTATCTATCACTGGTGTTGCAAGTCCATCGCAGAAAATGCGCAGTTCGACTAAGACGCATGCACAGTAGGTGGCAAAACAAATCAGGTTTGCCTACAACTCTGAGCAGGCCCTAGGTCTTGCTCACACTGGAGTTACTATAAACCGGTCTAAAATGGGAACCAATTAAAGGGATCTCTGGTGTGAAATACAGTTATGCAAATAACATAATACCACAGTAGTTTAATAAGGGTGTAGTATTGTATGCCGGCGACCAGCATAACGGCGCTGGCATACCGACAGCGTGGTGAGCGCAAATGAGCCCCTTGTGGGCTCGCTGCGCTCACCACGCTGCGGGCACGGTGGCGCGCTACGCGCGCCATGCTAGTTATTCTTCCTCCAGGGGGGTCGTGGACCCCCATGACGGAGATAAAGAAGCAGGAGACGTATGTTACATGCAGGCGCCTCCTGCTGCAGTAGTGATCAGAGCTGCATGCTAGGATGCAGCATTGAATCACTAGACTAACCATTGGGCGGCTTACAGTCCTCATGGTGCTGTGCAAGCTGCACTTCGCAGAAGTCAGGAAATCTCAGTCCTGCAATAGAGATCCCTGGCCTCTTCCCTCTCCCTAAATGGTGACACGCCTACATTTTCACAAATGGATGCCGTCACTGCCCCCTCCCCGCCACCGAATGGCATCAGACTGTCAATCACTGACAGTCTGATGCTGGGTCAGGGGTGTATCTACCCATTGGCCAGGATGGCACTCGCCAGGGGCGCCAGGCAAGGAGGGGGCGCCGCCTGGCAGTGCCACCCACGGCCAAAGGGTAGAAAAGTAGTACTATCAGAGTGTACCTAGTGAGAGTCTGTTACTGCTGGAGCGGCGCCGGTGTCCAGCAGCAAAGCACTTGTAATCATACTCAAAATAATCTACAGCTCCCAGCAGCCCTTGTTGCTGGGAGCTCCCGGCAACAAGGGCTACTGGGAACTGTAGTTTATTTTGAGTCTGATTACAAGTGCGGCACTGCCAGACACTAGTCTGATCACTAGTGCAGTGCGGTGCTGATGGACACGCCGGCAGTAACAGACTCTCACCAGGTACACAGCAATTGTTATATAGCACAGTGTTATAGATCTATTTGTTGTTGAAGATAATAATAAAGTGGCAGTGTTTGGGAGAAGGGACTGTAGTACCTGGAAAACTACACAATTTTCATGCATGTTAGATGTAAGTAAGTAGTAAGTAAGCGAAAACTTTAACTTGATGAGTGCATTAAAGAAAATACATATCTTAACTATTTCAAGCCCAGGTTCAAGGAAATGTATATCAGTTAATTGTCATTTTATCTTGGAAGTGATGGCACCCTGATGTTTCTTCTAACAGGAAGCACTTCTACCATCCAACTAATGGTGTTTGGTTAATGGCTGGGTTCATTTGAGGCTCATTTCACAGCATCTCATTAGCATTTCATTCGGGATGCAGTCAAGATGCTGGCGTTTGGCATCCCGGCGGTCGGAAAGCTGACACCAGCATCCCGAAACTGCTTGGTATGCTGATGCTGGCATCTCAACATAGATAGCGATGCAGAATGCCAAAATCCGGATTGAGTTGGTGCCAAAGTCTCCACTGGTAAGCTGCGTGGGAGTGTTAGGGTAAGGCTGCGAGGGTGGGAGGGTTAGTCTGCAGGGAGATTAAGAAGGGTGGGTTACGGTTAGGCACCACTGAAAATGCTGGGGAGGGGGGGGGGGGGGGGGGTGGCGGGTTATGGTCAGGCTGTGGGAAAGGTGGGTTAGGGTTAGTGGGGAGGGATGGTGTAACATGAATATGAGACACTACAGTGCGGTGTAATGTGAAAAAGGGACACTACTGTGTGGCATAATTTGATTTTGAAGTACTTTTGTGTCCACACCCTTCCCCCACCCCCACAAGACCATGCCCCATTTCCAACACTCACACCTTATTTCAAATGTGTGTAGGGGGGGCGGGATGCCAGCCCCTTACTTTGCCAGGGGCGCTTGGACCCCTAGATACACCCCTGTGCTGGGTTACTTGCTACTTCGCAGGCCCAGTTCACACGCCTAGGCAGTACCAATAATTGGTACTTTGCGCCTCCTGTAGCAATAGCTATGGGATCAGAATCACTCCCATTGTGTTTAAGCAAGTGTTAGTTCATAAAAATGTATAATGTAAGCAGGGCCGGCTCTTCTATTAGGCAGCTGCCTAGCGGGATCGGGACCTGAGGGGGCGGCCCACTGAGGCTGCCTTTGAGAAAAATGAAGGATGTCTCTGATATCATTATTCTTACTGCTGGCAACAGCCACGCCCACAATGGCATCAGCTATTATTATTTATACATGCTGCAGCCTGCTCCTCTGGCCATCAGTGTTAACAGCTGGGTGCAGCCTGCAGGCAGCAATGTGGGTGCCATGCCCACTTACCTCTCCTCCACTTCTTTCACACAGCCAATTATGCAAGCTTCTCCTCCCAGGCTGTATAAGAAGAACAAGGAGCTGAATGATCAGCAGGAATAAGGAAGGTAATGGAACTTTTATGGCTTCTTGGTGTGTGATTGAGGTTAATTGGTGCTGTGAGAGGTGTATTTAGAATTAATGTATTTATAGCTGCTAGGTGGAGGGAGGTTATTGGGTGCTGACAGGGGGAGTTAATAAGTGCTGGTATGAATAGATTAATAGGTGCTATGCTGTGGAGGGTTAGTGGGTGCAGAGAGTGAAAGGATTAATAGGTGCAGTATTGGGGTATTTTGTGCTTTGGGGTGTTAATAAATGTTTGGGGTGAATGGATTAATAGGTGCTGGGTGGAGGGATGTTAAGGGGTGCTTACAAGGTGAACAAATGTATTAATGGGTGCTGTGATAGTGAAGTGATTAATGGGTTTGAGAGAAACAAGTTAATGAGTGCTGAGTTGGGGGAGGTTAATGGGTGCTGACGGTGTACAGGTGTGTTAATGGGTGCTGTGAGGGTAAATTGATGGATTCTTAGAGAGGAAGGGATTAATGAGTTCTAAGTGTATGAACTAACTCACAGGTTCTCAAACTCGGTCCTCAGGACCCCACACAGTGCATGTTTTGCAGGTAACCCAGCAGGAGCACAGGTGTATTAATTACTTACAGACACATTTTAAAAGGTTCACAGGTGGCGCTAATTATTTCACTTGGGATTCTATGAGGAGACCTGCAAAACATGCACCATGTGGGTCCGGGACCGGGTTTGAGAACCTGTGAACTAACTCATGTATTCTTCAGGATAATGGGTTAACAGGTGCTAGTGGTGAATAAATGGGTTCCTGGTGGAGGGACATTAATGGGTGAGGGGTGACTTGGATAATGGTGTTGATGGGGGCGTAGGTAAACGGGTAGAATGGGTGATCTGGTTCTGCACAAAAGTGTATATATTTACGGACAGGTGGTGCATATTAAAAGTAATATCCTGTTGTCATAAACTTTGGCAAACACATAAGTGTGGTTTTATGTAAATGGTCTGGAGTGTATTGGGGAATTAGGGGTGGTAATTAAAACTAAAATTAACAACTCACCATAATACCTGGGAGGGCGGGTGGGTCACTTCCTTCGGTGAGGTCCGTGCGGCGGGTGATGTGCAGATGGCTGCACAGAGTGACCTCTGACTTCACATAACGCTGTGCAGGGGGAGCCTGGAGAAGGGAGCCAGGCAGCGTCTGAGCCTCCTGATGATGCTCAATGCTGCCCGGCATTAAAAAAAACGATTGACTGCCTGATCCTGAAATCCCCGGGATTGAATCCGAATGAATTTTGGCCTAAATCCCTGGATCCTCCCGATCCCGGGATTGGCCACCCTAGTATCATTCCTGGAAGGTGATGCTTCTCCTTGCCCTGGCTTTGGCCAGAAGGTTGTTGGAGCTTGGAGCCTCTGTGGCTGCCTCTTGGAAAACTCCGGATTCCATTTCGGTGCATTCCACACACTCCGTGGGTCCCTCGTGGGTGGCTGCCCTCTGGGTTTTCCATTACCTTATTTGTAGGGCGACCACTTGGTCTGACTAGCATACTTTTGTCTGGTTTTACAGGTTTGACTCGCAGTATGACAGGGTACTCAGCACTCGCCCACCCATGATGGAAGCTCTGGGACATCCCCACTGTCAAGAGTAACTCAAGTGTCCCATAGTGGATGAAGGAGAAAACAGTATTTTGGTACTTACCAATAAATCCCTTTATTCGAGTCCACAGGGGACACTGGACGCCTACCCTGTGCTGTTCCTTCCTGCCATGGTCGGTTGTCATTACCTGTTATGACTGTATTTGTTTCTTGTTTTTCATTGCTGTTTTCTTACAGTTTCACACTTTTCATGTGATGTCTCCTGTTGTGTGTACTTGTTTCACCTCCTCCTCTGAAGTATGGCCCTCATTCCGAGTTGTTCGCTCGCATGCTGCTTTTAGCAGCTTTGCACACGCTAAGCCGCCGCCTACTGGGAGTGAATCTTAGCTTATCAAAATTGCGACCGAAAGATTCGCAATATTGCGAAAAGACTTCTCTGTGCAGTTTCTGAGTAGCTCGAGACTTACTCTTCCAGTGCGATCAGTTCAGTGCTTGTCGTTCCTGGTTTGACGTCACAAACACACCCAGCGTTCGCCCAGACACTCCTCCGTTTCTCCAGACACTCCCGCGTTTTTCCCAGAAACGGTAGCGTTTTTTCACACACTCCCATAAAACGTCCAGTTTCCGCCCAGAAACACCCACTTCCTGTCAATCACATTACGATCATCAGAACGAAGAAAAAACCTTGTAATGCCGTGAGTAAAATTCCTAACTGCATAGCAAATTTACTTGGCGCAGTCGCACTGCGAACATTGCGCATGTGCATTAGCGACTAATCGCTCCGTTGCGAGAAAAAAATAACGAGCGAACAACTCGGAATGACCCCCTATGTTCTTCTAGCTCTCCTCGGGCACAGTTGTCTTAAACTAGCTTGTAGGAGGGGTATAGAGGGGGAGCAGCTAGTCACACTTCTAAATTTAAAATGCCAGCTCCCGGTTAGCATCCATCTATATCCCACTGTCAAGAATAACTCCAGTGTCCCCTGTGGAATCGGAGAAAGGGATTTATCGGTAAGTACCTAAATCCTGTTTTTGAGCACACCATCTGGAGTCCTTATAGGTCAGTTTCCACTAGACTCAATGGGATATCATTTAAAAACTCAATGAACAATAAACTTTTTTATAACAGTCACCATCCTATATTGTAGCCAGGACACTAATTTGGTTTTGACCATGTTATTTGCACTATTGTCGGTCACGCCAGCGTTCTTTCTTTTATGAAGTAGATTTTGCCAATCTCTATTAGTAGCTGTTGTGTGCCTACCTATAAAATTATTCTGTGTTGTACGCCCACATGTTCTGTTGTTTCCAGTGACCACACTAATCATGTTATGTTACTCCCTTGCTGAACCACTATGGCACAGTACAGCTGTTTCCCAAGGCATAATGTCAAAATAATAGTTAACAACCAGACATTTAATTATGTGCTTCTCAATTGGTTTGCACTTGCGTTCATAAACGCAAAACAAACATAAGTAGTTTCCTAACCTTACACTTGCAGATTTGAACAATTATCAACACTGTAATAGGGGTTATGTCAGGTATGGAGCAGTTTGTTATACATACCTTCCAAAATTCTCGGCAAGTTAGACTACTTCCTCCAAACCAACTAGGGTGGTCATTCCGAGTTGATCGCTCGCTAGCAGTTTTTAGCAGCCGTGCAAATGCTATGCTGCCGCCCACTGGGAGTGTATTTTAGCTTAACAAAAGTGCGAACGAAGGGATCGCAAAGCGGCTACAAAATAATTTTGTGCAGTTTCAGAGTAGCTTCAAACCTACATAGCGCTTGCGATCACTACAGACCATTCAGTTCCTGATTTGACGTCACAAACACGCCCTGCGTTCGCCCAGTCACGCTTGCGTTTTTCCAGGCACGCCTGCGTTTTTCCGAACACTCCCTGAAAACGGTAAGTTGACACCCAGAAATGCCCTCTTCCTGTCAATCACTCTGCGGCTGCCTGTGCGACTGAAAACCATCGCTAGACCCTGTGTAAAACTACATCGTTTGTTGTAATAGTACGCTGTTCGTGAGCATTGCGCCGCATGCGCAGAAGTGCCTTTTTTTGCCTCATCGCGGCACAGCGAACGAATGCAGCTAGCGAACAATGACCACCTAGATCTACTTAATCTCACCAATCATAAAATATGCCCATTACTAGAGAGACCACATTCCATTCCTTGTAAGCCACTCTGCTTTAGGTTGTCTGTGTAATATGCAGACAAATTATCTCGGTGAGTTGATGGTCACCTCTGCCTGCGAGTGGGTTGATTAATTCACTCCTGACTTATTAAAAGGTTGTTAATTGCTCCAAGCCCTACCTGTAGAGATTATTACAAGCCCCTACTACAGCATTATATGGCTATCTGAATAGGCATATTAAACCTACAGGAATAAGTGCCCCAAACTTTGGGTATTACCTAGCCTGCCACTTAACTCAAATGATGGGAATACCAATGATGTGTTTTCAAATCTTACTAAGGGCCTGTATCAAATGACCACAATGTCATTCAATATACTGTATCTACCATGCCTATTTCGGATGCAACTTTTACACCATCCCAGTTTACCATACTTCTGAGTATTACAGTTTGCAGCTGTTCTCTTTTTCGCGGATCTACAGGCAATTCGAAGTCTGCTGCTTAACAACTTGCAACTGAATGGGAGGAACTTGGCAGAATTTAGGCATTTGCACATAGACTAAGTAACCAGAGGGAGTGTTATGAGTGTGTCGCTGGAGTTGCATCTCATCCAGTCTTGTGCGCACACAGAGATCCAGCTATTTTCAGACTTGCTTCTGCAGCAGGTATAGGGTAAGTGCAAGTGCACGCTGATGATTACCACTTTCCTGAATGGACGGGTGGGGGAAGAAGGTGTATCTGCAAAGATGTGTCCGACTCTAAATTGACGCAGAGAGATGCGTTTATTAGCATGGACATAATATGACTGCCAATGATACGTGCAACTAAGAATCAGGCCCAGTGTGTTCACTTTGCTATTATGTGGCAAAATATACAGTGCATCTGGAAAGTATTCACAGCGCTTCACTTTTTACACTTTTTTTTTATGTTACAGCCTTATTCCAAAATGAAATAAATTAATTTTTCCCTCAAAATTCTACACACAATACCCCATAATGACAATGTGAAAAAAGTTTTTTTGTGATTTTTGCAAATTTATTAAAAAATAAAAAACTAAGAAATCACATATACATAAGTTTTCACAGCCTTTGCCATGAAGCTCAAAATTGAGCTCAGGTGCATCCTGTTTCCACTGTTCATCCTTGAGATGTTCCTACAGCTTAATCTGAGTCCACCTATGGTAAAGTCAGTTGATTGGACATAATTTGGCATGGCACACACCTGTCTATATAAGGTCCCACACTTGATAGTGCATGTCTGAGCACAAACCAAGCATGAAGTCAAAGGAATTGTCTGTAGACCTCCAAGACAGAATTGTCACAAATTAATAACAGAAGTCATAGAGGTAGGAAGGCCCTTCTCACAAGCTTACATTCTGTAGGGAAATAGGCATTGATTCACAAGGATAGGTGCTATATTTTGCATGATACACCAGATTGCAAAGGTTCTTTGTGGGCTGTACGATATGGTCACACAGCAATAATGGCCAGGGGTCAGGAGGATGGGAAAGTGAAGAAAAAGAAAATATGTGAGGATATGTGTGAACTATACAGTGCAGGGGCGGATTGGCCTTAGGGCACACCTGGTAGGCCGACATGTCTGTGGGTAGATTCCTGGTAGGCTGACATGTCTGTGAACAGGGCCGGTGCTAGGGTGTTCAGCGCCCTCCTGCAAACTATAAATTTGCGCCCTCCCTACCATACAGTACTTCACAAAGGGACAGCATCACAAAAAGTAGTGTGGTCTCACAAGAAAGGGGCATGGCCACACAATAGTACTACCAATTTAAATTATGCCACAGTAGTGCCCATTATACGCATTATGCCACACAGTAATGCCCCTTTGAACACATTATACCACACAGTAAAACCCCTTACACCTTATGTCACACACAGTAATGCCCCTTACATATTATGTCTCACTCAGTAATGCCCCTTACACAATATGCGACACACAGGAATGCCCCTTACACATTATGGATGCCCTTTACACATTATGCCACACACAGTAATGCCCCTTTCACATAATGGAATGCCCTTTACACATTACGCCACATCTGGTGTAGGTTGTGAGCCACTGCGGCCGCCCTTGACTAGCTGCCGGTGCGCAAGCTCCAATTGGCCTGCAGCCTGCGTCAGATGCAAAATGAGGGTGGTGCTGTCTCTCACATGGCTGCCTGCCAATGTGCCATCTGTAATCAGTAAATGGAAAAGAAGATAGAGGGGGGTTACACAGTGACTGGGACAGAACACAGAAGGGGGGGGGGGTGACACAGTGACTGGGACAGAACATAAATGGGGAGTGTGTGACACAGTTAGTGGGACAGAACACAGAAGGGGGGGGGTGACACAGTGACTGGGACAGAACATAAATGGGGAGTGTGACACAGTGGGACAGAACACAGATGGGTGGGAGGTAACAGTGTCTGGGACAACACAGACACGGGGGGGTGACACAGTGACTGGGACAGAACACGGAGAGGGGAGGGGTGATAGCGATAAAACACAGAAGAGGAATGACAATGACTGAGGCAGAACACAGTGGGTGACAAAGGCTGGGACAGAACACGGGGAGTCACACAGTGACTGGGACAGAACACGGGGTGGTGACACAGTGACGAGGACAGAACACGGGGGGGGTGACAGTGGCTTGGACAGAACACTGGGTAGAGACAATGGCTTGGACAGAACACAGAGGGAGGTGTAACACATAGATGGTGGTGACAATGACTGGGACAGAACACAGGAGGGTGACATTGTGACTGGGACAGAACACAGATGGGGTGACAGTGACTGGGACAGAACACAGAGGGGGGTGACATAGTGACTGATCAAACACTCGGGTTGTGACAATGGCTGTGATAGAACACAGAGGGGGGTGACATAGTGACTGGGACAGAACACTGGGGTGGTGACAATGGCTGGGACAGAACAGAGAGGGGGGGGTGACATAGTGACTGGGCAGCAGCAGCAGGGGACCTCAGCACAGGGATGCAGGGCGGGGAGAGCGCCTCTCCAGCCTGGCGCCTACCTGCTTTGCATCACTTTTCTGAGTGGGTAGCGCTGGGCCTGTCTGTGGGGCCTGTTTTGTGAGATGTCATGTGGACCCACCTTCCACATGACAGGTAGCCCACCGCACTCAGTATACTGCATTGTCCACATGCATTTTGTCATTCCATCTCTGCAGTACAGCAGCTCTACCATCCAGTGATGCTGCCATGGCTACATGTTACGTTATACCTCTTGTGCTGCCAGGCCACTACTACAAAATTTGACAGGGCCACCTTTAGTCCCCAATCTGCCTCTGGTCTCAGACACAACTGCAGCAAAAGACAGAAGGAAGGCCGCGATTGCGTACAATCAGGCCCATTGAGGAGGGATCCCGTCCCCCTCAACAGACCCCACCCATTCATCAGGTTGCATCCAAATTAAACCTGCTTCCATAAATTTCCCGAGCTGGTTTTCCATCCCATTCCGCTCCTGGTATGTAATTGGATAGTAATGTTTATGAAGGTTATGTGGGTGGTTACGGAAATTGATAAACTTGCCTGAAGAGGAGTTTTCAGGGAATGCTTGAAGCTATGGAATCTAGAGAGTCTTATTGTGCATGGGAGGGCATTCCACGGAGTGGGTGCAGCCCAAAGAAAGTCCTGCAATCCAGGGACGTGCAGGCAGGGGAGGCAGTGCCTCCCCTGTTATTCCTGATTAAAATAATACAAAGAAGATACTTATGACACATATTCTGTGTCATAAGTATATTTTTTATATTATGTAATTTTTTTTAGATTGTAAATGGCTGTTTAAATACATTTGTGCGGCACCGAGAACGGTGCCTCCCGCTGTGCATTGCAATCGGCAGGGGGCGGGGCCAAGCAAAGAGCTGTAAAAGCTCATTGAAAAAAGTAATGGAAGGGGCACCTGCCCAAGTGCCGCAGAACAGCAGGGATGTGCTTTCAGCCTATCTGAAAGCACTCCCCTGTCACTGTGATTGGTCACTGGGCAGCAGCTGCAGCACTGACCGTGACTGCATCCGGTTGTCACTGGCAGTGCTGTACGGGGCAAAGGACGTGCATAGCAGTGGCAGCGTCTGAGTGCGGCTCTCCCCTCTCCTTCATCTTCCGCCAGCTCCGTCCTCTCAAGCAGCAGCATAACTAGGTCGGCCCTGTAAGCAGGGCCGGTGCTAGGGTGTTCGGCGCCCCTCTGCAAACTATAAATTTGCGCCCTCCCATATTCCTTTGGCGCGCGCCGGGAAAAGGGGTGTGGTCTCACAAGTAAGGGGCATGGCCACACAATAGTACCCCCATTTAAAATTATGCCACAATGTAGAACAAACTTATTCATCTTATACGTAATGCCCCACCCATAGTAGTAGCATCCTTATATGTAATGCACCCCAGTAGTAGTAGCATCCTTATACATAATGACCCCCCAGCAGTAGTAGTAGCATCCTTATACATAATGCCCCCCCCAGTAGTGGTAGCATCCTTATACATAATGCCCCCCCAGTAGTAGCGTCCTTATACGTAGGGCACCCCCAATAGTAGATGCGTCCTTATACATAATGCCCCTCCAGTAGTAGTAGCATTCTTATACGTAATGCCCCCCAGTAGTAGAAGCGTCCTTATACGTAATTCCCTCCTAGTAGTAGTAGTGTCCTTATACGTAATGCGCCCCCAGTAGTAGTACCATCCTTATACAGAATGCCCCCCCAGTAGTAGTAGCTTCCATATACGTAATGTGCCCCAGTAGTAGTACCGTCCTTATACATAATGCCCCCCCCCAGTAGAAGTGGCATCCTTACACCTAATGGCCCCCGCAGTAGTAGCGTCCTTATATGTAATGCCCCCCAGTAGTAGTAGCATCCTGACACGTAATGGCCCCCCCAGAAGTAGTAGCATCCTTATACGTAATGCCCCCCCCCCCCCCCCCCCCCAGTAGTAGTAGCGTGTTAATATTGATCAACATACAGGACAGAAAAAGCAATACCTTTTACACTGAAATTCGAGCAGCTGTGGCTGCTGGATGTAATCTTTAACATACGTACTTTTTACTAACTTAGCGTACACACACACCGACACGCTATGAGCACAATGCAGCTACATGTGTGGCTGAAATACACTTTAAACCTTAGCAGAAAAGAGACATGACACCAATTGTATTTAAAATGCTGGGATCCGACCCACCAACATAATTTCAAAAAAAGGGGGTTACAATAACAATACAATCACAATAAGAGAAAAGGGGCTACAATAAATGGTACATACGTTTGTTTCGCCAGCGCCACACGGTCCCGGTGCTCAGTCAATCAAGCAAGATGACATTCAGAGAGAGAGACCGGCCAGGCAACTTGGCTTTTTATACATTTGGCTAAAACATAATACAATAGAAACTGTAATCTCTTCACCTATAGGTCAAAGGGCTGGTCATTTACAGTACAGGAGGGGTCATAGGTTGGTTTGAATAGGTGGGCAATGCCTGGTCCAGGTGCACTTGCAGATGGTCTCCACTGCGTTCCCTCCGAATATCAGAGTACAGTAAATACAGTATAATAGTAATATTCTGTTCCTGCGCATAATTAAGCGCAGGAGCGTGCTATCTTCTGCAAACTGCTACCGGAATGTTGCCCTTAAAATACCCTACAGCTAGATACCAAACACCACCTCCTAACCTAATGCTGTCCCCTCATATCCTGTAAAGGTGAATCCCTTTGTTATTGTACCTTTTAAACAAGTATAACTTGCTGGTGTGGTGCATGTGGGCTATGTGTACATTTTGCACTATGGATTAAATATGAGATATGTCTTTGTGGCTTTTCCGTGCGAATACAAATGCTACCGTAATTACTCATACCACGCGCTAATACGCACTACCGCGTGAGCGGTCATACGCAACTTGCGAATATGCGCACGCACGGCAGAACAAGTACGTGCACGGAGGCCATCTGTGTGGTGTTTGTACGTGATGTGTGTACCATAATATTTTCCGACTTCGATAGTCCACCCTTTGGCAGTCATCAATAACTGCCACTCTTAACTAATAAACTGAAAATATTTATACAATATATACAAAGTTTGGATGATCAGAGGAGAGTTGTAGGTGGGAAATGTAGAGCCTAGTGGGATAGTAAAAAGCATGTATGTATAAATCAATGTGTGAGGGGCATGTATCATCGTGCCGTATATGTTCTAAGTAAGCTTCGAGGTATTGCGAAGTCTACATTAAATCCTTCTCATCCCGTATTAAAGGTCTGTAAATGGGCACACAAACACTACCGAGCTCCTTTCGGGTAAGGGCTTTTGACCCTCACCTTTTCGGCTTCTAGTACCAACAAATGGGGAGCACATTTAGTTGATGATACAAGGAGGGGGAATATATATGTGAGTGCTACTATATGTGGATAACACCTGTCGACTATGTGTGCCATTAACTGGAGGTTGTAGAGATGAAGATAAGACACATATATAAAAATACATTCACATAAACATTTGGGTAGGTTTGACGTCTTTTCCGGTTGGATGTTTCT
Source organism: Pseudophryne corroboree (assembly GCF_028390025.1). Classification (NCBI taxonomy): domain Eukaryota; kingdom Metazoa; phylum Chordata; class Amphibia; order Anura; family Myobatrachidae; genus Pseudophryne; species Pseudophryne corroboree. The sequence goes on along the minus strand of NC_086444.1, from coordinate 248,657,602 downwards.
GGGTAAAGGGGGAGACAGAAAAGAATGGTGAAAGAAAACAGGCCATGAAATTCATTTGCAATCCTTATCATAACACTGTTTTTACAGATGGGTCATAAATCAAATCTGCTGCTGTAACAACGCCCTCGCTCCTTAGACTCATCAAATTTGTGCTATGCTTGCGCCGCGTTAAAATTCGAACACACCTGAATATCAGACCAATAATTATGATGACTCCCAGGATACAAAGGATAAACTTTCCCACACTTATAATAACATTCTGTGCCCACTCTCCTAACCCTGAGAACCATTTGCGTGGGTTCAACCAAGAGACCCAGCCAGTCAGTTCATTACCCACAGCCGTCAAGGTAAGGTTGTGCTTCCTCCTGAACTCCCACTTCAACTGCAAGATCTCGTCCATCTTTTGATTGATGATCTCCTTGGGGTCGTCAGTGCTATTCGTAATATACGTACACCACTTCACACCACATTGACTTGCCAGGGTAACACAGTACCCACCTGTCACAGCTGTAACATTATTAAGGACCATCCTGTGCTGGATCAGCTCCTTCTTGTAGGCTTGTAACTCTCTTCCCGTATACCTGAAGGTGTCATCATACATCTCAGTGATATTATCTATCAAGTTCACTAGCGCATGAATGTACCTATAATTTATAGTTCCTCTGGCAGAACAGGTGATATCTAATGTGAGAAGGAACTGAATCCCGGTGGATTCATGGATCAAATCAGAGGCTGCATGCTCTGCCCTATCTATGAGGTGTCTCTTGATGATGTGTTCATAATGGGTATGAGTATAAGGAGCCTGAGCGTTGCGGTGAACGTCTTTCATTTTGTCGTGGGTTATGGTCATGACCTCTGGTAGTACTCTCCAAATATAACACAATCCCTCAGAGCTCGGAGTAAGCCACTTGTACGCTTTCCTCCCACATATAAAATAGGCATCATCTGGGAGAACATAGTGGACAAAATGTAACACCACCATATTGCAATTCTTCCATGTAAAGAATCCAATCCCTAGTTCTCTCATTTGTTCAGTACAAGTATCGGGCTGGATGACATGGGCACAATACCCCTGCGATACCTTTCCAACCCACATGGTTTTGCTTCCACGTATATACCAGTACCGAAAATACTTCCCACTGTTGGCTATCTTGCGTACAAGTTCAGAGTCGATAGGTATCCTTTCAGCTCTGTGCGAAAAGGTCATTGTCTGGTTATTCCATGTCACTTCCCAATTTCCTGGTTTTCGGAAATTGGAAATATTAAAACACACTAATGATCTATCTACATCAGAGGTTCTCAAACTCGGTCCTCAGGACCCCACACAGTGCATGTTTTGCAGGTAACCCAGCAGGTGCACAGGTGTATTAATTACTCACTGACACATTTTTAAAGGTCCACATGTGGAGCTCATTATTTCAATTGTGATTCTGTGAGGAGACCTGCAAAACATGCACTGTGTGGGGTCCTGAGGACCGAGTTTGAGGACCTGTGATCTACATGATACTGGTGGAGCTTCAAGCTAGGGGGCCTAGATATATTGAATTTCTTGTCCACCGGTCTCCCACCCCGTAATTCGAGTACATCATCTATCGTTAAAGGGTATGGCACTAATCCTGACTTACTCTGTCTTTGAAGTGCCTGTGAGCACACCCAACATTCTGTCTGGTTTAAGACCTTACCCACTAATGAGTGGTAATCACTCAACGGATGTCGGTCCATGTCGATATTAATATTGGACTGACATCTCTGGATGCACCCATCTTTGACTATGTTCTCGCAATTTCTACAAATACAATATTCATCAGACAATAACCCCTCACGTTGCCTCAGAGCTCCATGACTACCAGCGCGCTTACTGATACCAGCCTTTACTCGAGTGATGTGCTGCTCCTGAGATCCTACAAATCCGTACTCGCCATCAGAACCCATTCCAGATCCTTGCTCGACGTCTCTGGAACCCTCATCAAAACAAATTGTCCTGATCAAAAACAGAATTACCAGAAAAACCAGAAACACAGTCTCTTGAGGTAGATCCATTTCGTTAAGGAGCAAAGAGGAAATAAAATAAGAAGGGAAACAAAATACAGGTAGAGTATCCCTTATCCAAAATGCTTGGGACCAGAGGTATTTTGGATATGGGATTTTTCCGTATTTTGGAATAATTGCATACCATAATGAGATATCATGGTGATGGGACCTAAATCTAAGCACAGAATGCATTTATGTTACATATACACCTTATACACACAGCCAGAAGGTAATTTTAGCCAATATTTTTTGTGACTTTGTGCATTGAACAAAGTGTGTGTACATTCACACAATTCATTTATATTTCATATACACCTTATACACACACCCTGAAGGTCATTTAATACAATATTTTTAATAACTTTGTGTATTAAACAAAGCTTGTGTACATTGAGCCATCAAAAAACAAAGGTTTCACTATCTCACTCAAAAAAGTCTGTATTTCGGAATATTCCGTATTTCGGAATATTTGGATATGGGATACTCAACCTGTATAAAGAAAAATGCAGTGGGGGTGAGGTGAAAAAAGAAAACTGGTACGACAACCATCTTTGATTTTGTTGTTCTCCGCGCTCAGGTGCCGTTTCAACAGTCCTGCCTCTCAGCTTTCCCGGAATAAACACTAGTGATACGAGGTTCTCTTCACCTTGCTCTTTGTCACGATTTTTCACCGGGTCAGCAACCTTCTTGCAGTGGGACAAGTGGACCCAAGTCTCTCTTTCGGCGACCTTTAGTGCTGTCGTGCTGGTTAACAAAACTTGATACGGTCCTTCCCACCTGTCTATGAGGCAACATGAGCGTAAAAAAATTCGAATTATCACATAATCCCCAGGCTCAATGTCATGACAATTACTGTTCGGTAGGTCAGGAATCACCAGCTTTAGATTTCTTTGTTGATTTCTCAGCTGCTGGCTCATCCTAACCAAATATTTCACAGTTATTTTGTTATTGCATTTCAAATCATCCTGGGAGTCTATCATTACATTGGGTTGTCAACCAAAAAGAACTTCGAAGGGTGATAAGTTAAGCGGTGACCTGGGAGTTCACACTGGTTCTCACTGAGCGGAGGTTGAGACAAGAGGGGTGTCATTCGGCTTCCCAGCTGATGAATGTGTGCAACAGGTTAACTGGAAGTGTTGTGGATCTCTGATAATCTCAGGTCTCTGAGGAGTTTAGTGAAAAACTACTGTATCCCACAGTGATGCTCTAAGACATTGACAAGATGGTGCCGCACTTATGTGCAGTATTTTGGGTCAGCAGCCATCTTGGTACAGGGAGTGAAGCCTCCCTGAAGGAACAGTATGAAATCTGAACAGTAGCGCTCTCCCCTTTCAGCACTTTTTACATACAAATAGGATAATAATGATAAAACTACCACATAGTCATCAAAACGGGATGTAGTCACCATCCCGGCGGTCAGCATATTTCTGCCGGGATCCCGGCCACCAGAATGCTGGCAAGGGGCCGAGGACTATTCCCACTCGTGGGTGTCCATGACACCCATTGACTGGGAATAGAACCTGTGGCGAGCACAGCAAGCCACCAAGCCCGCAATGTGGAGAACGCTGCGAGCCCGCAAGGAGCTTCGTTTCGCTTGCCTTCCTGCTGGCATTCTGGCAGCCAGGGATCCCGACGTTGGTATGCTGACCACCAGGATCCCGGCTGCCGGTCAACCATACCCAATGCACCTGAATGACTACTTGTGCCTGGTGTAGGATTTTCAAATATGTGTAGTTTACTGTATGCAAGGATTTAAAATATTATAGGAACTGAGATTTAAGGTGTATTACATGTAGTAAAAAAAAAATAAAAAAAAACATTTATTTTTTGGAAGTAGTTTTTTGGAAGTAGTTTCCAAACTGGGGGCCCTGACACTCTGGGGTACCTCGGGAAAGGGAGGGGGGGGGGTTAGGGGGACCTTGCAGTAGTGCCATAGTTTGGTGGTCCAGGACCAATTCGAATTATTTAGACTTAAATTGGCAAAACCAGTCCCTCACCACATAACTGAACCTAAGGATGACATATTATAAACTCAATTGACTTCATTTTATATTTTTTCCTGAATTTCTCAATAAGAAACTTTGGCCCAGGGGTGCCGTGAAACTAATTCTGATACTCTAGTGCAGGGGTGTCACACCCGGGGGCCGTGGTCCGCATGCCTCCCCTACCGCATCCTTTTGCGGCCCACTGACATGGGTCCTTTAGCGGCCCAACCACCTTGATATCAGTGAGGGTAGGAGAGTGCAGCACGTGCTATTCCTGCTCCTCAGTCCGGTCTCCGGTGGAAGCACGGGTATCTTAAATCAGGCGCCAGTTCGTGAGCCAATCAGAGATCATGGACCGGCAGCCAATCAGGAGCTGTGCCAGAGTCTTTGCTTTGTATGTGCGGCGCCATCTTCCCGAAGAGATCACTGGGAAGATGGCGCCCCTTCCACTGGCTACAGCAAGGGCATACTGGGGAGGGGTAGGAAACTGGGGCCCCTACCGGGCCCCTCCACCAAAGCACGTCTTTCGGAGTTTTTGAGGCATTTTTATAACAACATGGTGATGACACTGTAGCACAGAGATTTTCAACCTTTTACAACTCGCTGCTGACTTAACAAGATTTAAGTATTGCCAAGGCACGCTCAAATATAATGGTGATGCATGGTGCAGTTGCGTGTCCTAGGATGTCATGTCGCAGCTTCTCCATAGGTAACAATTGAAAAGAGAAAGAAAAAAAAAACCTTGTTTGGGAGCACTCATTAGTTATCATAAATATGTGTGTGATTAGAGATGTGAAAATAAAGTAAAACTTAACCTTTATTGTTTCTTGAATAAAAAATAATGATAATTTAAAAGTCGTGTCTAATGACTGTTGTTCTTTATGTGTAATTCTTGTTTACCCTTTTTAACAAATAAGGTACAAGAAGTTTAAAAAGGGGAAAATATCAGGAGGTTGATCGAGGATACCAGCTGATCGCTTAAATTTGAGGGTAGCCTAAAATTCACTGTGTATGCCTGTCAATGTAAAGTGATGGAGGATTCAAAATGTTATTCAAATTGAGCTCAAGGTAAATGCAGAGAAAATTGTGGAAGTGGTTAAGGTCTCCTTAGAGAAAAAGGGGCCCACTGTACCTGGTATTCTCAGGAGGTTTCCCTTCCTAGTACTGACCAGGCCAATTCTGCTTAGCTTCCGAGATCGGACAAGATTGGGCGTATTCAGGGTGGTATGACCGTGGGCCGTTTGATGGAGAAGAGGAAAGAGAGTGGCCACTTCTATTATCTGTACTTTACATAAATCGGGACCACGAATAGCCTGAAACAGTAATTCCAGAAGAGGGAGTGTATGGTAAATTTAAGAGGGAATATTTCTTAGAAAAAGGGCCCACTGCACCTGGTATTCTCAGGAGGTTTCCCTTCCTAGTACTGACCAGGCCATACCTGCTTAGCTTCCGAGATCGGACAAGATCGGGCGTATTCAGGATAGTATGGCCGTGGGCCGTTGATGTAAAAGGAAAGGAAAAAAGAGGCCACTTCTACTTTCCGTACTTTACATAAATCAGGACTGCAAATGGTCCGAAATGGTATTTCCAGATGAGAAGAGTGTATGGAAAATAAAAATTGAAAAAATGTAATGTGTAAAAAATAAAACAAATATGAATGAAGATATGTATATGCGTACCAATGACAATTCTGATATTAATTAGTAGTCATAGGTTAAATGCCAAGAATAGTTTGGAATTTGCTAAGTGGCACTGTGACGTAATATATTCACAGGAATAAAGTGGGGTACAGTTGACACTTTGCAAGCAAGTTCAAGGATTATAACTGTGCACAAGAAATCCCAAATTCATACACCAACAATGGCAAAGCAAAAATAAACTGCAAAGCAAAAATAAATGGAAATACTCTCACAGAAATCCAGTAGTAGCATATCAGACAAATATGGATAAATGGTGTATCAAGAAGTACTTAATTGATAACAAGAAAAAGAATATATAAATAAAAAAAATGTGGGTTTAGAGCTCAAGGCTGGCTCATACCTACTGCATAAACCTTATCAAAAAATCTTAAGGAGCTGTCATTGGTAATTAAATATGCCATAGAATCATTAGCTATTGTTAGCATAAGCATAATCATATGGTAAATATCATTAATCAATAACATGAATTCGACTGATAACCTTTAGGCATAAATATCATTAGTAAATAGCATGAATCAATTGATATCCATTAGGCATAAGCGGGGAAATAGGATGGTATAGAGTGCTACACTCCTGTGTGAAAAATGCTGTGAACAGGACTCCTGAATGCACTGTAATGCTGAGGAGTGAGCAGTTCTGGGGGAGGTAAAGAAGGACAGTCAAACCCTGGTAATCCAGTGTGTGTTACCGCAGCCGCGGTATGAACGAGCAGTTACCGTCCTGAAGTCCCCCCGGAGTTCACCCGCTGGCAGTGATGATCGCGGCCGCCCGCTTCCGGACTGGGCGTTGCCGCGATGATGTCACGTGTGACATTGTATTGCAGACAAAAAATATCTCCAAGAGGTTTACGACTCAAACTATTTCCTTCATTTGAACTCTCTACAGAAAATCTGCGCAAGGACTGGGAGTTATGTCTCCTAAAATGCTCTCAGGATCTGATGGGTATTCTAATAAAACACAATCACCTAGTTATGGAAGAATGCACTAAAGAAGTTGACAAATTAGGTTAAAAATTGGAACAATGGGAAGGCAATTCTGCCTTTCAGGATCTTTTTGGTAAGATGAAGAAGGATCTGGAGTCATATGAAGACAATATCATTGAACGGAAGAAAACCAAGTTCGCAAGAGATAAGCGAGATTTCACGTCGGGGCATATTTTCAAATGGACACAACAAACCCGTAGAAGAGACGTGATTAGACGTGAATACACACCATCATCCTCCGAAGTTGAACCTTCAGATAGGGAGGACCATCAGGACTCTAACTTAGACCCCAGAGAACCTTTTAACCGTAGGAGGGACTCTAGTCTTCATTCAACCGCCTCATCTGCCTCTTTTTTAGAGGGAAGCAGGGGCAAAACCCGTGGGCACCCTGCAAAACAAAAACAAGGCTGGGCGAAAGGAAGAACATTAAGACAAAGATGGCGATCACCCCAACAGAGACGGTATCCCTCACGGAAACAGAAGTAACCAACGTTGCCCTCACCAAAATAAGAATCATCAATTTATCCTCACACATTCTTACACAGGATCAAATCAGTGTCCTTGAAAAAGGTCTTTCGTTCTCACCAACAAACCACTTTGATAGTTTCAAGTGGGAAATAAACCTTCGCCTGTTTGGACGTAAACTTCTACTTATGATACACTTCACCAAAAAAGATACAGATATTTTGCTACCCAACCCTGATACGAGTAACCTATCACAGCAGGAGTAGGATGCCCTAGCCATTTTAGAAGAGTTATCAGAGGAACAACCCTCCACATCCAATCGGCCCATCTGCAAAAACTGATCGACTTTCTACCCGCAAGACAATTTATGCCCGGAAATCAAGGTATTTCTCAATTTGGTATCACGAGATTTCGACAAACTTTATCGACGTCAGAAATCAAATAGAATCATTGGTAATCTTTCTAGACAACAGAAGGAAGCACTCAAAGAGATACAGAAATGGGATGATGTTCAAATAAAAATGTCGGATAAAGGAGGGAACTTTGTTATTTGGCCTACGACTCTATATCTCAAGGAAGCCAACAAACAATTAAAGGATACCTCCTGCTATAAGACCACTCTATTTGATCCAACACAGAATTTTTCAACCCTATATTCCCGGATCATTGACAGATACCTGCAGCAAGGCACCATTACAAAATCAGAATGGGACTATTTGAACACCCCCCATCCAAGAACCCCAACGTTATATTTATTACCAAAGGTCCACAAAAATGTGGACAACCCGCCAGGACGACCCATCATATCGGGTAACGGGGGTCTTCTGGAAAAAGTCAGCTGCTTTCTTGATGTCCACTTGCGACAACATGTCCTGAGCCTTCCATCTTATGTTAAAGACACGACTGATGTTCTGAAAAAAATTCAGGGCATACGCCTGGAGGACTCCCACATAATGGTGGGTTTGGATGTGGAATCCCTATACACATCCATAAAACATGATCTGGGCATAAAAGCAGTGAAGTACTTCCTCTCCATGGAAGGCATTGGTGACTTTCAAGAATTCCTCTTGGAATTACTCCAGTTTGTGCTGAATCACAATTACTTTTTTTTCAATAATCATTTCCATATTCAGACCAGAGGCACAGTTATGGGGGCGGCATGTGCCCCCACTTACGCGAACTTATTTCTAGGCTGGTGGGAACGGGAAATGGTTTTCAGTGATAACCAAGAGGAGTACACCTCTTTATGATCTGGGACGACACCCAAGACAAATTGGATCAGTACATCCTTTCCCTTAATGACAACCAGATAAACATGAAATTCACATACACCAGCAGTAAATCCAGTATCCCGTTCCTCGACCTCAGGATATACTGAGATGATACCAACATCCTAGCTACAGAAATTTTCAGAAAAGAAACTTCAACCAACAGCCTGCTTCACTCATCCAGCAGTCATTTTCCACCAACAATCAGGAACATCCCCAAGGGTGAATTCCTTAGACTAAAAAGGAACTATACAGATGACTCCATATTTCAGACCAAAAGTATTGATTTGGCAGCAAGACTTAAGGAGAGAGGATACAGCAATGGTTTGATCAAGAGAGACAAATCTGAAGTGCAAAAGGTAGAAAGGGATTCTCTGATCTTCCTGGCAGAAAAAAACAAAGAAGATAAAAACACTCTATGGTTCATTGGGGATTTCTGCAAAAATTGGAAGGATGCAAGAAAGATTTTGCAAACTCATTGGCATATCTTGAAAATGGATGAGGACCTCTCGGACCAAATTGGCCAGAACATTAACATGAGCTGGAGAAGGGCACCGAACTCAAAAGATAAACTTGTAAAAAGTTACTTCTCATATCCTCCAAAGCCAAGACCACTTAAAGGCAGCTACCCGTGTGGCAGCTGTAAGCTGTGCCCTCACATCACTAATCTAATGCATATCACGGACAGATTCGGTCAAAAGATTACAGTGAATGACTTCAACTGCAGGACGGTGAATGTGATCTATTGTATCACATGCCCTTGTAATCTGAGGTATGTGGGCATGACATCTCGCATGCTCAAAGTACAGTAAGGGCACTTGAGCACATCAGCACAGTGAGGAATGCCAAATCCGACTCCACTAAATTTAAGAAGCTTACCACAGTTGCCAGACATTTCTTACAATTCCATAACAGTCGAACAGAGGATCTGAGTTTCTCTGGCCTGGAACACATCAAGATGGGTCTGCGAGGAGGAGATTACAGTACGGCACTCCAAAAGAAGGAATCCAAATGGATTTTCAAATTGGACACTCTCATGCCCAAGGGCATGAATGAATACATCAATGACAGCATTTTTCTACAAACATAATCATCTGACAACCAATACACATACTTCCCTTCTCATTGTATATTTCATTTTTGTCTTCCACCAACTTTACTAAGTCAATTAATATTCCTCATTTCCCATCATTTATTTTCCTCTAGTATCACCCACACATTCCTTAACCAGGTATTCCCATCATTCGGTTTCCCACTTCCTAACCCACCCAACCCAAACCCCCCCCCCTTCTCCTCCATCCTCCCCCCTCCATTCCCCAACCCACCCACCCCTCTTTCACCCCCCCTTTCTTTCTTCCCCCCCTTTTTTCCCCCTCCCTCTCCCCCCCCCAGATTTTCTCTTCTTTCTTTTTGTCACTTCCTTCACCTTACCTCATTGCCATTTTTTTCATATTATTGCAGTGCAGCACTTATTCCATTCACCCTCTGCTAATACATTCCCTGCCCATTCACCCCTTTAACACCTGCACCAGTCTGTCACCCGCATCCCGTTCTCTCCCCCGCCCTCCCTCTCATTGACTAAATAATATCTATTCCCAATCACAGCATTCATCCATCCACCATCACCTAGGACTCCCCATATCATCATCATTTTTTCCATCATGCATCACACTATACGCTTTACCACATAAATATCATCGCTCCCAATTATACTTGCATCATTCACCCAACCACGTTAACATCCATTTCCTATTCATCCTAATTTTCATATCCCATCGCATCCACTTTCCCACTCATCTTTCATATCCCAAAACCGTTTCCCCCCCCTTTCTTCTCTACTCACAGCATTCAAACCCAGCTATCCCCTGTTGTCACACTTCAATCCCATCCCTCTAGTGTATTTCAGCCTCTTTTTCCTCCTTTCCCATCATTTCACTCGGACTCATTCACATATTCCATCTCTTTCCTCCGTATCACCAGCATAACCATTTATTTCTACATCCAGTTCTACCCCCTTCCCTCTTCCAATATGTCCGCACCAGTCATCCAAAGCTACGATCTGATACGTCCAGGCATCTGCCCATCATTTGATTTCCGTCATGATAGGCTAATGTAGTACTCTTATACTGGCCACAGGAGAGCAGCAGAGAGAGGCTCTCGTGACCAAGCCCACCAGGTGAAACGTTCGTCGAGAGACGTCACACGGTGACGTCATCGCGGCAACGCCCAGTCCGGAAGCGTGCGGCCGCGATCATCACTGCCAGCAGGTGAACTCCGGGGGACTTCAGGACGGTAACTGCTCGTTCATACCGCGGCTGCGGTAACACACACTGGGTGTTACCAGGGTTTGACTGTCCTTCTTTACCTCCCCCAAAACTGCTCACTCCTCAGCATTACTGTTATGCACACCAGTGCCTGCAGGAAAGCACTGGTGTCAGAACTGTTATGCACTCCAGTGTCTGCAGGAATGTACTGGTGTTTGAACTGTTATGCAAAACAAATGGACTCACAGACAAACTGGGGAATATGACATAATGTACACAGAAGGTAATAGGGTAACAAAATACACACAAAGTGAACAGAGAAGCCCAGAGGCTAAGGAACTGGGTATCTCCCTTGTATTAGAACTGCACAGATGGAAAAAGCAAGATGTTGTGTTTTAATACGTAGAGAACCCAAAATGCTGTTGCTAAGGGCAACAGCAAAACCCTAAAGGGTTACCAACGGGTGTGGCAGTAAACTCCTTGGTCAGAGATGGAATGATAGACACAAGGAGAGTCTCCACAATCCTATTTCTCACTTGCAGTGCACAGGTTTTAGCTTACTGCCACTAAACTGACCCCTGACACCTAGCACAGTGAGACAGGATTAGACAGGCAAGTCTTAGAATACAGCCGCAAACTTGCTAAGTTCACAGAGTAGTAACAGAACCCCAGCAAGCTAAACGACTGACTCCAGTCTTACTGCTAGGTCTGGATTGGCAGAGTGTAATACCAAATCCCCAGGCCTATTTGCAGTAAGCAACAAACAAATACAAAGCTACACAGTACTGGCTAACTTTCATGAACTGACTAACCAACAAAGATTCAGCAGCATCTGCTTACCCTGAAAAGAGGCCTTATAAAGCAGGTGCTGTCCACGCCCCACTCAGACCTCACAGACTGTGAGCACAAAAACCAGCACCGGATCCCCTGCCGTGCACAGAGCCTATAACCACTGCACAGCAAAAGACCCGAACCGGAGTATCAGCTGCGCTCAGGTTACTCCCCTAGCACTTGTCTCCCGGTTGCCATGACGACGTGGCAGCACAGGGCAGGAGACCCTAACAGTACCCCCCCTCTGACGAGGGGTCAAAGAACCCCTACCACCGGGTTTATCGGGGAACTGCGAGAAGAAAGAGCGTATCAGTCTGGGGGCATGAAGATCACAACTGCGCACCCACGACCGCTCCTCCGGGCCATACCCCTTCCAGTGCACCAAAAATGACAGCCGACCCCGAACCACCTTGGAGTCAAGAATCCTTTCAACAACAAACTCCCTCTGGCCACGTATCAGAAGAGGGGAAGGTCTTCCACTGGAAGAAGGATTACTAATCGCCCGTTTTAAAAGGGAACAATGAAATGTTTTATTGATACCCAAAGAACGGGGCAGATCTAACTGAAATGCCACCGGATTGATAACCCTGGTGATCTTATAAGGGCCGATGAACCGGGGCCCTAACTTATGAGATGGCTGTCTCAACTTCAAATTCTTGGTAGACAACCAGACGAAGTCTCCTAATTTGAAGCTGCAGGGTCTTTTCCGCTTATCAAAAACCCTTTTGGTCACTAATGACACAGACACAAGGGCTTTCTTCACTTTCCGCCAAATACCTCTAAGGACCGAAACCACAGAGGAACCACCAGGCGTGGAGTCCAGGGGGTCAAAAGAATTGGCCTTAGGATGATGCCCATACACACAAAGGAAGGGAGAGATCCCTGTGGCAGAGTGAGCCGCGTTGTTATAGGCAAACTCCGCCATGGACAGATGAGCAACCCAGTCAGTCTGACACTTGGAGACATAACACCTGAGGAACTGCTCCAAGGACTGGTTCACCCTTTCAGTCTGCCCATTAGACTGCGGATGGTAGCCTGACGACAAGCTGACAGAAATCTGGAGATCGGAACAAAATGCCCTCCAGAATTTGGCCACAAACTGGGATCCGCGGTCAGAGACCACATCAAGTGGCAACCCGTGGAGACGCACAACATGCAGCATAAATAATTCAGACAGGCGTCTGGCTGATGGCAGCCCAACCAGTGGAACGAAGTGCGCCATCTTCGAAAACCTGTCAACGACAACCCAGATGGCTGTCATCCCCGAGGATTTGGGCAAGTCCACCACAAAATCCATTGAAATGTGGGTCCATGGCTTAGATGGGATAGAGAGTGGATGTAATGGGCCAACAGGAACCCCTCTAGGAGTCTTATTTCGGGCACAGATGTCACATGCCCGAACCCACTGATCCACATCCTTAGCCACCGAGGGCCACCACACCGCCCTAGATAGCAACTCCCGAGTTCTGGCAATACCCGGGTGACCTGCCGACTTCTTGGCATGGAATTCCAGGAACACTCGCTGTCTTAACCTAGGAGGCACAAACAAAAGACCTACCGGAAGGTCTGGAGGAGCCTGCTCCTGTGCTCTAAGGACTAATGATAAGAGGTCCTGGGTAATGCCCACTTTAATACATGATGGGGAAACAATGGGCAACGGCTCCTCGGTGGTCTCCTGGATTGGAGCAAAACTCAGCGAGAGCGCATCAGCCTTGATGTTTTTTGACCCAGGGCGATATGTTATCAAAAAATTAAAGCGAGCAAAAAACAAAGCCCATCGTGCCTGTCTGGCATTGAGACGCTTCGCTGACTCTAAATATGCCAGATTCTTATGGTCAGTGAGAATTGAGACCACAAACTTAGCCCCCTCAAGCCAGTGTCTCCACTCCTCGAGTGCATCCTTAATAGCCAACAATTCCCGGTTACCCACGTCATAATTCATCTCGGCAGGCGAAAATTTACGGGAAAAGTAAGCACAGGGATGAAGGCGATTATCAGACACTCCCATCTGAGAAAGCACTGCCCCAATACCCATCTCAGAGGCATCCACCTCCACCACAAAAGGACGCTCTGGATCTGGGTGTCGCAGCACCTTGGCCGAAACAAATGCCCTTTTGAGACGGGCAAAAGCCGCTTTAGCCTCACAAGACCAGTGAGCAACATCCGCCCCTTTCTTAGTGAGTGCCACCAAGGGCGCCACTATAGACGAAAATCCAGCGATAAATCGTCTATAAAAATTCGCAAAGCCCAGGAAACGCTGAAGCGTCTTCAAACTAGTGGGCTGCACCCAATCCAGGACTGCCTGTACCTTGGAACCCTCCATTTGGAAACCTTCTGGGGAGATAATATATCCTAGAAATGCGATTTGCTGAACTTCAAATTCGCACTTCTCCAGCTTCGCCCCAAGCCGGTGGTCTCTGAGTTTCTGGAGGACTAAGCGTACATGCTTCCGATGTTCCTCCAGGGAATGGGAGAAGATTAGGATGTCATCTAAGTATACAACTAAGAATCTATCCAAATATTCCCTGAGCACATCATTCATGAAATCCTGGAAGACTGCCGGGGTATTACAGAGCCCAAAAGGCATCACCAAATATTCATAATGCCCTGAGTGGGTATTAAAGGCAGTCTTCCATTCATCCCCCTCTCTTATTCGGATTAGATTGTACGCACCGCGTAGGTCAATCTTAGAAAAAATGGTGGCAGTACGAAGCTGGTCAAACAAGACCGAAATGAGAGGCAGTGGGTATGAGTTTTTAATCGTGATACGGTTCAATTCCCTGAAGTCGATGCAGGGTCGCAACGAACCGTCCTTTTTACCCACGAAGAAGAACCCCGACCCAACTGGAGACTGTGAAGGTCTGATAAATCCCTTAGCCAAGTTCTCCTGAATGTACTCTGCCATAGCCTGAGTCTCAGGACGTGACAGGGAGTACAACCTGCTCTTGGGAAGCTTAGCATTTGGCAACAAATCAATGGCACAGTCATAGGGGCGATGGGGAGGTAGTACCTCTGCAACTTTTTTGGAGAACACGTCCGCAAAATCTGCATAACACCCTGGCAATCCTGGCAAACTTAGCTGCGAGAGCCTGACTGGAAGGCTCAAGCAACTCCTGAAACAATCAGTACCCCAACTAAGAATCTCCCCAGAGACCCAGTCAAATTGAGGATTGTGGGCCCTTAACCAGGGTAACCCCAACACCAATGGGGCAAAAGTACAGACAGTCACATAAAAGGACAATTTTTCAGAGTGTGTGGCTCCAATAAACAAAGAAATCTGGCTAGTGCAAGAGGTAATTTTACCTTGGGATAATGGTTCCCCGTTTAACCCACAAATCTCAATTTCCGATGCCAAGGGTACTAAGGGAACAGAGTGTTTCAGGGCGAATTGGCGGTCCATAAAAACCCCGTCGGCCCCACTGTCCACAAAGGCCTCAGTTTTGACAGTTTGACCGAGGATCTTCAAGGTCACCGGAATGATAAAAGTCTTCTTGGGAAATTCTGACTTCTGGCCTGACAGGATATTTCCCATCACCCTCAGGCCCTGAAGTTTTCCGGCTTTTCTGGGCATGATACTACCACATGACCTTTATTCCCACAGTACAAACACAACCCCTGCTGTCTCCTCCGCGTCTTCTCACGCGAGGAGAGGCGGGTAGCCCCAATCTGCATAGGCTCCTCAGAAAATTCCTCAGAGTCTGAGGTTCCCTTGGGAAGGAAGGAAATCTCAGTCTCCCTTTCAAGCCTACGCTCTCTCAGCCATCTATCCACCCGGATGGATAACTGCATGAGCTGATCCAAGCTATCAGGCAAGGGATATTGTACCAGTTGGTCCTTTATCTGGTTAGAAAGACCTCTTCGGTACTGGTGTCTCAGGGCTGGGTCATTCCACTGGGTATCATGGGCCAACCTCCGAAACTCCGTACAGTAAACCTCAACTGGCCTTCGCCCTTGCTTAAGGATCGAAATCTGAGCCTCGGCTGAGGCCGTCTTGTCAGGGTCATCATACAACATGCCCAGTGCCGTAAAAAAAGCATCAACACTTTTAAGCGACGGACAGTCAGGCTGCAACCCATATGCCCAGACCTGTGGGTCTCCTTGTAGCAAGGAAATCACTATGCCCACCCGCTGAATCTCCGACCCAGAAGACTGAGGCCTAAGCCGGAAGTATAGCTTGCAGCTCTCCTTGAAACAAAAGAACTGCGAGCGATCTCCAGAAAAACGATCCGGGAGATTTACTTTCGGCTCCTTAACCCCTGCAGGTGCTGCTGCTGCGGGAGCTCCGCCAGCAGCCTGGGAGGTGTGCATTTTAATGGACAAATCATTAAATTGTCGAGTCAGGACCTGCACCTGATCGACCACCTGTTGCAACGTATTTTGAGGGGTATGCTCCATATTCCCACAAAATTTCAACAGGAGTATTTGGCTGCTGAATATGTTATGCACACCAGTGCCTGCAGGAAAGTACTGGTGTCAGAACTGTTATGCACTCCAGTGTCTGCAGGAATGTACTGGTGTTTGAACTGTTATGCAAAACAAATGGACTCACAGACAAACTGGGGAATATGACATAATGTACACAGAAGGTAATAGGGTAACAAAATACACACAAAGTGAACAGAGAAGCCCAGAGGCTAAGGAACTGGGTATCTCCCTTGTATTAGAACTGCACAGATGGAAAAAGCAAGATGTTGTGTTTTAATACGTAGAGAACCCGAAATGCTGTTGCTAAGGGCAACAGCAAAACCCTAAAGGGTTACCAACGGGTGTGGCAGTAAACTCCTTGGTCAGAGATGGAATGATAGACACAAGGAGAGTCTCCACAATCCTATTTCTCACTTGCAGTGCACAGGTTTTAGCTTACTGCCACTAAACTGACCCCTGACACCTAGCACAGTGAGACAGGATTAGACAGGCAAGTCTTAGAATACAGCCGCAAACTTGCTAAGTTCACAGAGTAGTAACAGAACCCCAGCAAGCTAAACGACTGACTCCAGTCTTACTGCTAGGTCTGGATTGGCAGAGTGTAATACCAAATCCCCAGGCCTATTTGCAGTAAGCAACAAACAAATACAAAGCTACACAGTATTGGCTAACTTTCATGAACTGACTAACCAACAAAGATTCAGCAGCATCTGCTTACCCTGAAAAGAGGCCTTATAAAGCAGGTGCTGTCCACGCCCCACTCAGACCTCACAGACTGTGAGCACAAAAACCAGCACCGGATCCCCTGCCGTGCACAGAGCCTATAACCACTGCACAGCAAAAGACCCGAACCGGAGTATCAGCTGCGCTCAGGTTACTCCACTAGCACTTGTCTCCCGGTTGCCATGACGACGTGGCAGCACAGGGCAGGAGACCCTAACAATTACAGTGCATTCAGGAGTCCTGTTCACAGCATTTTTCACACAGGAGTGTAGTAATCTATACCATCCTATTTCCCCGCTTATGCCTAATGGATATCAATTGATTCATGCTATTTACTAATGATATTTATGCCTAAAGGTTATCAGTCGAATTCATGTTATTCATTAATGATATTTACCATATGATTATGCTTATGCTAACAATAGCTAATAATTCTATGGCATATTTAATTACCAATGACAGCTCCTTAAGATTTTTTGATAAGGTTTATGCAGTAGGTATGAGCCAGCCTTGAGCTCTAAACCCACATTATTTTATTTATATATTCTTTTTCTTGTTATCAATTAAGTACTTCTTGATACACCATTTATCCATATTTGTCCGATATGCTACTACTGGATTTCTGTGAGAGTATTTCCATTTATTTTTGCTTTGCAGTTTATTTTTGCTTTGCCATTGTTGGTGTATGAATTTGGGATTTCTTGTGCACAGTTATAATCCTTGAACTTGCTTGCAAAGTGTCAACTGTACCCCACTTTATTCCTGTGAATATATTACGTCACAGTGCCACTTAGCAAATTCCAAACTATTCTTGGCATTTAACCTATACCTACTAATTAATAGCAGAATTGTCATTGGTACGCATATACATATCTTCATTCATATTTGTTTTATTTTTTACACTTTACATTTTTTCAATTTTTATTTTCCATACACTCTTCTCATCTGGAAATACCATTTCGGACCATTTGCAGTCCTGATTTATGTAAAGTACGGAAAGTAGAAGTGGCCTCTTTTTTCCTTTCCTTTTCTTTTACATCAACGGCCCACGGCCATACTATCCTGAATACGCCCGATCTTGTCCGATCTCGGAAGCTAAGCAGGTATGGCCTGGTCAGTACTAGGAAGGAAAACCTCCTGAGAATACCAGGTGCAGTGGGCCCTTTTTCTAAGAAATATTCCCTCTTAAATTTACCATACACTCTCTCTTCTGGAATTACTGTTTCAGGCTATTCGTGGTCCCGATTTATGTAAAGTACAGATAATAGAAGTGGCCACTCCCTTTCCTCTTCTCCATCAAACGGCCCACGGTCATACCACCCTGAATACGCCCGATCTTGTCCGAATTTGGAAGCTAAGCAGAATTGGCCTGGTCAGTACTAGGAAGGGAAACCTCCTGAGAATACCAGGTACAGTGGGCCCCTTTTTCTCTAAGGAGACCTTCACCACTTCCACAATTTTGTCTGCATTTACCTTGAGCTCAATTTGAATAACATTTTGAATCCTCCATCACTTTACATTGCCAGGCATACACAGTGAATTTTAGGCTACCCTCAAATTTAAGCGATCAGCCAGTATCCTCGATCAACCTCCTGATATTTTCACCTTTTTAAACTTCTTGTACCTTATTTGATAAAAAGGTTAAACAAGAATAACACATAAAGGACAACAGTCATTAGACACGACTTTTAAATTATCATTATTTTTTATTCAAGAAACAATAAAGGTTAAGTTTTACTTTATTTTCACATCTCTAATCACACACATATTTATGATAACTAATGAGTGCTCCCAAACAAGGGTTTTTTGTCTTTCTCTTTCTTTTTTCAATTTTAGTCTAACCTACAAAATTCCTGGGAGCACCGCCAATTATTCACAGTCCAGGAATCATTTGATAACTGCTTGTATATTGGTAAAAATTGCAACAATGTAATTTGTGTGACAAACTGCAGAGATTAACCCTTTCTGTGACTTCTGCACAGGGATCACACAACTCCTATTCATAGGGCTGAATTCACTTAGGGGAGAAGTTCTTGACCGCAAAGAAGTGCAAGTATATACCGCACTTACAGTACCATTGGATTCGCAGATAATTTCTTACAATACACTATATACATAGAAACATAGATTTTTACTGCAGCCACCAGGGTTAGTTTAGGGGTATGGGTTAGGGTCAGGGCCAGCAACGGAAATCTTGGGGCCCACTACACTGATATTTCTGGGGCCCCCTCAACCTCCCTTAACTTGGCAGAGGGGATCTTTTATAAAAAAAAAATAGAGCCTTTGACTCAGCCTGTCAGTGAGCCCGGCAGGTGGTTTTCATACTGGGCTACCCGGCTCTTTGGTGGTGGTGGCAGGGACAAACAGAAAAGCCTGAGCGCAGCGACATGCATAATGATGGCAATACAGTATGGACCACAGGGACTGGACAAAGGGATGGGGTAAAAGGAGTGGGGAGGGTTTAGGTGGCTTTTTAATTATTTTCCTGCTTAAATTGAGCAGCTGGAGCATACACTTTATAAAACAATATTGGCACTGTTATTATTTCTGTCCTTAATACTTGGGGCCCGCCTGAACCTCGGGGCCCTGCACAAGTGTCCCCTTTGTCCCCCCCTGTCGCCATGCCTGTTCAGGCATTACCTATGGAGAAGCTTCGACATGACATACTAGGACACGCAACTGCACCATGCATCACCATTATATTTGAGTGTGCCTTGGCAATATTTAAATCTTGTTCAGTGTGCTGCGAGTTGTAAAAGATTGAAAATCTCTGTGCTACAGTGTCATCACCATGTTGTTATAAAACCACCTCAGTTTGCTATCCCTCCCCGGTATGCCCTTGCTGTAGACAGTGGAAGTGGTGCCATCTTCCCAGTGATCTCTTCGGAAAGATGGCGCCACACATACCAAGCAAAGACTCTGGCACAGCTCCTGATTGGCTGCCGGTCCACAATCTCTGATTGGCTCACGAACTGGCATCTGATTTAAGATACCCGCACCTCCGCTAGAGACCGGACTGAGGAGCAGGATAAGCATGCGCTGCACTCTCCTGCCCTAGCTGCAAGCAAGGTGGTCAGGCCACTAAAGGACCCCTGCCCGTGGCCCGCAAAAGGATGCGGGTGTGACGCCCCTGCACTAGAGTATCAGAATTCGTTTTTTACAGCACACCTCTTATTTAGAAATTCAGAAAAAATATAAAATGAAGTCAATTGTGTTTATAATATGTCATCCTTAGGTTTAGTTATGTAGTGAGGGACTGGTTTTACCAATTTAATTAAGTATAAATAATTTGAATTGGTCCTGCACCACCAAACTATGGCACTACTGCAAGGTCCACCTAACCCCTCTCCCCCTTTACCGAGGCACCCCAGGGTGTCACGGCCCCCAGTTTGGAAACTACTTCCATAAATAAACTTTTTTTTTTTAACTACATGTAATACACCTAAATCTCAGTTCCTATAAGGTTTTAAATCCTTGCATACAGTAAACTACACATACTTAAAAATCCTACACCAGGCACAAGTAGTCATTCAGGTGCGTTGGGAATGGTTGACCGGCAGCCGGGATCCTGGTGGTCAGCATACCAACATCGGGATCCCGGGCTGCCGGGAGGGGGGCAAGCGAAACGAAGCTCCTTGCGGGCTCACAGCATTCTCCACATTGTGGGCTTGGTGGCTTGCTGCGCTCGCCACAGGTTCTATTCCCACTCAATGGGTGTCATGGACACCCACGAGTGGGAATAGCCCTCGGTCCCTTGCCGGCATTCTGGTGGGCGGGATCCCGGCGGCAGTATGCTGACCGCCAGGATGGTGACTACATCCCATTTTGATGACTATGGGGTATATTCAATTAAAGTCGGATCCATTCCGACATGTATTTGCCGGAATGAGATCCGACAACCCCTATTCAATCTCATCTTAATACGACTTTTTCAAGTCGAATTGAAATGAGGAACGCACAGGAGGAGAAGGGGGTCGGGCCGTGGGGGGACCAGCTGGGGACAGCCGGCAGGCATACAGGGGAGATCAGCGCTACAGTAGCGCTGCAGCAGGATGTCACTCAGCCGCCCGACCTCACGGCAGTGTCCACCTGGCTCCAGAAAGCGTGCTGGAGCCGGGTGGAAGCTGCCGTGAGGTTGGGCGGCTGAGTGACATCTTGCTGCAGCGCTACTGTAGCGCGGATCTCCCCTATATGCCCGCCGCCTGTCTCCCTGCGGCTCTCCCCCATCTCCTACTCTGGGTCCGCATCTCAGTCCGACATACTGAGATGGTCGAAAAGGGGGCCAAAACCGATTCGACACAAGCACGTGGATCGGCAGCTATTCCACCGATCCACGTGCTTTTTGACAAGTCGAATGCCTCGACTTGTCGAAAAGCATTGAATAGGTCGAATCACATTTCGACCTTAAAAAATCGATAACTGCCTTCTTTTCGACACCAATTGAATATACCCATAGTGGGAGTTTTATCATTATTATCCTATTTGTATGTAAAAAGTGTTAAAAGGGGAGAGCGCTACTGTGCAGATTTCATACTGTTCCTTCAGGGAGGCTTCACTGCCTGTACCAAGATGGCTGCTGACCCAAAATACTGCACATAAGTGCAGCGCCATCTTGTCAATGTCTTAGAGCATCACTGTGGGAGACAGTAGTTTTTCACTTAACTCTTTAGAGACCTGAGATTATCAGAGATCCACAACACTTCCAGTGATCCTACACTGCTACCTGTTGCATACATTCATCAGCTGGGGAGCCGAATGACACCCCTCTTATCTCAACCTCCACTCAGTGAGAACCAGTGTGTAACAGTGATTATGTGCAGATTCCATACTGTTCCTTTAGGGAGGCTTCACTCCCTGTACCAAAATGGCTGCTGACCCAAAATACTGCACATAAGGGCAGCGCCATCTTGTCAATGTCTTAGAGCATCACAGTGGGAGACAGTAGTTTTTCACTTAACTCCTCAGAGACCAGAGATTATCAGAGATCCACAACGTTTCCAGTGATCCTACACTGCTACCTGTTGCATGCATTCATCAGCTGGGGAGCCGAATGACACCCCTCTTGTCTCAACCTCCGCTCAGTGAGAACCAGTGTGTAACAGTGATTATGTGGGATTCATATAAATATTTTATGCAATTCACAATATGAGCTTACCGTCTTCGGTTGTTGGAGAATTATTATACTTTTTTTTTTTTTTTTGGTCAGATATAGTTTTTTATTTATTATTATTTCAAAATGTGACTGGACCCTCTTTTGTCATTTTCACCTCAGCTCACTTTAAAAATTTTATAAAAGAGAAAATTATGTAAAAGCAATTATAGAGTAAGACCATTTTCCTTACTGTGTAAGCTGCAGAACTAGGTGTCCTGTTAGTTGCTTTTTATTTTACCCTTGTATGCCTTACTGCCATGTTTTGCTTATCGCACAGTGTAACCTATGTAGAGCACCCATCATGGCTGCCTCACCTGATACTCTCTTGTGTAGAATAAACAATGCATGGTTCTGAACTCTCCTAATATATTTGTCTCCACAAATATGTGTCATTTTTTCAGCCTTTGAGAGAATTTATTAATAAAGACAACTTCAAGCAAAATATATTTAAAAAGTAAATGTCTATTTTTATTTTAAGTAAAATGTAGCCACTTTTTCTTCTTCTATTTCTTCTTCGTCTGATGATTATTATTATTATTTTGTAATTATTCATATTATTATTTACTCTGCATTCTAAAATAGGTAATTTCGGACTAAGATTGGTCCAGTAATCTTACAAACTTTTTCTATAAGAGGAACAAGATGGCGGGAGCCTCATAACTCATGAAGAGTCATCCTTCAGCACTCAGGAGAGGAAAAACCCCCTTGTGGAGGAAACCTCTGGGGACCCATGGCTGAAGGACTGCCCGTCCCTCTAGGCATTAAGACACTATGCAGAGTTTGCCCAGTCCACCCGCCCACCCACTAACCTTGCCTAACCCAGTCATCCCTTCTGTCGCCTCAAATCTGCTATTTCGACCTATTTACCCGGCAGGAGAAAAACGCACCTTAACGTCAATGGTGAGAGAGTGAAGAAAGAGAGCAAGAGATGAATGGGAGTGAGGGGAGAGACAGTCATAACCACCATAGCATTAATTTCTGATGCTAACAGGGATTACAACTGTACAAATGTAGCCATTCTCGTCGTGGCTACATCTTACCGCAATTGCGCCTTGTTAAGCGCGACCGCACCACGTATGTCTGGACGTCTAAGACGTGTGTGTCCCATTCACATGGATGGGAGTGGCAAATGCCACAGCTTGGCATGGCTAGGTACAAACGCACATAGCTGTACCGAGGGTGCACGTTTACCTCAGATGTAGCCATGATCAGCCTGGCTACACCTCAGTGGTGTGCAGTGAAGTCAGTGGCTGGTGAGGCACTACAGCCATAATGTCCGCCGAATCCTGCCGATGAGCCCTACCGCTGCGGAGCCAATGCCCGCTACTGCCCCTGAGCCGATGCCCACTGCCACTGCCAATGGCTTACATACTCTCCCACCATCAACTGACCCAGCCCCCCACCACTAATTTGCATCTCAGTCCAGTGCCGCCAATGCCAGCTGCCTGCCTGCTCATCATACTTCTGATATATTGCACATTTTTATAGAAATAAAAATTAGTGATTGGGAAGGGAGTGGGAGGGTCTGAATGGGTTAAAAAAAAGTGGGGGAAAAATATGTGAGGTCCCCCCTCCTAAATATAACCTCTTTGAGCCGATCCTGGTTGTTTAAATATTGGGAAAAAATTGGACAGGGGTTCCCTGTATTTAGACAACTAGCACCGGGCTCTTAGTCCGGTCCTGGTTCCAAAAATACAGGGGATAAAAGATGTAGGGGTCCCCCGTAACCAGCACCGGGCTCCACTAGCCAGGGAGATAATGGCACAGCCGGTGGAAACATTTATGTAGGTCCCTGCAGCTGTGGCATTACCCCCCCAACTAGTCACCCCTGGCTGGGGTTCCCTGGAGGAGTGGGGACCCCTTAAATTAAGGGGTTCCCCTCTCCAGGCACCTATGGGCCAGGGTTAAAGACCGAGGATGTCCCCAGCACCCCTGGGCGGTGGGTGTCGGGCTGATAGCCATAAGTGTGTCAAACAAATGAATATTGTTTTATATTGTGGAACTACAAGGCCCAGCAAGCCTGCCCCGCTTGCTGGTACTAGGAGAACCTCAAGTACCAGCATGCGGGGAAATAACGGGCTCGCTGGTACCTGTAGTTCTACAACAACAAAAATACCCAAATAAAAACAACACACCGTGAAAGTAAAAATTTATTAAAACACACTTTCACACTCACACATACCTACCTACATCCCACGCCAATCACGTCCACTTGTCCATGTAGAATCCAATAGGGTTACCTATAAAAATGAGAGAGAGATTACTTACCTACATCCCACGCCGATCACGTCCACTGGTCCATGTAGAATCCAATAGGGGTGCCTGTATAAATGAGAATTATATTTACAAACTTCGTTCTAATCCACAGGAGGGGAAAGGGAGAGAGAGAGACCTGGTTATGTTGCTGCCTGGGAGGAAGGAGCCGGCGGAAGTCCCCGACTTGGTTATGCTGCTGACTGGGAGGAAGGAGCCGACGAACACGAAGGAGAGGGGAGAGCCACAGAGAGTTATGCTGCTGCCTGGGAGGAAGAAGCCGGCGGAACACGAAGGTGAGGGGAGAGCTGCAGAGAGAGAGAGTCCCCACGACCTGGTTATGCTGCTGCCTGGGAGGACGGAGCTGGCGGAAGATGAAGGAGAGGGGAGAGCCGCACTCAGTCGCTGCCACTGCTATGCACGTCCTTTGCTCTGTACAGTACTGCCAGTGACAGCCGGATACAGTCACTGTCAGTACTGAAGCTGCTGCTCAGTGACCAATAACAGTGACAGTGCTTTCAGATAGGCTGAAAGCACATCCCTGCTGTTCTGCGGCACTTGGGCAGGTGCCGCTACTATTACTTTTTTCAATGTGCTTTTACAGCCCTTTGCTTGGCACCGCCCCCTGTCCGCCCCCTGCTTCCGGTCGATTACAATGCACAGCGGGAGGCACCTTTCTTGGTGCCACACAAATGTATTTAAACAGCCATTTACAATCTAAAATATTTTACATAATATAGAAAATATACTTATGACACAGAATATGTGTCATGAGTTTCTTCTTTGTATTATTTTAATCAGGAATGACAGGGGAAGCACTGCCTCCCCTGACTGCACGTCCCTGCTAAACCTGTATATAGTATTGGATAAAAACAAAAGTAATGATTAAAGCACAATATAATTCTTTTACATCTCTTTACATTAATAGAAATGAATCAGCCTGCAATACTGGCACACTGGGATTTAAGCAAGCAGAGAGAGAATAAAGGATTTAATTTGCAACATTATAGGCTCACCAAACAACTCCAAGGAGATGTCATGGGTGCAGCTGCAAATAAAGGATTTAATCACAAACATTATAGGCCCATCTAGACAGCACTCTTCAAATATCTCCAATGGCCCATTTGCAGCCGCTTGTGGTTGTTAGGTAACAGTACTGTCCCAGTAGGTGTAAGATTTTGTTTATATCCAATACTATGCTATCCTATCCCCAAGGTCATAAGTTATATATTATAATAGTCATGCTAAAAGTCTGCCAACGATTCCAATTAAGCTGCTCTTATCTTTGTCCAGTCACTAACCTTCTACCAGTGTGCTATGCCGTGCCAGGCCTCTGAGGCATAAGCAAGAGACAGCAACAGCAGAGCCCTGTATAGGCAGTTGCCATTATGACATCACAGCATGACCTCACACACCCCACCAGACCGGCTAAGACTGGTTATTTCTGTTTTGAGGCCCTTGTTGTCTATTATGGAAAAAAGTTTACAGGAAATAGCGCATAATTCTGTTCCAATCAAAATGAGGGAATACTTAGCCCTTTAGTCCATTAAATACAAGGATGTAACCCAATTTTCTTTTTATTGGTTTCTCATTCATATATGGAATCCATCGTCCGTCAAAACGAAGATCCTCAAAAGTAAAACCAGAAAACAGAAAATATAGTGTCGTATATTTGATATTTCTGGAGACACCCTCCACCAAAGAGTATAGTGATGATTATGCTGAATCCATATAACAGGTACAGCGTACCTAAACTCACATAGTGATGAGGTCACTTAGGCTCATAAAGGTATCTTTAGCTTTAACACCCAGTGTGAACCCACAAAATCAGATACTTCAGCTTCGTCTTTCCCAAAACGAAAGACGTACCGTACTCACACAGGATGAAGTGGTTCAAAACACGTAGAAGTTTCTTTAGTCTTTGATACTTGTATACGTTCCCACTTTATGATGCGGTTAAACTCAGAAAAAAAAGATAAAAGATATATGGTGTAGTACGTTTACAACACAGCAAGATTACACTAAAAAGGTACACATGATATCAATATGCATAGGTACAGCGTACCGAAACTCACACTGCAGTGGGGTACTTTAGACTTATCAAGGTATCTTTAAAACAAAGCCACCATATGTAAAAACCAGCAGTGGTGAATGGACATACATAAAAAATAGAAAAACTCTCTGCCTCTATTTTTTATGTATGTCCATTCACCACTGCTGGTTTTTACATATGGTGGCTTTGTTTTGTATGTAATCGGCCATTATTCCATCACACAGGCCATTAATGCATTCATTCCGGCATTTTGGTGGATTTTTTATGTTTTAATAAAACATTTGTTTTAGAGTAAGCAAGTCCATTCCCTTACAATATACAGAAATTGGGATCTGTAAGGAACAAAGAAACTGCTATGGGATTACAGCTACATATTGTTATGTAAGTAAGGTACGTCTGTGCATCATGATGTTTTAAATGAAGGCCATCAGTGTATTTATGCGGTGACTTATTTTAAAGATACATATTGGCATGCATGTATAAACGAGCCAGCACTAACGATGAACGAGGTGGGGGTCGTGCATCGTTCATCATTGGTGCCTACACACTGAAAGATATCAACGATATCTTCTTCATTAATGAACGAGATTGTTCATATCTTTCAGTGTTATCGCGCAGTGTTTAGGGCCTATTACCATTTCGTTATACGTATAGATTTTTATTGTAGCGTTTCCCTATTTATCTTTGGCTATGTAAGGCTTTGTATGAACCCAATTTCCACTGTTGTTATGTTGTTTTTTACTGTTACAGTGTTTCAGTGATAACCTCATTTAAGGACAAAATGATGAAAAAAATCGGAGTAAATCTGTGAAAAGCACAAACATAATCCGATTAGTCTGATTCTGCATATGCTACAGCAGTGTTTTTTAACCACTGTGCCGTCATAGAAACAGAGCCAGGCTTGTCAGTGTTTTGCCACTACGGAGGCCTTGGAATGATCAATACTGGTGGGTTTAGTGGTTGCAGAGCCAGTTCTAATATTGGGCCTGGGCAGTGGCAGATCCAGGGAGGGGGGGGGGGGGGGGGGGATTTCGGGCCCGTGCCCCTCCTGTCATTTGTGGCCCCATCCGTTTCCCCCCCGCTTGTGTCACTGAGACACGCTGCCACTCAGTCCGGCGGCAGCGTATGTCAGCTGTCAGGAGGAGAGCGCGGCTATATGGCGGCATGTTGCGACCTTCAAACCAGCCGCCGGTTCGTGAGCCAATCAGAGCTCGCGGACCGGCAGCCAATCAGGAGCCGCCGGTTCGCGAGCTCTGATTGGCTCACGAACTGGCGGCTAGTTTGAAGTCCTACACGCCGCCAGACATAGCCGCGCTCTCCTCCTGACACCCTCAGAGCCAGCCGGGCAGAGAAGCAGCAGCAGCGTTAAGCAGCTGCAGAACTGCTGTGGGGGCATTTGTATACCTGGCACTGTGAGGGCAATTGTATACCTGGCACTGTGGGGGCAATTGTTTACCTGGCACTGTGGGGGCATTTGTATACCTGACACTGTGGGGGCATTTTTGGATCTGGCACTGTAGGGGCATTTTTGGATCTGGCACTGTAGGGGCATTTTTGGATCTGGCACTGTGGGGGCATTTGTGGTTTTGGCACTGTGGTGGCATTTGTGGATCTGGCACTGTGGGGGCAATTGTGGATTTGGCACTGCACTATTGGGGGCATATGTCTGTGTATCACGTCGCATTTTAATTGGCCACACTCACTATATGACTGCGGGCATTACTACAGGCAACATTACTACTGGGGGCAATACGGGCATTGCATAAGGGGCACCACTACTATGGGGTCTATATAAGGGGCACTACCAGTACAGTGGACATTGCATAATGAGCGCTACAACTGTGGGCATTGTATAAGAAGCGCCACCTCACATGCACCGAAGCCGCACGCAAATGTACTTCCCCTTCCATGGTGCCCCCCCTATCATTTTCTTCTGGATCCGCCCCTGGGCCTGGGCATTGT
The DNA here is from genome assembly GCF_028390025.1 of Pseudophryne corroboree. Lineage (NCBI taxonomy): Eukaryota > Metazoa > Chordata > Amphibia > Anura > Myobatrachidae > Pseudophryne > Pseudophryne corroboree. The sequence goes on along the minus strand of NC_086444.1, from coordinate 248,629,507 downwards.
TGGGCTCTTCTGGCTTTCTCAGATGTGGCTCAGGCGCAGGGCCAGAAACAAATCTTGGGGCCAGTACACTGATATCTCTGGGGCCCCCTCAACCCTCCTTAACTTGGCAGAGGGGAGCTTTAAAAAAATAGTATATTTCTCTCTCTCTCACTCTCTGTCATCCTTAGTTTCAGTTATATTGTAGGGCAAAGCCGACGCTACCCGCTCAGCAGAGTCTGCAAAGCAGGGAGGCGCTGGGCTAGAGAGGTGCTCTCCGTGATCTGCGACCCTGCTGCTGTGTGCTGCTGCTGGCTCCGCTGCACCTGTCAGTTTCTGACAGGCAGCGCTTCAGCGGACCACCCACTGATCTCCTCTCCGTTCCCATACCTCCCAACATTGAAGTACAGGAAGGAGGGACATCTTGGCGTGCGTAGCGCGCCCGCGCCCAAAAAAGGGGTGTGGCTCGTGGGTGGGTCCGTGGTCACGAGCCACGCCCAGTTTTCATCACTGAGGGGGCATGGCCAGCCCTCTGTGAGCTGCTGGCATGCCCCCTCTCCCTCTAACTCACGGAAAAGTTGCGCACAGTGTCTATTCACCGCTGCTCTGCTCTTAACTGAGCAGAGCAGTGACTGATCAGGAGCCTCCCTACTGCCCCCCCCCCCCCCCACTGTGGGACACTGCGGCCCGCGGGAGGGACAGCGGGACAGACCCCAAAAAAGGGATTGTCCCGCTAAAATCGGGACAGTTGGGAGGTATGCATTCCCCCCTCCCAGTAGAGTAGTGGCACTGATACTGTGGGCATGTATATAAGCAGCACAGATACCGTGGGTATGAGTATAAGTGGCATTGCTACCGTGGGCATGTGTATAAGTGGCACTGCTACCGTGGGAATGTACATAAGTGGCAATATTACCGTGGGTATGTTTATAAGTGGCACTGCTACCGTGGGAATGTATATAAGCGGCACAGATACCGTAGGCATGTGTATAAGTGGCACTGATACTGTGGGCATGTACATAAGTGGCACAGATACCGTGCATATGAGTATAAGTGGCATTGCAACCGTGGGCATATATATATGTGGCACTGCTACTGTGGGCATGTATGTGAGCAGCACTGCTATTGTCGGCATGTATATAAGTAGCCCTGCTATCATGGGCATGTATGTAAGCAGCACAGATAAAGCGACACTGCTTCCGTGGGCATGTGTATAAGTGGCATTGCTACCATGGGCATGTGTATAAGTGGCACTGCTACCGTGAGCATGTGTGTAAGCAGCACTGCTACTGTGGGCATGTATATAAGTGACACTGCTACCGTGGCATGTGTATAAGTGGCACTGCTACCATGGGCATGTGTATATGTGCAACTGCTACCATGGGCATGTGTATAAGCTGCACTGCTACCGTGGGCATGTATATAAGCGGCACTGCTACTGTTGGCATTATTATGTGTATAAGCGGCACTGATATGGTGGGCAAGTGTATAAAGGGCACTTTTACTGTGGGCATTATTATTATTACTACTACATGCAGTGAAATGACATTAAGATTGTGCTACTGTGTGGCGTACTTTGAATTGGGATGCTATTTTGTGGCCATGCCTGTTCCTTGTGATACCAAACTTACTTTTTGAAGGCGCGCGCTTTCCTTTTATTAAGTATTGTAGAGAGGGCGCAAATTTATAGTTTGCAGTGAGGCGCCAAACCCCCTAGCACTGGCCCTGTGGTAGGGGACAGGATTTGTTTCAGTTTGTGTACATATGTTATGATTGCCAGCCACCAGCACTGGTTTTACCTATAACACTAACTATAAATATTTTGAATTGGTCCTGGACCACCAATCCAAGGCACCCCTGCAAGTGTCCTGAGGCACCCCAGGGTTCAGTTTGAGAACCACTGGACTAGTGTGTACCCAGCATAATTATTGCAGCTGGTCTGTGGGTTACAGCTCCCAGCTCTACTTCTGGAAAAAATGCAACAATGTAATTTGTGTGACAAACTGCAAAGATTAACCCTTTCTATGACTTATGCACAGGGTTCACACAACTTCTATTCATAGAGCTGAATTAACTTAGGGAAGAAGTTCTCGCCCCGCAAAGAAGTGCAAGTATATACCGGACTTACGGTACCATTGGATTCGCAGATAATTTCTTGCAATACACTATATACATAGAAACATTGACTTTTACTGCAGCCATTACGGATAGTTTAGGGGTATGGGTTAGGGTCAGGGCCAGCAACAGAAATCTTGGGGCCCACTACACTGATATTTCTGGGGTCCCCTCAACCTCCCTTAACTTGGCAGAGGGGATCTTTTAAAAAAAATAGAGCCTTTGACTCAGCCTGTCAGTGAGCCCGGCAGGTGGTTTTCATACTGGGCTACCCGGCTCTTCGGTGGTGGTGGCAGGGACAAACAGAAAAGCCAGAGCGCAGCGACATGCATAATGATGGCAATACCGTATGGACCACAGGGACTGGACAAAGGGATGGGGTAAAAGGAGTGGGGAGGGTTTAGGTGGCCTGTTAATTGTTTTCCTGCTTAAATTGAGCAGCTGGAGCATACACTTTATAAAACAATATTGGCACTGTGGCCCCATTATTTCTGTCCTTAATACTTGGGGCCCGCCTGAACCTCGGGCCCTGCACAAGTGCGCTGGAGACCGGACTGAGGAGCAGGATAAGCACGCGCTGCACTCTCCTGCCCTCTCTACAAGCAAGGTGGTCAGGCCACTAAAGGACCCCTGCCGGTGGGCCACAAAAGGATGCGGTAGGGGAGGCATGCGGGCCGCGGGTGTGACGCCCCTGCACTAGAGTATCAGAATTCATTTCACGGCACCCCTAGGCCAAAGTTTCTTTTTTAAAATTCAGAAAAACAAATAAAATGAAGTCAATTGTGTTTATAATATGTCATCCATAGGTTCAGTTATGTGGTGAGGGACTGGTTTTACCAATTTAATTAAGTAGAAATACTCTGAATTGGTCCTGGACCACCAAACTATGGCACTACTGCAAAGTCCCCCTAACCCCCCCCCCCCCCTTTCCCGAGGCACCCCAGGGTGTCACGGCCCCCAGTTTGGAAACTACTGCCATAAAATAAACTTTTTTTTTAAACTACTTGTAATACACCTTAAATCTCAGTTCCTATAAGGTTTTAAATCCTTGCATACAGTAAACTACACATACTTAAAAATCCTACACCGGGCACAAGTAGTCATTCAGGTGCATTGGGTATGGTTGACTGTCAGCCGGGATCCTGGTGGTCAGCATACCAACGTCAGGATCCCTGGCTGCCAGAATGCAGGCAGGGGGGCAAGTGAAACGAAGCTCCTTGCGGGCTCGCAGCGTTCTCCACATCGCGGGCTTGGTGGCTTGCTGCGCTCGCCACAGGTTCTATTCCCACTCAATGGGTGTCATGGACACCCAGGAGTGGGAATAGCCCTCGGCCCCTTGCCGGCATTCTGGTGGCCGGGATCCCGGCGGCAGTATGCTGACCGCCAGGATGGTGACTACATCCCATTTTGATGGACTATGTGGGAGTTTTATCATTATTATCCTATTTGTATATAAAAAGTGTTGAAAGGGGAGAGCGCTATTGTGCAGATTTCATACTGTTCCTTCAGGGAGGCTGCACTGCCTGTACCAAGATGGCTGCCGACCCACAATACTGCACATAAGTGTGGCGCCATCTTGTCAATGTCTTAGAGCATCACAGTGGGAGACAGTAGTTTTTCACTTAACTCCTCAGAAACCTAAGATTATCAGAGATCCAGAACACTTCCAGTGATCCTACACTGCTACCTGTTGCATACATTCATCAGCTGGGGAGCCGAATGACACCCCTCTTGTCTCAACCTCCACTCAGTGAGAACCAGTGTGTAACAGTGATTATGTGGGATTCATATAAATATTTTATGCAATTGACAATTTGAGCTTACCATCTTCGGAGTGTTAGAGAATTATTATATATTTTTTTTGGTCAGAAATAGTTTATTATTATTATTATTATTATTATTATTATTTCAAAATGTGACTGGACCCTCTTTTGTCATTTTCACCTCAGCTCACTACAAAATTTTTATAAAAGAAAAAATAATCTAAAAGCAATTATAGAGTAAGACCATTTTCCTTACTGTGTAAGCTGCAGAACTAGGAATCCAGTTAGTTGCTTTTTATTTTACCCTTGTATGCCTTACTGCCATGTTTTGCTTATCGCACAGTGTAACCTATGTAGAGTACCCAACATGGCTGCCTCACCTGGTACTCTCTTGTGTAGAATAAACAATGCATGGTTCTGAACTCTCCTAATATATTTGTCTCCCCAAATATGTGTCATTTCTTTAGCCTTTGAGAGAATGTATTAATAAAGACAACTTCAAGCAAAATATATTTAAAAAGTAAATGTCTATTTTTATTTTAAGTAAAATGTAGCCACTTTTTCTTCTTCTATTTCTTTTTCTTCTATTTCTTCTTCTTCGTCTGATGATTATTATTATTATTATTATTATTTTGTAATTATTCATATTATTATTTACTCTGCATTCTAAAATAGGTAATTTCGGACTAAGATTGGTCCAGTAATCTTACAAACTTGTTCTATAAGAGGAACAAGATGGCGGGAGCCTCATGACTCATGAAGAGTCATCCTTCAGCACTCAGGAGAGGAAAAACCCCCTTGTATAGGAAACCTCTGGGGACCCATGGCTGAAGGACTGCCCGTCCCTCTAGGCAATAAGAGACTATGCAGAGTTTGCCCAGACCACCCGCCCACCCACTAACCTTGCCTAACCCAGTCATCCCTTCTGTCACCTCAAATCTGCTATTTTGACCTATTTACCCGGCCGTAGAAAAACGCACCTTAACGTCAATGGTGAGAGAGTGTAGAAAGAGAGCAAGAGATGAATGGGAGTGAGGGGAGAGACAGTCATAACCACCATAGCATTCATTTCTGATGCTAACAGGGATTACAACTGTACAAATGTAGCCATTCACGTCGTGGCTACATCTTACCGCAATTGCGCCTTGTTAAGCGCGACCGCACCACGTATGTCTGGACATCTAAGACGTGTGTGTCCCATTCACATGGATGGAAGTGGCAAATGCCACAGCTCGGCATGGCTAGGTACAGACGCACATAGCTGTACCGAGGGTGCACGTTTACCTCAGATGTAGCCATGATCAGCCTGGCTACACCTCAGTGGTGTGCAGTGAAGTCAGTGGTTGGTGAGGCACTACAGCCATAATGTCCGCCGAATCCTGCCAATGACCCCTACCGCTGCCGAGCCAATGCCCGCTACTGCCCCTGAGCCGATGCCCACTGCCAATGGCTTACAAACTCTCCCACCATCAACTGACCCAGCCCTCTGCCACTAATTTGCATCTCAGTCCGATGCCGCCAATGCCAGCTGCCTGCCTGCTCATCATACTTGTGATATATTGTACATTTTTATAGAAATAAAAATTAGTGTTTGGGATTGGGAAGGGAGTGGGAGGAGGACATGAATGCAATTTTGCTGTCCAGGGCTTCCATTAACTTAATGGAAAAGGGTGTGAATGGGTTAAAAAATGTAAAAAAAAATGCGTGAGGTCCCCCCTCCTAAGTTTAACCAGTCTCGGGCTCTTTGAGCCGGTCCTGGTTGTTTAAATACTGGGAAAAAATTGGACAGGGGTTCCCCGTATTTAGACAACCAGCACCGGGCTCTTAGTCCAGTCCTGGTTCCAAAAATACAGGGGACAAAAGATGTATGGGTCCCCCGTAACCAGCACCGGGTTCCACTAGCCAGGTAGATAATGGCACAGCCGGGGGAAACCTTTATGTAGGTCCCTGCGGCCGTGGCATTACCCCCAACTAGTCACCCCTGGCCAGGGTTCCCTGGAGGAGTGGGGACCCCTTAAATCAAGGGGTCCCCCTCTCCAGGCACCCAAGGGCCAGGGTTAAAGCCCGAGGCTGTCCCCAGCACCCCTGAGCGGTGGGTGTCGGGCTGATAGCCATAAGTGTGTCAAACAAATGAATATTGTTTTCTGTTGTGGAACTACAAGGCCCAGCAAGCCTCCCCCACTTGCTGGTACTTGGAGAACCTCAAGTACCAGCATGTGGGAAATAACGGGCTCGCTGGTACCTGTAGTTCTACAACAACAAAAATACCCAAATAAAATCACAACACACACCGTGAAAGTTAAAATTTATTAAAACACACTTACACACTCACACATACTTACCTACATCCCACGCCGATCACGTCCACTTGTCCATGTAGAATCCAATAGGGTTACCTATAAAAATGAGAGAGAGATTACTTACCGACATCCCACGCTGATCACGTCCATTTGTCCATGTAGAATCCAATAGGGGTACCTGTAAAAATGAAAATTATATTTACAAACTTCGTTCTAATCCACAGGAGGGGAAAAGGAGAGAGAGAGACCTGGTTATGCTGCTGCCTGGGAGGAAGGAACCGGCGGAACACGAAGGAGAGGGGAGAGCCGCAGAGAGTTATGCTGCTGCCTGGGAAGAAAGAGCCAGCAGAACACGGAGAGAGGAGAGCTGCAGAGAGCGAGAGAGAGAGAGAGAGTGTGTCCCCAACCTGGTTACGCTGCTGCCTGGGAGGACGGAGCTGGCAGAAGATGAAGGAGAGGGGAGAGCCGCACTCAGTCGCTGCCACTGGTATGCACATCCTTTGCTCTGTACAGCACTGCCAGTGACAGCCGGATGCAGTCACTGTCAGTGCTGAAGCTGCTGCCCAGTGACCAATCACAGTGACACGGGCGTTCTTTCAGATATGCTGAAAGCACATCCCTGCTGTTCTGCGGCACTTGGGCAGGTGCCGCTTCTATTACTTTTTTCAATGGGCTTTTATAGCCCTTTGCTTGGCCCCGCCCCCTGCTTCTGGCCGATTACAATGCACAGCAGGAGGCACCATTCTTGGTACCCCACAAATGTATTTAAACAGCCATTTACAATCTAAAAATGTTTACATAATATAGAAAATATACTTATGACACAGAATATGTGTCATAAGTTTCTTCTTTGTATTATTTTAATCAGGAATGACAGGGGAAGCACTGCCTCCCCTGACTGCATGTCCCTGCTACACCTGTATATAGTATTGGATAAAAACATAAGTAATGATTAAAGCACAATATAATTCTTTTACATCTCTTTACATTAATAGAAATGGATTAGCCTGCAATACTGGCACACTGGGATATAAGCAGGCAGAGAGTAAAGGATTTAATTTGCAACATTATAGGCTCACCAAACAACTCCAAGGAGATGTCATGGGTGCAGCTGCACATAAAGGATTTAATTAGGAACATTATAGGCCCATCTAGACAGCGCTCTTCAAATATCTCCAATGGCCCATTTGCAGCCGCTTGTGGTTGTTAGGTAACGGTCCGGTCCCAGTAGATGTGAGATTTTGTTTATATCCAATACTATGCTATCCCCAAGGTCATAAGTCATATATTAGAATATTCATGCTAAAAGTCTGCTGGCGATTCGAATTAAGCTGCTCTTATCTTTGTCCAGTCACTAACCTTCTACCAGTGTGCTATGCCGTGCCCGGCCTCTGAGGCATATGCAAGAGACAGCAACAGCAGAGCCCTGTATAGGCAGTTGCCATTATGACATCACAGCATGACCTCACACACCCCACCAGACCGGCTAAGACTAGTTATTTCTGTTTTGAGGCCCTTGTTGTCTATTATGGAAAAAAGTTTACAGGAAATAGCGCATAATTCTGTTCCAATCAAACTGAGGGAATACTTAGCCCTTTGGGGGTCATTCCGAGTTGTTCGCACTGTATTTTTCTTCGCATCGCAGCGATTTTCCGCTAACTGCGCATGCGCAATGTTCGCACTGCGACTGCGCCAAGTAAATTTGCTATGCAGTTAGGTATTTTACTCACGGCATTACGAGGTTTTTTCTTCGTTCTGGTGATCGTAATGTGATTGACAGGAAGTGGGTGTTTCTGGGCGGAAACAGGCCGTTTTATGGGAATGTGTGAAAAAACGCTACCGTTTCTGGGAAAAACGCGGGAGTGGCTGGAGAAACGGAGGAGTGTCTGGGCGAACGCTGGGTGTGTTTATGACGTCAATCCAGGAACGACAAGCACTGAACTGATCGCAGATGCCGAGTAAGTTTGAAGCTACTCAGAAACTGCTAAGAAGTGTCTATTCGCAATTTTGCTAATCTTTCGTTCGCAATTTTGATAAGCTAAGATTCACTCCCAGTAGGCGGCAGCTTAGCGTGTGCAAAGCTGCTAAAAGCAGCTTGCGAGCGAACAACTCGGAATGACCCCCTTTAGTCCATTAAATACAAGGATGTAACCCAATTTTCTTTTTATCGGTTTCTCATTCATATATGGAATCCATCATCCGTTAAAACGAAGATCCTCAAAAGTAAAACCAGAAAACAGAAAATATAGTGTCGTATATTTGATATTTCTGGAGACACCCTCCACCAAAGAGTATAGTGATGATTATGCTGAATCCATATAACAGGTACAGCGTACCTAAACTCACATAGTGATGAGGTCACTTAGGCTCATAAAGGTATCTTTAGCTTTAACACCCAGTGTGAACCCACAAAATCAGATACTTCAGCTTCGTCTTTCCCAAAACGAAAGACGTACCGTACTCACACAGGATGAAGTGGTTCAAAACACGTAGAAGTTTCTTTAGTCTTTGATACTTGTATAAGTTCCCACTTTATGATGCGGTTAAACTCAGAAAAAAAAGATAAAAGATATATGGTGTAGTACGTTTACAACACAGCAAGATTACACTCAAAAGGTGCACAGGATGTCAATATGCATAGGTACAGCGTACCGAAACTCACACTGCAGTGGGGTACTTTAAACTTATCAAGGTATCTTTAAAACAAAGCCACCATATGTAAAAACCAGCAGTGGTGAATGGACATACATAATAAATAGAAAAAGCTCTCTGCCTCCATTTTTTATGTATGTCCATTCACCACTGCTGGTTTTTACATATGGTGGCTTTGTTTTGTATGTAATCGGCCATTATTCCATCACACAGGCCATTAATGCATTCATTCCGGCATTTTGGTGGATTTTTTATGTTTTAATAAAACATCCGTTTTAGAGAAGGCAAGTCCATTCCCTTCCTTACAATATACGGAAATTGGGATCTGTAAGGAACAAAGAAACTGCTATGGGATTACAGCTACATATTGTTATGTAAGTAAGGTACGTCTGTGCATCATGATGTTTTAAATGAAGGCCATCAGTGTATTTATGCGGTGACTTATTTTAAAGATACATATTGGCATCCATGTATAAATGAGCCAGCACCAACGATGAACGAGCGTGGGGGTCGCGCATCGTTCATCATTGGTGCCTACACTCTGAAAGATATGAACGATATCTTGTTCATTAATGAACGAGATTGTTCATATCTTTCAGTGTTATCGCGTAGTGTGTAGGGCCTATTACCGTTTTGTTATACATATAGATTTTTATTGTAGCGTTTCCCTATTTATCTTTGGCTATGTAAGGCTTTGTATGAACCCAATTTCCACTGTTGTTATGTTGTTTTTTACTGTTACAGTGTTTCAGTGATAACCTCATTTAAGGACAAAACGATGTAAAAATCGGAGCAAATCTGTGAAAAGCACAAACATAATCCGATTGGTCTGATTCTGCATATGCTACAGCAGTGTTTTTTAACCACTGTGCCGTCATAGAAACAGAGCCAGGCTTGTCAGTGTTTTGCCGCTTTTGAGGCCTTGGAATGATCAATACTGGTGGGTTTAGTGGTTGCAGAGCCAGTTCTAATATTGGGCCTGGGCATTGTTGGGCTCTTCTGGCTTTCTCAGATGTGGCTAAGGCGCAGGGCCAGAAACAAATCTTGGGGCCCAGTACACTGATATCTCTGGGGCCCCCTCAACCCCCCTTAACTTGGCAGAGGGGAGCTTTAAAAAAAATAGTATATTTCTCTCTCTCACACTCTCTGTCAACCTTAGTTTAAGTTATATGGTAGGGCAAAGCCGACGCTACCCGCTCAGCAAAGCAGGGAGGTGCTGTGCTAGAGAGGTGCTCTCCCTGATCTGTGACCCTGCTGCTGGCTCCGCTGCACCTGTCAGACTCTGACAGGCAGCGCTTCAGCAGAACACCCACTGATCTCTTCTCCGTTCCCCCCTCCCAGTAGAGTAGAGCACGCAGTGCAGTAGGGGTTTTAAATAACAGTCTGAAACTCCTATCTGCAGGGGCTGTCTAGTTTCAGTTTCTGTTCCTGCTGCTGGTGATTTAAGCAAGGAACAGTTCTCCCTGCACTTGGGGTTTTGAGCCCTTCCCCCTCTAAATGCTGATGCACTTGTCTGTCAGGGCAGCCCAACACAACAGTGAGTTTAACTCCTTGAAAACCTTGTTCTCTACAAAAAAAATTATGAATCCTTCTGTTGCAAGTATGTGCTTCCAATTTGGTCTGAATATTTTTTAAGCGGCACTGCAACTGTGGGCCTGTATATGAAGGGTTACCTCTTCTGTCTTGGTACATATTACTTTTTATATGATCAATTTCCTTATGGTGGTTACAGTGTAAAAGTGAATATTTCTATTTCCCTAGTGAAGGGTTAAAACATGCTATATGAACTCTTATGTGTTTGCATGGATGCGTGCTGCCCTGTGCTAGGTGCCTTTGTCTCTCATACAGATACCAGGCCTGTGTGGGTCTGGCATCCAAGGTCAGTTCCATTCCAGATGAAACTTGTTCTTTCTACCCAAATATACTGTGTTACAAAAACTTTGTTAAATGTTTGAGAAACTTGTAGAAAACCCATATATGGACATCCGCCTTTTCTGTTCTGCCTGGTAACTATTAACGAGCCAATGGGAGTGTAACAAAATGTCAGTTACACCCATATGCATTGCCTTATATACTTTTGTTAACCTCATAATAAAACAGTGTGAATTTTTACTGCTTGTGTTGTGCATGTACCTTGTGGTTAAAAGTTTACACTCCAGACGTCTAAGAGGCCATCACATCGAGGGTTAAAGAATATAAGGGCAAATCCTTTCAGCTGGGGGCTATGTCCGCGATTCAGTGATCGTCCTCGGATGGCAAGATAGAGAATTTATTGTCTGTCTTTGCCATACGGGATTGCGGTCATACACTGAAGCTGAATCCGTGTCAGTGTTCTGGGAACACGTGACCAAACATCTTTAATGTCTGGGACTTAAAGATACACTGAAGCTGAATCCGTGTCAGTGTTCCGGGAACACGTGACAAGGTAATATTTAAGTCCGGGACTTAATATTACGAAGTTTTATGTAAAAGCATAAAACAGGTATCAGGGATACCATAGAATCTTTAATGTCTGGGACTTAAAGATACGTCTGAGAAAGGACCCGGGGTCCAAGCGCAATTCTCCAAAGACGTCAGTATCTGGGATACTTAAAAAACATAGACCTGGGGTCTATACGTAACGTAGATTATACCCCGATTTGATCGTCTATATATATTTTTGTATGTTTGTAGTGAGATAAGTTCTTATATTTGGTCCAGACGGCTGGTAAGTTTTCGTCTGCCAGATATCTTTACTCAAACACTTTTCCTGCTTCCTGTCTAAAACGCTGTATTTTTCTGACATCTTGTACGAATGGTAAGTATCGTACCCGTCAAAAGATTTCATGTTCTCACTGTACAGATAATATTGTGATATTGTCAATGACTAATTAACTGGTTAGCTGATGCATGTATAGTAGAGTTGTAAATTTTAGATATTTTCCTTTAAAGTTGTACTGTTGATTTATATTACTGTCTGACAATGGGCTCTAGTCAGAGTAAAAAACTGCATATCCCCCGCCCCTCCCTGGTGAGACATGCAAGATGTATGTTGCCCGTAACTCTACCTCAGAGTATTACTTAGTTAACCCATGGGTGGATAATTTAGCGGGATGGACAGAGAAAGCAGGACAGGACCCATTCCTACGGGAAGGCAGTAATTACCCTTTCTATATGGAGATTTAAGAAAAAATGTCAGTTTAGCACAGAAGCGAAACTGCAGAGAACTGTAAATCTTTTAAAACCCTCTCCCTCCCCCTTGCATTCCAATGTATCCTGCGCTCAGAGACACAAATCTCTTGGCAGCAGTAACCCTTTCACACTAGATGGGATCGCCTCCAACTTCACTGCTGGAGGGTGCGTCCACTAGCTCTGTCCCTAACGCACCAATAACCCAGAGTTTAGATAATAGTAAAACACTGCCCCAAGCCCACCATTACCCTCGATGGCTGTATATCTTATTTGCGCAAAGCTTGCAAAGGACGCAGCTATACACATATGAAGGAACTCTTTAAAACCCGTGCTCCTTTGCCTGTGCTTTTTTTTGCCTGTCGCTGTAGCTTGTAAACAGAAACCTTCATAGTCTGTTACTGCGTTTTGGAAAAGGTTTAAGGACTGCTGGACAGATGACGCTGGCTTACCTTTGCTTAACTCAGAAAGCTTACTCATTTCCCCACCAGACAGAGCCGGCCCCGCAGTCAGGGAAGATTCCAAAGACCCCGCGCACTGACGGGGCCCGGAGGAGGGTATCCCAGCCTTTATTCAACTCTCCCGTCATAGTAAAGATTCACCTCTGCTGCCACTTATTATAAATGGAAGTAAAATTCCCTTTTTAGTGGACAGCGGTGCAACAACCAGTGTTTTGTGTTCTGACCTATGCAGTATCCCCTCTCACCAGAAAAGATAGAAGGTCTCCGCCCCATGATACAGCAATTCTTACAACAGGGTATTCTCAGACATATTATATCACCATACTGTACTCCTGTGAACCCTGTTGCCAAAGCTGATGGCAGTATAAGATTTGTACAGAATCTCAGAGCGATCAATCAGCTAATTGTCCCAATTGCACCAATTGTTCCAGATGTAAACTCACTCATTTCTGCAATCCCTGCAGATGCTGCGTTCTTCTCTGTATTTGATTTGAAGAATGCCTTTTTTCAGCATACCTGTAGATTCACAGACACAATTACTTTTGCCTTTTCTTTTGAGGGTAAACAACTTACCTGGTGCAGATTATTGACGCACCTGTTGTCTCCAGGCCACATTGAGGCCCTGGCAACCTCACCATGGTTCAGTCCTGCTACAGTATGCAGATGATCTGCTGCTCTGTAGTAAAACTGAGGAGGCCTGCCGAGAGAATGGTGTTTCATTACTAAACTGGCTTTGTGAATGTGGACACAAGGTGTCCAAAATAAAAATGCAATGGTGTAAAAAGCATGTTGATTACTTAGGTTTTGTGCTCACTCAGGGAGAGAGGAAAGTCAGTCCACAACGCATACAGTCTGTATTGGGCCTGGTCACCCCAACTACCCAGAAGGAACTACTGTCCTTCCTGGGTATGGTAAATTACTGCAGACAGTGGATTTCTGATTGCTCCTATTATGATAACATTTTGAGACAAGCCACACTGAAGGACAAACCTAAAACTGTACAATGGTCACAAGAAATGTTAACTGCATATGAAAGTTTAAAATGTATGTTGATAAAAAGTCCGGCACTTGGCCTCCCCAATTATGTACTACCTTTCCATCTATATGCAAGGGACAATTGTAAAACCATGGCGGGGGTGCTCACACAGTTTCATGGAGGGAAGTTGCGCCCCGTGGCATTTTTTTTTTCCAAAGTCATGCCAGTGTCTGTGCAAGGTATGCCTGCCTGCCTCAGGGCTTTGGCAGCCTGTGCAATGGTTGCAGAAATGGCCACTACCCTCACTTTAGGCCACATCACAGTACTCCACACCACACATGATGTCCTGGCAATACTTAAAAGCTTGCACTCACAGCACATGTCAGCACAACGCCTTAGTGGATATGAAGTACTCCTTTTGAGTAACCCTACCCTTACCATTAAGTACACTGCTAGTTCTTCTGGCCCTGCACCCATTCTCAATGCCCTTTTAGGCTTGAAAGGTCCCGAGGATGAACCACCCGACCTACATGACTGTGCTGCTTCCATTGACGCTGAAACTTCTCCCAGACTTGACATGTCTCCCGTTCCCATACCAGGCGCAGACATTGTTTTTGTTGACGGCTCCTGTAGTAGGCCCAATGACAATACATACCAGGCTGGCTATGCCATTGTCACCCTCCCTGATACTGTGTTGGAAACCCTACCAATACCTTATCAGTCCGCGCAAGCTGCAGAACTCATTGCACTCACTAGAGCATGTCCCTCCCTTGACAACGTCCATCTGCTCACTCAACTTCAAGCTGCTGCGACTAATACTGATCTCTCCGACTGGACTTACCCAATTCTGCAGAAAAATCCTAAATCAGGATTAATCTGCAAAGAGGGGAAACCCTGTATACCCCAGTCCAGTGCCCCTTTGCTCGTTGCCCAGTGCCGTGGTGTTGGTCACCGTGGTGAAGCCACAACACTCCTCCTACTAACCAATGATTTTTATGTTACTAATGCCAAATCACTTGTGGACCAGTATGTTAGCAGATGCATCACTTGCCTCAGGAACAACCCTAATAAAGCTAAACACCAGCATCTTGAATACCCCACAGAAAACTCTAGGATACTCACCCTTTGAAATACTAATGGGTAGACCCTTTTCCTACACCCTGGGCTAAGAAACCACTAGTAATACAGGAAGGAGATCTAGAACTCATCAGAGAAGAGTATGTCAGGTCCCTGATAACAAAACTGAATGAAATTGAACATGAGGTTGTTTGTAAAAACCCTTTTGAATCCACAGGAACCTACACACCCCTTTAAAGTCGGAGACAGAGTCGTGGTGAAGGTGCTCCCCAGGAACAAGAGCCCAGGAGACTTCACCTATGGTCCAGAGACAGAGGTCGTAGCAGTTACCCGAACAGCAGTCCTGACAGAGGAAAGTCCTACCTGGATCCATGCATCCCGAGTAAAAAAGGTTCCTAGACCAGACCTAGAGAGGGAAGCAAGTGATTCCAGTGAGGTACGAACCGGGGCAGACAGCCCTGACCTCCCACCTAGCGAAGAAAGAAGAACAGAAGAAGATGAGGAACCTGTCCCCTATCTTTATCCTGGGGACTATCTCGATAGCCCTACTGGCCCTCATTCACCTCACAATATGTGAAGTCGACATCACACAAACAAATGGATCCCCACCTTGTGGTATAATTCCTCTAACACACACGTAGCCACATATATCCTTGACTATTTTATGTTCCCCAAAATTGCTGATGACAAATATTATATACAACAAAGGAGGAAATCAGGAATGTCTGAGACAGTATATATTTGTGTTACTGACGAATGGTACTATGACATTAGATATTATGGATCTAATTGTAATTCCTGGGAAGCTGTGGGGTGGAATACAGGAGTAGATTGGAAATATGGCCCATCATTTGCAAAAAATAGATATAGCAAATATCCCCAAAACAAACCTTTAAAGCCCCATATTGCCACTTCTAAAGATATGGTGGCTATTACTAACCCTACCTTTGAAGACACCCTAGCTATTGAAACTGGTTTCTCTGACATTAATTTTGGTTGGAATGGATGAAGTATAGTGCTAACAAACACAATAAAAGCAACTGTTATGTCTGTGGCAAATCTAGGCCCCACCTAGGTACAGTGCCCCTTAATATACCCCTAGAACAGGAAAATTGTTTTTTTCAGCCTTTTTAATGATCACCGATGACCCCACTCCTCCCTCTAATACTCCTGCTAATCGAAAGAAAAGAGCACTCCCAGGAGGTAGCTTTGACCCCCACGTATACATTGATGCTATAGGGGTCCCAAGAGGTGTTCCAAATGAGTTCAAAGCTAGAGATGAGGTGGCTGCGGGTTTTGAGTCATTGTTTCCTATAGTAACTGTAAATAAAAACGTAGCCTGGATTAATTATATATATATTATAATCAACAAAGATTTGTTAATGATACCAAAGATGCTCTTAAAGGTACAGCTGAACAGCTAGAAGCCACTTCCCAAATGACATTCCAAAATAGAATGGCCCTTGACATGATCCTAGCAGAAAAAGGCGGTACATGTGTTTACATTAGTAAGGTGGAAGGCTGTTGTACATATATTCCTGACAACACTGGTCCCAATGGTAAGGTTACTTTAGCCATAAACAAGTTAGAAACCTTATCCATAGAACTTAAGAAAAATTCAGGTATTGATAACCCATGGAGCCAATATTTTGGGTGGTTTGAAAATTGGAAACAGGCTCTTGTGCAAATAAGCATATTCATACTTGTAACTTTAATTCTTGTAGGCATTATAGTTTATTGTGTAATTCCCTGTGGAAAGAAACTTACCTCCAAAGGCATTGATAAGGCCCTGATGTATTATGATATAACCACCAGTCCTGTCACCTCCTCTGATAGTAAGGGACCCGACGATTATGTCCAATATCTCAAGAACTGGAGGAACAAGAAAGGAGCCTCACTCAAGAATCATGTCATATAATAATCATGATTCTAAGAGGGGATTGAAGGGTTACCTCTTCTGTCTTGGTACATATTACTTTTTATATGATCAATTTCCTTATGGTGGTTACAGTGTAAAAGTGAATATTTCTATTTCCCTAGTGAAGGGTTAAAACATGCTATATGAACTCTTATGTGTTTGCATGGATGCGTGCTGCCCTGTGCTAGGTGCCTTTGTCTCTCATACAGATACCAGGCCTGTGTGGGTCTGGCATCCAAGGTCAGTTCCATTCCAGATGAAACTTGTTCTTTCTACCCAAATATACTGTGTTACAAAAACTTTGTTAAATGTTTGAGAAACTTGTAGAAAACCCATATATGGACATCCGCCTTTTCTGTTCTGCCTGGTAACTATTAACGAGCCAATGGGAGTGTAACAAAATGTCAGTTACACCCATATGCATTGCCTTATATACTTTTGTTAACCTCATAATAAAACAGTGTGAATTTTTACTGCTTGTGTTGTGCATGTACCTTGTGGTTAAAAGTTTACACTCCAGACGTCTAAGAGGCCATCACATCGAGGGTTAAAGAATATAAGGTCAAATCCTTTCAGTATATAAGTGGCACTCCTACCGTGGGTATGTGTATAAGTGGCACTGCTACCGTAGGCATGTATATAAGCGGCACAGATACCGTGGGTATGTGCATAAGTGGCACTGCTACCGTGGTCATGTGTATAAGTGGCACTGCTACCATGGGTATGCATATAAGTGGCACAGATACCGTGGGCATGTGTATAAGTGGCACTGCTACCGCGGGCATGTGTATAAGTGACACTGCTAATGTGGGCGTGTACATAAGCGGCACAGATATCGTGGGTATGTCTGTAAGTGGCACTGCTAATGGGGGCTTGTGTATAAGTGGCACTGCTACTGTGGCCATGTATATAAGCAGAACTGGTACAGTGGGCATGTGTATAAGTGGCACTGCTACCGTGGGCATGTGTAAAAGTTGCAATGCAACTGTGGGCATGTATATAAGCAGAACAGATACCGTGGGTATGTGTATAAGTGGCACTGCTACCGTAGGCATGTGTATAAGTGGCACTGATACTGTGGGCATGTACATAAATGGCACAGATACCGTGGGTATGAGTATACGTGGCATGGCTACCGTGGGCATGTATATATGTGGCACTGCTACCGTGGGCATGTATGTGAGCAGCACTGCTATTGTGGGCATGTATATAAGTGGCACTGCTATCATGGGCATGTATGTAAGCAGCACAGGTAAAGTGACACTGCTTCCGTGGGCATGTGTATAAGCGGCACTGCTACCGTGGGCATGTGTATAAGTGGCACTGCTACCGTGAGCATGTGTGTAAGCAGCACTGCTACTGTGGGCATGTATATAAGTGACACTGCTACCGTGGCATGTGTATAAGTAGCACTGCTACCATGGGCATGTGTATATGTGCAACTGCTACCATGGGCATGTGTATAAGCTGCACTGCTACCGTGGGCATGTATATAAGTGGCACTGCTGCTGTTGGCATTATTATGTGTATAATATGGTGATATGGTGGGCAAGTGTATAAAGGGCACTTCTACTGTGGGCATTATTATTATTACTACATGCGGTGTAATGACATTAAGATTGTGCTACTGTGTGGCGTACTTTGAATTGGGTTGCTATTGTGTGGCCATGCCCATTCCTTGTGATACCACACCTTCTTTTTGAAGGCGCACGCTTTCCCTTTATTAAGTATTGGAGAGAGGGCGCAAATTTATAGTTTGCAGTGAGGCGCCAAACCCCCTAGCACTGGCCCTGTGGTAGGGGACAGGATTTGTTTCAGTTTGTGCACATATGTTATGATTGCCAGCCACAAGCACTGGTTTTACCTATAACACTAACTATAAATATTTTGAATTGGTCCTGGACCACCAATCCAAGGCACCCCTGCAAGTGTCCTGAGGCACCCCAGGGTTCAGTTTGAGAACCACTGGACTAGTGTGTACCCAGCATAATTATTGCAGCTGGTCTGTGGGTTACAGCTCCCAGCTCTACTTCTGGAAAAAATGCAACAATGTAATTTGTGTGACAAACTGCAAAGATTAACCCTTTCTGTGACTTATGCACAGGGTTCACACAACTTCTATTCATAAACCTGAATTAACTTAGGGGAGAAGTTCTCGCCCCGCAAAGAAGTGCAAGTATATACCGCACTTATGGTACTATTGGATTCGCAGATAATTTCTTGCACTAGACTATATACATATAAACATTGATTTTTACTGCAGCCATTATGGTTAGTTTAGGGGTATGGGTTAGGGTCAGGGCCAGCAACAGAAATCTTGGGGCCCACTACACTGATATTTCTGGGGCCCCCTCAACCTCCCTTAACTTGGCAGAGGGTATCTTTTAAAAAAAATAGAGCCTTTGACTCAGCCTGTCAGTGAGCCCAGCAGGTGGTTTTCATACTGGGCTACCCGGCTCTTCTGTGGTGGTGGCAGGGACAAACAGAAAAGCCCGAGCGCAGCGACATGCATAATGATGGCAATACAGTATGGACCACAGGGACTGGACAAAGGGATGGGGTAAAAGGAGTGGGCAGGGTTTAGGTGGCCTGTTAATTGTTTTCCTGCTTAAATTGAGCAGCTGGAGCATACACTTTATAAAACAATATTGGCACTGTGGCCCCATTATTTCTATCCTTAATACTTGGGGCCCGCCTGAACCTTGGGGCCCTGCACAAGTGTCCCCTTTGTCCCGCCCCTGTCGCCGTACCTGTTCAGGCATTACCTATGGACAGTGGTGCAAGTAGAAATATTTTCTTAGTGGTACTGAGTGCCGAAAAATTAGTATGGTCGCGTATTGTGAGGGGGCGTGGTCACATGCGGCTAGTGGGAGTGGCTACATGGCACTAGCCGCGTGGCCACACGACAGCCCCTTTTTGGGGGGAATCTGGAGGCAAGGCTAAAAATATATAGTAATGCCTCCACTATAATAAAAATATATAGTGATACCTCCAGTATGATAGAAATATATAGTAATGCCCCCAATTTAATAACAATATATAGTAATGCGTCCATTATAAGAGGAAAATACAGCCACTGTCGCACTCCCAGTAACCCTGACAAAGTGGGAGGACATGTCTTGTTGCTTTGTGGCACATTATAATTGTGGTAATGGCAAAGTGTGTGCGTATCCGCTGTCAAATTCTTAAGGGTACTCCGTACCCGAGCATACCCGCATACTTGCACCACTGCCTATGGAGAAGCTGCGACATGACATACTAGGACATGCAACTGCACCATGCATCACCATTATATTTGAGTGTGCCTTGGCAATATTTAAATCTTGTTCAGTGTGCTGCGAGTTGTAAAAGGTTGAAAATCTCTGTGCTACAGTGTCATCACCATGTTGTTATAAAATCGCCTCAGTTTGCTACCCCTCCCCAGTATGCCCTTGCTGTAGCCAGTGGAAGGGGCGCCATCTTTCCAGTGATTTCTTCGGAAAGATGGCACCGCACATACAAAGCAAAGACTCTGGCACAGCTCCTGATTGGCTGCCGGTCCACGATCTCTGATTGGCTCATGAACTGGCGCCTGATTTAAGATATCCGTACCTCCGCTGGAGAAATTCAGAAAAAAATATAAAATGAAGTCAATTGTGTTTATAATATGTCATCCTTAGGTTCAGTTATGTGGTGAGAAACATGTTTTACCAATTTAATTAAGTATAAATAATTTTAATTGGTCCTGGACCACCAAACTATGGCACCACTGCAAGGTCCCCCTATCCCCTCCCCCCCCTTTCCCGAGGCACCCCAGGGTGTCTTGGCCACCAGTTTGGAAACTACTGCCATAAAATAAACTTTTTTTTTTCTGCTGCGGGGTACACTGGGCTCCACAAGTCTGGACAATGGGGTGTAGAGTAGGATCTTGATCCGAGGCACCAACAGGCTCAAAGCTTTGACTGTTCCCAGAATGCACAGCGCCGCCTCCTCTATAACCCCGCCTCCCAGCACAGGAGCTCAGTTTGTCTGCAGGCACTTAACAGAGGGTCTGCTCCAGGCAGCTCTAAGAAAAGCTTTTTATGAGGTAAAAAGTGAAGACTTCAAGGGCGGCAGCAGGGGTAAATGTCTTCTGACATTCTCTGCTGCAGCTCCAGCTCTCCCCAGCGGCGCTGTACACTCCCGAGCCCTGGTTGCCGGGTACCTACAGCGGAGGCTCCGGTTTACTTCACGTTAGGCACACACGGCTGGGGCTCTCCAGGATCGCGTGGCCATGCTTCGGGAGGTGGTAAGTGGGTCCCGCTCGCGGGACCCGGTCTTTATCGCAATCCGGCACGGTCAGTGGGAGGCGGGCCGCGCGCGCTGGCAGTGGACACTGTGGATACAGGCGATCCCACTAGATCACCAGGGCATGCGCGCAGGTCAGGTTTTCTCTTAAAACCGATTTTAATATCGCCACAGTACCCGGTGGTTTTGCCAGCAAGGGGGATAAGGCTTAGACCTGATGCCCCTCCCCCAGCCCCAGGGCACCATTTCCAGCAAGTGTTCCCACCCTGGAGCTGCATCTCTGTCTTTCCTCACTCCCTGTCAGTGTCTGCGGCGCCATTACTCCTCAGCTCACTGTTCCTGGGACTGCTTGGGCAAATCCTCCTATGTAAAGCCGCCTGGT
Source organism: Pseudophryne corroboree (assembly GCF_028390025.1). NCBI lineage: Eukaryota > Metazoa > Chordata > Amphibia > Anura > Myobatrachidae > Pseudophryne > Pseudophryne corroboree. The sequence goes on along the minus strand of NC_086444.1, from coordinate 248,608,453 downwards.
TGTCAGTGCTGTGACTTTACATGACACTTAAGTATTCTGCCTGCCTTTTTAGTCAGTGTTAGTAAGAAATAGTGCATTTAGTCAGGGGTTTATAGTACAATTACCCTGTGATATACATCCAGTTTCTTACTGTGTAGTGTTATATCTATTGACTATATAGCTGTGTAAGCTAGTCCAGTGCAGTATTATTGTCTGTAATAACCTCTGCATTGTACAAACTGTGACTATTTGTGTGTGCATTGATAGCTGAGTGGTGTCCATCTCGTGTCTTTCACTCAACTTGCTATCCCTATATTCTATAATCTGAGGGGGCTTGGTGCGTCAGGTGTTATTTAATATAGGATTTTCACAAAGATATACTGTATTACGTATTTTTCTCTGTGATTTAGTCACCATATCTCTCCTTTATCTCTGCTGGTGCTGACTACACTGCGCAGGGGTTTGGGTTTAGGGATATAGTGCTGATAATAATTGTACTGTGTTACCTCATACTTCAAGTTATATCATGTCTGCTTCTGAGGGTAACGGTTCTGGGGCGGAACACACTGCTGGTGTTGCTGAAGCCACAGGCATATATGGGGAGAATATAGCAGCTGTGGGCTCTGGTTCTGGGGGCTCCTTGCCCCCCAGTGGGACTGTGGCAACGGAGGCACATACTGACCCTCCGTGGGTCGCTTTTTCCACGCTTCTGCATACGCTAGTTCATAAACTAACACCCCCTATGGGACCCCCTATGCCGGTACAACCGTATGTGGTCCCTGCAGCTAACCCGCCGTGGGCGGACGATTTATCTGCTCAATTAAAGAAGTTGAACTGACTACTAAAAAGTCTGACCAACGCTCGCCTAAGTCCAAGAGGTCCTCTAAGCGAGCGCTCGTCTCCTCACAATCCACTGCTGTCACTGACACCTCGTCTGATAAAGACACTGACCCCACAGGTTCTGACTCAGATACGGCTGATGGGGAGGGTAGTTCATATGTGGATGTTCCTGATCTTTTGGAGGCTATTAAATTAATTCTGCAGATTACGGATGATCCCGAGCCATCCATTCCTCCTAAGAAACCAGATAGGTTCAAGCGTCAGAAGGTGATTAAACAAGTTTTACCTCACTCTGACCACCTAGCGGATATACGTCAGGAACCCTGGCAAAGCCCGGGTACGAAGTTTGTGCCTCAAAAGAAGATGCTGGCTCGCTATCCCCTCGCGCCAGAGCTGTCTAAGAATTGGGAAACGCCTCCTCCAGTAGACTCACATGTTGCTAGGATGGTGGTTTCCTCAGCTCTACCTGTCACTACCGTCACGGCTCTAAAAGAGCCTACGGATAAACGTGTCGAGGGTTGTCTGAAAGCGATTTACACCCTCACGGGTGCTGCAGAAAGGCCCACTATTGCAGCTACATGGGCGGCAGAGGCTATTGAAGCACGGGCCTTGGAGTTAGAGGCTGAAATCTCCTCTGACCATGCTAAACAATGCTAGACAATATTGTCGCAGCTTCTCGCTATATTAAAGAGGCGGCTTCTGATGCTGGTATCCTAGCAGCCAAGGCCTCTACTACGTCAGTCCTGGCTCGCAGGATATTGTGGCTGAGATCCTGGTCTGTGGATCTAGACCCTAGAAAAACCCTGGAGGTACTCCCTTTCAAGGGGGATATTCTGTTTGGGGAGGACTTAAATAAGATAGTGGCTGACTTGGCTACTGCCAAAACTGCCTGTCTGCCTAATACAGCTCCTTCTGTGTCGAAGGCCAAAGGCACGTCCTTTCGCCCCTTTCGTCCTTCAGGTAAAGCAAAAGTTCAGGCGTACCATAAGCAGACACGCACTTCCAAACCTGGTAAGCCGAAGCCCAAAAGAGCCTGGGCTGCCCGTCAGCCAGCAGCCAAGACCGATAAGCCTGCCGCATGACGGGGCGGGCCTCCCCCTGGGGGATCCCAGGGTGAGGGCCGCCTTCTAGGGTATACCCAGGAATGGTTGAAGACCACTTCAGATACCTGGGTACGGGAAGTCGTCACTCGAGGTTACGCCATAGCCTTCAAAAACCTACCCCCTCATTGATTTTGCCAGACAGACGTCCCGTCGGACCAGACATAGGCAAACACTCTGCATTCGGTGGTACAGACCCTCCTGGGTACAGGAGACGTAGTACAGGTGCCTCTTGCTCAGAGGGGCCGGGGGTACTATTCTCCGCTGTTTCTAGTCCCGAAACCGAATGGGTCCTCCCAGCCCATTCTCAACCTCAAGGCACTGAACAAATTTGTGAAGGTTTCCAAGTTCCGTATGGAAACCCTTCGCTCTATAGTTCTGGCCTTGGAACCTGGGGACTACATGGTCTCCCTGGACATACAGGATGCTTACCTGCATATTCCTATAGCATTGTCACATCAACAATACCTGAGGTTCGCTATTGGCAACCTCCATTACCAGTTTCGGGCGTTACCTTTTGGTTTAACAATGGCTCCGCGAGTCTTCACCAAAGTTATGGCGGTGATGACGGTAGTACTCCGCCGTCAAGGGGTCAGGATACTGCCGTATCTGGACGACTTGTTAATCCTGGCAAATTCCCCAGATCTTCTCCTGCGTCATCTGGATATGACGGTCCGGTTTCTACAAGCCCACGGGTGGCTCATCAACTGGAAGAAATGAGCATGGTGCATTTGGGAGCGCTGTTGGACACTCACAACCAGAGGTTGTTCTTGTCTCAGGAGAAAGTCGTGAAACTTCAGGACATGATTTGTTGCTTCCTTTCTCGTCCGCAAGTGTCGATACATTCGGCAATGCAGGTGCTGGGCCTCATGGTGTCAGCATTCGACATGGTGGAGTATGCTCAATTCCATTCTCGCCCCCTCCAGAAGCTGATTCTAGCCAAGTGGGACTGCCTGCCTCACCGGATCAGGTCTCACATGATCTCTTTGACTCTGGAGGTCCGTATGTCGCTGCTCTGGTGGCTCTTGGACCTACAATTGTGCAGAGGCCGTCCCTTCTGGATATCCACCTGGGTCCTGTTGACAACAGATGCCAGTCTAAGAGGTTGGTGCGCGGTGCTGGAGCAGCACTCCTTGCAGGGTCGGTGGACCAAGGAGGAATCTCTCCTCTCGATCAACATTCTGGAATTGTGGGCGGTCTTCAATGCGTTGAACCTAGCCCAGCATTTGATTCAGAACCATCCTGTTCAGGTACAGTCGGACAACGCCACCACAGTGGCTTACATAAATCATCAAGGCGGCACTCAAAGCCGTTTGGCAATGAAGGAAGCCTCACGTATTCTACGTTGGGCAGAACGCCATCTGCCGGCAATATCGGCAATATTCATTCCGGGAGTCCTGAATTGGGAAGCGGACTTTCACAGTCATCATGACGTGCATGCCGGCGAGTGGGGCCTCCATCCAGAAGTGTTTCAACTATTCGTGGAAAGGTGGGGTCTTCCAGATGTGGATCTGATGGCGTCTTGACACAATCACAAGGTTCCGGTGTTTTGAGCAAGGACAAGGGATCCTCAAGCAGCATTCGTGGATGCGCTGGCATTGCCGTGGAGGTTACGGCTGCCGTACGTGTTCCCTCCGGTGTCACTCCTACCCAGGGTAATTCAGAAGTTCAAGCAAGAAAAAGGAAATCTGCTTCTCATAGCTCTGGCGTGGCCCAGATGGCACTGGTTCTCAGACCTGCAAGGCCTATCGTCAGAGTGTCCACTTCTACTTCCACAATGCCCAGACCTCCTCGTTCAGGGCCCCTGTGTCTACCAGGACCTAGCCCGGCTTTCTTTGACGGCGTGGCTCTTGAAGCTTCCGTCTTAAGAGCTAAGGGTTTTTCTGAAGAGGTCATTAAAACTATGTTGCGGGCCCGGAAACCGGCCTCTGCTCGGATTTACCATCGGGTCTGGCATTCCTACTTTGTTTGGTGCGCATCTAACCATTATGACGCTTCCAAGTTTAGTACAGCCAAACTTTTGGCTTTTCTACAGCAGGGCCTAGATTTAGGCCTGCGTCTGGCCTCCCTCAAGGTTCCTATTTCTGCCTTGTCAGTGTGGTTTCAGAGAAAAATTGCGACTTTACCTGATGTTCATACTTTCACTCAGGGTGTGTTGCGTATACAACCTCCCTATGTCCCGCCTGTGGCTCCTTGGTACTTGTCGGTGGTTTTGGAGGCGTTGCAGGAGCCTCCATTTGAACCTCTTGGTTCAAACTGACCTTAAGTGGCTTTCCCTTAAGGTCGTGTTCTTGCTGGCTATTGCCTCTGCTAGAAGAGTGTCGGATTTGGGTGCCTTGTCTTGTAGTTCCCCATATCTGATTTTTCACCGTGACCGGGCGGTTCTTAGGACTCGTCCCGGATATTTACCTAAGGTGGTTTCTTCGTTCCACCTTAATCGGGAGATTGTGGTTCCAGCTTTTGTTTCTCTTGATTTGTCTCCCAAAGAGCGGTCTTTGGATGTGGTACGGGCTCTCCGTATCTATGTGAAGAGAACTGCTTCTATTCGAAAGTCTGATTCTCTCTTTGTTTTGTTTGGATTTCACAAACGTGGCTGGCCTGCTCACAAGCAGACCCTGGCCAGGTGGATTAGAATGGTGATTGCGCAAGCTTATGTGAAGGCTGGTCTGTCAGCTACTGTTCACATTACGGCCCATTCTACTCGGTCTGTTGGACCTTCTTGGGCGGCCCAACGTGGTGCGACCCTTGACCAATTGTGCAAGGCGGCTACGTGGTCCTTCGGGAACACGTTCATAAGGTTCTCTGCCTTCGATACTGCCGCTTCCCAGATGCTTCCTTTGGACGCCGGGTTCTTGTGCCCGCTACAGTGCGTCCCCTCCCATATGGAACTGCTTTAGGACATCCCCATTGTCCAGACTTGTGGAGCCCAGTGTACCCCGCAGCAGAAAACGAGTTTTATGGTAAGAACTTACCCTTGTTAAAACTCTTTCTGCGAGGTACACTGGACTCCACAAGGCACCCACCCTGACGCACTTAGCTTCTTTGGGTTGATATGGCATTAGCCGCTGAAACTTCTCTTGTCGTGAGAGTTTGGTGTATGTGGCTACTAACCGTTGTCGTCTCTTTTCCTGCTACTGCATTGGGCTGGTTAACTAAACTGAGCTTCTGTGCTGGGAGGTGGGGTTATAGAGGAGGCGGCGCTGTGTATTCTGGGAACAGTCAAAGCTTTGAGCCTGTTGGTGCTTCGGATCAAGATCCTACTCTACACCCCATTGTCCAGACTTGTGGAGCCCAGTGTACCTCGCAGAAAGAGTTTTAACAAAGGTAATTTCTTACCATAAAACTCGTTTTTTAACTACATATAATGCACCTTAAATCACAGTTCCTATAAGGTTTTAAATCCTTGCATACAGTAAACTACACATACTTAAAAATCCTACACCAGGCACAAGTAGTCATTCAGGTGCGTTGGGTATGGTTGACCGGCAGCCGGAACCTGGTGGTCAGCATACCAACGTCAGGATCCCTGGCTGCCAGAATGCCGGCAGGGGGGGCAAGCGAAACGAAGCTCCTTGCGGGCCCGCAGCGTTCTCCACATTGCGGGCTTGGTGGCTTGCTGCGCTCACCACAGGCTTTATTCCCACTCAATGGGTGTCATGGACACCCATGAGTGGGAATAGCCCTCTGCCCCTTGCCGGCATTCTGGTGGCCGGGATCCCGGCGGCAGTATGCTGACCGCCAGGATGGTGACTACATCCCATTCTGATGACTATGTGGGAGCTTCATCATTATTATCCTATTTGTATGTAAAAAGTGTTGAAATGGGAGAGCGCTACTGTGCAGATTTCATACTGTTCCTTCAGGGAGGCTTCACTGCCTGTACCAAGATGGCTGCTGACCCAAAATACTGCACATAAGTGCAGCGCCATCTTTTCAATGTCTTAGAGCATCACAGTGGGATACAGTAGTTTTTCACTTAACTCTTCAGAGACCTGAGATTATCAGAGATCCACAACACTTCCAGTGATCCTACACTGCTACCTGTTGCATACATTCATCAGCTGGGGAGCCGAATGACACCCCTCTTGTCTCAACCTCCGCTCAGTGAGAACCAGTGTGTAACAGTGATTATGTGAGTCATATAAATATTTTATGCAGTTCACAATTTGAGCTTACCATCTTCGGAATGTTATACTTGGTCAGATATAGTTTTTTTTATTATTATTATTATTTCAAAATGTGACTGGACCCTGTTTTGTCATTTTCACCTCAGCTCACTTTAAAATTTTTATAAAAGAAAAAATTATCTAAAAGCAATTATAGAGTAAGACCATTTTCCTTACTGTGTAAGCTGCAGAACTAGGTGTCCTGTTAGTTGCTTTTTATTTTGCTCTTGTATGCCTTACTGCCATGTTTTACTTATTGCACAGTGTAACCTATGTAGTGCACCCAACATGGCTGCCTCACCTGGTACTCTCTTGTGTAGAATAAACAATGCATGGTTCTGAACTCTCCTAATATATGTCTCCCCAAATATGTGTCATTTCTTCAGCCTTTGAGGGAATTTATTAATAAAGACAACTTCAAGCAAAATATATTTAAAAAGTTAATTTCTATTTTTATTTTAAGTAAAATGTAGCCACTTTTTCTTCTTCTATTTCTTCTTCTTCTTCTTCTTCTTCTTCTTCTTCTTCTTCGTCTTATGATGATGATTATTATTATTATGGTGTCATTATTCATATTATTATTGACTCTACATTCTAAAATAGGTAATTTCGGACTAAGATAGGTCCAGTAATCTTACAAACTTGTCCTATAAGAGGAACAAGATGGTGGGAGCCTCATGTCTCATGAAGAGTCATCCTTCAGCACTCAGGAGAGGAAAAACCCCCTTGTGGAGGAAACCTCTGGGGACCCATGGCTGAAGGACTGCCCGTCCCTCTAGGCATTAAGACACTATGCAGAGTTTGTCCAGACCACCCGCCCACCCACTAACCTTGCCTAACCCAGTCATCCCTTCTGTCGCCTCAAATCTGCTATTTTGACCTATTTACCCAGCCGGAGAAAAACGCACCTTAACGTCAATGGTGAGAGAGTGAAGAAAGAGAGTAAGAGATGAATGGGAGTGAGGGGAGGGACAGTCATAACCACCATAGCATTCATTCTTGATGCTAACAGGGATTACAACTGTAAAAATGTAGCCATTCTCATCGTGGCTACATCTTACCGCAATTGCGCCTTGTTAGGCGCGACCACACCACGTATGTCTGGACGTCTAAGACATGTGTGTTTCATTCACATGAATGGGAGTGGCAAATGCCGCAGCTCGGTATGGCTAGGCACAGGCGCTCATAGCTGTGGCGAGGGTGCACGTTTGCCTCAGATGTAGCCATGATCAGCATGGCTACACCTCAGTGGTGTGCAGTGAGGTCAGTGGCTGGTGAGGCACTACAGCCATAATGTCCGCCAAATCCTGCCGATGACCCCTACTGCCGCCGAGCCAATGCCTGCTGCTGCCCCTGAGCCGATGCCCACTGCCAATGGCTTACAAACTCGCCCACCATCAACTGACCCAGCCCTCTGCCACTAATTTGCATCTCAGTCCGATGCCGCCAATGCCAGCTGCCTGCCTGCTCATCATACTTGTGATATATTGTACATTTTTATAGAAATAAAAATAAAAATTATTGTTTGGGGTTGGGAAGGGAGTGGGAGGAGGACATGAATGCAATTTTGCTGTCCAGGGCTTCCATTAACTTAATGGAAATGAGTCTGAAGCCGGTCCTGGTTGTTTAAATACTGGGAAAAAATTGGACAGGAGTTCCCCGTATTTAGACAACCAGCACCGGGCTCTTAGTCCAGTCCTGGTTCTAAAAATACAGGGGACAAAAGATGTAGGCGTCCCCCGCAACCAGCACCGGGCTCCACTAGCCAGGGAGATAATGCCACAGCCGTGGGAAACATTTATGTAGGTCCCTGTGGCCGTGGCATTATCCCCCGAACTAGTCACCCCTGGCCAGGGGGTTCCCTGGAGGAATGGGGACCAATTAAATCATGGGGTCCCCCTCTTTAGGTACCCAAGGGCCATGGTTAAAGCCTGGGGCTGTCCCCAGCACCCCTGAGCGGTGGGTGTCGGGCTGATAGCCATAAGTGTGTCAAACAAATGAATATTGTTTTTTGTTGTGGAACTACAAGGCCCTGCAAGCCTCCTCCACTTGCTGGTACTTGGAGAACCTCAAGTACCAGCATGTGGGAAATAACGGGCTCGCTGGTACCTGTAGTTCTACAACAAAAATACCCAAATAAAAACACAAAACACACCGTGAAAGTAAAAATTTATTAAAACACACTTACACACTCACACATACTTACCTACATCCCACGCCGATCACGTCCACTTGTCCATGTAGAATCCAATAGGGGTACCTGTAAAAATTAAAATTATATTTATAAACTTCGTTCTAAACCACAGGAGGGGAAAAGGAGAGAGAGAGAGAGAGACCTGGTTATGCTGCTGTCTGGGAGGAAGGAGCCGGCGGAAGTCCCCGACTTGGTTATGCTGCTGCCTGGGAGGGAGGAGCCGGCAGAACGCGAAGTAGTGGGGAGAGCCGCAGAGAGTTATGCTGCTGCCTGGGAGGAAAGAGCCGGCAGAACACGGAGAGGGGAGAGCTGCAGAGAGAGAGAGTGTCCCCAACCTGGTTACGCTGCTGCCTTGGAGGACGGAGCTGGCAGAAAATGAAGGAGAGGGGAGAGCCGCACTCAGACGCTGCCACTGCTATGCACGTCCTTTGCACCGTACAGCACTGCCAGTGACAGCCGAGCACAGTCACTGTCAGTGCTGAAGCTACTGCCCAGTGACCAATCACAGTGACAGGGGCGTGCGTTAAGATAGGCTGAAACCACATCCCTGCTTTTCTGTGGCACTTGGGCAGGTGCCGCTTCTATTACTTTTTTCAATGGGCTTTTACAGCCCTTTGCTTGGCCCCACCCCTTGCTTCTGGCCGATTGCAATGCACAGCAGGAGGCACCGTTCTTGGTGCCACAGAAATGTATTTAAACAGCCATTTACAATCTAATTTTTTTACATAATATAGAAAATATACTTATGACACAGAATATATGTCATAAGTTTCTTCTTTGTGTTATTTTAATCAGGAATGACAGGGGAGGCACTGCCTCCCCTGACTGCACTTCCCTGCTACACCTGTATATAGTATTGGATAAAAACATAAGTAATGATTAAAGCACAATATATTTCTTTTACATCTCTTTACATTAATAGAAATGGATCAGCCTGCAATACTGGCACATTGGGATTTAAGCAGGCAGAGAGTAAAGGATTTAATTTGCAAAATTATAGGCTCACCAAACAACTCCAAGGAGATGTCATGGGTGCAGCTGCACATAAAGGATTTAATTAGGAACATTATAGGCCCATCTAGACAGCGCTCTTCAAATATCTTCAATGCCCCTTTTGCAGCTGCTTGTGGTTGTTAGGTAACGGTACTGTCCCAGTAGGTGTGAGACTTTGTTTATATCCAATACTATGCTATCCCCAAGGTCATAAGTCATGTATTATAATAGTCATGCTAAAAGTCAGCCGACGATTCGAATTAAGCTGCTCTTATCTTTGCCCAGTCACTAATCTTCTACCAGTGTGCTATGCCGTGCCAGGCCTCTGAGGCATATGCAAGAGACAGCAACAGCAGAGCCCTGTATAGGCAGGCAGTTGCCATTATGACATCACAGCATGACCTCACACACCCCACCAGACCGGCTAAGACTTGTTATTTCTGTTTTGAGGCCCTTGTTGTCTATTATGGAAAAAAGTTTACAGGAAATAGCGCATAATTCTGTTCCAATCAAAATTAGGGAATACTTAGTCCTTTAGTCCATTAAATACAAGGATGTAACCCAATTTTCTTTTTATCGGTTTCTCATTCATATATGGAATCCATCGTCAGTCAAAACGAAGATCCTCAAAAGCAAAACCAGAAAACAGAAAATATAGTGTCGTATATTTGATATTTCTGGAGACACCCTCCACCAAAGAGTATAGTGATGATTTTGCTGAATCCATATAACAGGTACAGCATACCTAAACTCACATAGTGATGAGGTCACTTAGGCTCATAAAGGTATCTTTAGCTTTAACACCCAGTGTGTACCGTCAAAATCAGATACTTCAGCTTCGTCTTTTCCAAAACGAAAGACGTACCGTACTCACACAGGATGAAGTGGTTCAAAACACGTAGAAGTTTCTTTAGTCTTTGATACTTGTATAAGTTCCCACTTTATGATGCGGTTAAACTCAGAAAAAAAAGATATATGGTGCAATACGTTTACAACACAGCAAGATTACACTTAAAAGGTGCACAGGATATCAATATGCATAGGTACAGCGTACCGAAACTCACACTGCAGTGGGGTACTTTTGACTTATCAAGGTATCTTTAAAACAAAGCCACCATATGTAAAAACCAGCAGTGGTGAATGGACATACATAAAAAATAGAAAAAGCTCTCTGCCTCTATTTTTTATGTATGTCCATTCACCACTGCTGGTTTTTACATATGGTGGCTTTGTTTTGTATGTAATCGGACGTTATTCCATCACACAGGCCACTAATGCATTCATTCCGGCATTTTGGTGGATTTTTATGTTTTAATAAAACATCCGTTTTAGAGTAAGCAATGGCCCTCATTCTGAGTTGATCGCTAGCTGCTGTTGTTCGCTGCGCAGCGATCAGGTTAAAAATCGGCACTTCTGCGCATGCGTATGTGGCTCAATGCGCACGCGCGATGTACTTTCACAAAAGCCGATGCAGTTTTACACAAGGTCTAGTGACGCTTTTCATTCTCACTGCTAGCCGCAGAGTGATTGACAGAAAGTGGGTGTTTCTGGGAGGTAACTGACCGTTTTCGGGGAGTATGTGTAAAAATGCAGGCGTGTCAGATAAAAACGCAGGAGTGGCTGGGGAAACGTAGGGTGTGTTGCGGCGGCTTAGCATTTGCACGGCTGCTAAAAGCAGCTAGCGAACGAACAACTCGGAATGATGGCCAATATACGGAAATTGGGATCTGTAAGGAACAAAGAAACTGCTATGGGATTACAGCTACATATACAGGTATATGCAATAGCGGGCGAATCGCGTCATTTAATCCGCCCCTGTATAATTCGCCCGCTATCGCCAGCCGCAGCCCTGTCGCCGGGACCCTGAATTCACCATATTCAATGTATAACTGATTCGACCCACCCCCAGGCGGATTACGGCCAATCGGCGAGTAGTGGGAGTACTGAATTCGCCTTCCCGCCGAAAGCAGCCCTTTATTAGGGCTTGTTTGCTGCGTGCTCTGCAGCCATTTTGTGAACCTGCAGAGAGGTGTGAGGAGGTGCAGAGCTAGCAATTTGGTTGTTTGCTGTGGATATCGTTTGGACACCCCAGCAGGCTTTATTCCAGGACAGTCAGGAGGATTCCTGTTACCCGGAGGAGAGCCATTTTAGGAGCTTTTACTACATTTGTAGGTAAGTACCACATGTGTGTCTGGTGTTGCATGTATGTGTTTGTGTAGTGGGGGTTGCCATGAGGTGTACATGGGGTGTTTGTGTATGTGTGCATGTGTGCAGGTATGTGTATAGCCCCTTGCTTGTGTTGCTGCATTTTTTGGGGGAGACTTGTGTTTTGGGGTAGTTTTTCACGTTTTTTTTTTTATTCTTTAATTGACTTTTTTGGGTCTTCTATTAGCATTGGTGTACCTCCTGAGTGTGTTGGGATGCTTTCTGGCCATTTTGGGGTGATTTGGAGCAAGTTTAGTCGACAGCCTGGTCGACCTGTGCTGTAGACTGTTTGGCAAACATGTGTTTTCCCGCCTAATTTTGCTGTGGTGTACCTCCTGAGTGTGTTGGGATGCTTTCTGGCCATTTTGGGGTGATTTGGAGCAAGTTTAGTCGACAGCCTGGTCGACCTGTGCTGTCGGCAGTTTGGCAAACATGTGTTTTCCCGCCTAATTTTGCTGTGGTGTACCTCCTGAGTGTGCTGGGATGCTTTCTGGCCATTTTGGGGTGATTTGGAGCAAGTTTAGTCGACAGCCTGGTCGACCTGTGCTGTAGACTGTTTGGCAAACATGTGTTTTCCCGCCTAATTTTGCTGTGGTGTACCTCCTGAGTGTGTTGGGATGCTTTCTGGCCATTTTGGGGTGATTTGGAGCAAGTTTAGTCGACAGCCTGGTCGACCTGTGCTGTAGACTGTTTGGCAAACATGTGTTTTCCCGCCTAATTTTGCTGTGGTGTACCTCCTGAGTGTGTTGGGATGCTTTCTGGCCATTTTGGGGTGATTTGGAGCAAGTTTAGTCGACAGCCTGGTCGACCTGTGCTGTCGGCAGTTTGGCAAACATGTGTTTTCCCGCCTAATTTTGCTGTGGTGTACCTCCTGAGTGTGTTGGGATGCTTTCTGGCCATTTTGGGGTGATTTGGAGCAAGTTTAGTCGACAGCCTGGTCGACCTGTGCTGTAGACTGTTTGGCAAACATGTGTTTTCCCGCCTAATTTTGCTGTGGTGTACCTCCTGAGTGTGTTGGGATGCTTTCTGGCCATTTTGGGGTGATTTGGAGCAAGTTTAGTCGACAGCCTGGTCGACCTGTGCTGTAGACTGTTTGGCAAACATGTGTTTTCCCGCCTAATTTTGCTGTGGTGTACCTCCTGAGTGTGTTGGGATGCTTTCTGGCCATTTTGGGGTGATTTGGAGCAAGTTTAGTCGACAGCCTGGTCGACCTGTGCTGTCGGCAGTTTGGCAAACATGTGTTTTCCCGCCTAATTTTGCTGTGGTGTACCTCCTGAGTGTGCTGGGATGCTTTCTGGCCATTTTGGGGTGATTTGGAGCAAGTTTAGTCGACAGCCTGGTCGACCTGTGCTGTCGGCAGTTTGGCAAACATGTGTTTTCCCGCCTAATTTTGCTGTGGTGTACCTCCTGAGTGTGTTGGGATGCTTTCTGGCCATTTTGGGGTGATTTGGAGCAAGTTAGTCGACAGCCTGGTCGACCTGTGCTGTAGACTGTTTGGCAAACATGTGTTTTCCCGCCTAATTTTGCTGTGGTGTACCTCCTGAGTGTGTTGGGATGCTTTCTGGCCATTTTGGGGTGATTTGGAGCAAGTTTAGTCGACAGCCTGGTCGACCTGTGCTGTCGGCAGTTTGGCAAACATGTGTTTTCCCGCCTAATTTTGCTGTGGTGTACCTCCTGAGTGTGTTGGGATGCTTTCTGGCCATTTTGGGGTGATTTGGAGCAAGTTTAGTCGACAGCCTGGTCGACCTGTGCTGTCGGCAGTTTGGCAAACATGTGTTTTCCCGCCTAATTTTGCTGTGGTGTTCCTCCTGAGTGTGCTGGGATGCTTTCTGGCCATTTTGGGGTGATTTGGAGCAAGTTTAGTCGACAGCCTGGTCGACCTGTGCTGTCGGCAGTTTGGCAAACATGTGTTTTCCCGCCTAATTTTGCTGTGGTGTACCTCCTGAGTGTGTTGGGATGCTTTCTGGCCATTTTGGGGTGATTTGGAGCAAGTTTAGTCGACAGCCTGGTCGACCTGTGCTGTAGACTGTTTGGCAAACATGTGTTTTCCCGCCTAATTTTGCTGTGGTGTACCTCCTGAGTGTGTTGGGATGCTTTCTGGCCATTTTGGGGTGATTTGGAGCAAGTTTAGTCGACAGCCTGGTCGACCTGTGCTGTAGACTGTTTGGCAAACATGTGTTTTCCCGCCTAATTTTGCTGTGGTGTACCTCCTGAGTGTGTTGGGATGCTTTCTGGCCATTTTGGGGTGATTTGGAGCAAGTTTAGTCGACAGCCTGGTCGACCTGTGCTGTAGACTGTTTGGCAAACATGTGTTTTCCCGCCTAATTTTGCTGTGGTGTACCTCCTGAGTGTGTTGGGATGCTTTCTGGCCATTTTGGGGTGATTTGGAGCAAGTTTAGTCGACAGCCTGGTCGACCTGTGCTGTCGGCAGTTTGGCAAACATGTGTTTTCCCGCCTAATTTTGCTGTGGTGTACCTCCTGAGTGTGCTGGGATGCTTTCTGCCCATTTTGGGGTGATTTGGAGCAAGTTTAGTCGACAGCCTGGTCGACCTGTGCTGTCGGCAGTTTGGCAAACATGTGTTTTCCCGCCTAATTTTGCTGTGGTGTACCTCCTGAGTGTATTGGGATGCTTTCTGGCCATTTTGGGGTGATTTGGAGCAAGTTTAGTCGACAGCCTGGTCGACCTGTGCTGTAGACTGTTTGGCAAACATGTGTTTTCCCGCCTAATTTTGCTGTGGTGTACCTCCTGAGTGTGTTGGGATGCTTTCTGGCCATTTTGGGGTGATTTGGAGCAAGTTTAGTCGACAGCCTGGTCGACCTGTGCTGTCGGCAGTTTGGCAAACATGTGTTTTCCCGCCTAATTTTGCTGTGGTGTACCTCCTGAGTGTGTTGGGATGCTTTCTGGCCATTTTGGGGTGATTTGGAGCAAGTTTAGTCGACAGCCTGGTCGACCTGTGCTGTCGGCAGTTTGGAAAACATGTGTTTTCCCACCTAATTTTGCTGTGGTGTACCTCCTGAGTGTGCTGGGATGCTTTCTGGCCATTTTGGGGTGATTTGGAGCAAGTTTAGTCGACATCCTGGTCGACCTGTGCTGTCGGCAGTTTGGCAAACATGTGTTTTCCCGCCTAATTTTGCTGTGGTGTTCCTCCTGAGTGTGCTGGGATGCTTTCTGGCCATTTTGGGGTGATTTGGAGCAAGTTTAGTCGACAGCCTGGTCGACCTGTGCTGTAGACTGTTTGGCAAACATGTGTTTTCCCGCCTAATTTTGCTGTGGTGTACCTCCTGAGTGTGTTGGGATGCTTTCTGGCCATTTTGGGGTGATTTGGAGCAAGTTTAGTCGACAGCCTGGTCGACCTGTGCTGTCGGCAGTTTGGCAAACATGTGTTTCCCCGCCTAATTTTGCTGTGGTGTACCTCCTGAGTGTGCTGGGATGCTTTCTGGCCATTTTGGGGTGATTTGGAGCAAGTTTAGTCGACAGCCTGGTCGACCTGTGCTGTCGGCAGTTTGGCAAACATGTGTTTTCCCGCCTAATTTTGCTGTGGTGTTCCTCCTGAGTGTGCTGGGATGCTTTCTGGCCATTTTGGGGTGATTTGGAGCAAGTTTAGTCGACAGCCTGGTCGACCTGTGCTGTCGGCAGTTTGGCAAACATGTGTTTTCCCGCCTAATTTTGCTGTGGTGTTCCTCCTGAGTGTGCTGGGATGCTTTCTGGCCATTTTGGGGTGATTTGGAGCAAGTTTAGTCGACAGCCTGGTCGACCTGTGCTGTCGGCAGTTTGGCAAACATGTGTTTTCCCGCCTAATTTTGCTGTGGTGTACCTCCTGAGTGTGCTGGGATGCTTTCTGGCAATTTTGGGCTGATTTGGAGCAAGTTTGGTCGACAGTGTGGGTCAGCTATTTTGTGTGGGTCAGCCATTTTGTGTGGGTCAGCCATTTTGTGTGGGTCAGCCATTTATACATGTATGTATGTATGTTTATTTTATTTTTATTTTATTTTATAACAGAGATGTCAAAGGACAAGCAGACCCGATCCGCCCCTTCCCCCACCCCCTCGGATCTATCCCTTCATAGCAACGAGGAGTGGGAGCCAACCCAGGAGGCGGATACGACCGACCAGGCATGTAGTGACCAGCCGCGGTCGTCAAGGGCCCATGAGAAGTCCAAGAAAAAGCCTAGTAGAAAGGTACTAACCACACCTGCAGACACAAATAGCATCAAACTTTCTTTACTGTAGTTTGCGCAATGCCATGCACACCTACTGGAATATGTGCGCAATGCCAGGGATACTGACACTCACAGGTACATACCGATCTTATTATTATTTATTTTTATTTTTTTTAATCCCTAAAGGCAAGAAGCCAGCCAGAGGAGCAGTCGGAGGAGGAAGCCTCTGGTGAAGATGCAGGACAGAAAAAGGTGCGTGGACCCAGATATACTGAGGCGGAAAACTGTACCTTAGTGCATTGCGTCGACAGGTCCTACGACGCTTTGTATGGATCAAAGGCACAGACAACATCAGCTAGGGCTAAGCGAATCATCTGGGAATCCATTGCCAATCAAGTCACTGCAATATCTGGAAACCGCCGGAGCACCAGAAATTGCTTGAAGCGGTACAGTGATTGCCGCAGACAGACCAAGAAGAAGATGGGGATTCAGCGCCGACATGAGACAGCTACGGGAGGTGGCCCGGCTCTCAATCTGAAGTGGCTACCCTGGGAGAACGTTATTAGAAGGCGCATGAACCCTGCCATGGTCGAAGGAGTTCGCGGAGGTGTGGACTCCAGCCGTCCTGCTGGCTTTCCCGAGGAGGAAGAACCGCCCAGAAGACGGAAGAAGGCGGGAGACCAGCCGTCCAAAAGGAGGTCTGATGGTAAGAATACATTCACATGAACTGTACTTCCCTTTAAAATGTTTGTATGTGCTAAATGTGTTTTTTTTTTTTTTTCAGACAGGCCTGCCCAGAGGACATCACCTGCGCACAGGACATCGCCAGCGCACGGACCGTCACCTGTGCAGCAGGCATCGGCAGCAGCGCGCGGACCATCAACTGCGCCGCAAGCATCGCGAGCACACAGATCGTCACCTGTGCGCCACAGTTCGTCATCGCGCAGTTTGTCACCTGTGCACCAGACGACGTCAGCGCACAGACTCTCACCTGTGCGCCAGACACCGTCGGCGACCACACCACAAGATGGGCGCCAAACTACAGCTCCTGCGCGCAGGCCATCACCAGATCGTCGTCTCTCCAGGAGCTCTGGGACTGTGACTGAAGAGCCTCAAGACACAACCCTTGTGGACCCATCACCCGATCTGTTTGAGTCTACAGGGTTAACAGACGAAACTTTTCTTGGGTTTGAGGACAGCCGTGCAGACGTATCCAGCCAGACCCTTGAAAAGTCTTCCGAAACGAGGACAAGTGGAGCTCCTGGAGCAGCGGCATCACAGGATGGAGAAGGTTTGTATTTATTTTGTGTGTGTGGGAGGGTGGAGGGGGGGGGGGGGGGGTCAGCAGTTGTGTAAAGTTTATCAACTTTCCCAAAAAAATTATTTTGCAAACAGTGGTGCCACGAACCAGCAGCGGACTAGCTTCGGGGATTGGTTCCTACTTCAGGCCGGATCTCCTACAGGAGTCGTCAGAGGATGACGAGGTGGAAGTGCAGGAGGCTCCAGTTACTACATCCCTGCGTGAGTAAATTGAATTGTGAGCCTTCAAAAAAATGTATGATGAATGTGTATAATATTGTCTAATTTTCTTTTCAGCTGCCCAAATCCAAGTTGTGGCAGACATCCAGGAAGGGCAGAATCCCTCAACTGTTCAGAGGGTTCACACCCTGGCATCAGAGATTGGGACACGCCAGGATACATACACAAATGTCGTGGGAAGCAGACTGGACAACATTGAGAGGACAATGGAGAAAATGGCAAACAGTCTGCTTGAACTGCAAAAGACTCTTTCCGACAGCACGGCCACAATACTACAGGTCAGAATGCAAGATCATAGGGAGAGTATGACCGTACTTAACATTCTGGCCGAATCCATGACCCGGCTCGTGGACAACACTGCATGTCTGGCAGCAAGCAATAAAAACATGTCGGAGAGTCATCGACACTCCTCATCCAGCCAACAGGTCATCGCAACCACACTGCAGATGATCTATGATAAGCTCCCAGGAACAGCTAATCAACACGCTGGTGATCCACCATATCCGCCGTCGCAAGCCACAAGGACGCCTCGTACCCTTCCTCAAGTCCCATCCCAGTACAGACAGTCACAGATGTACCAGGGATATACAGGGATGTACCCCACCCCCCAGATGCCTCCACCACCGGCCACACAATCTTCAGCAGCATGGGCACAGAGGACCAGTCAACATACTCCCCAGCCTCCCAGGACATCCACGCCCTATCAGGGGGAAGAAGAGGATCCGGACAGACTTCCACCATAAACCCGGTCGTATTGTTTTATTTATTTACAAATGTTTTTCATGTATCCCTTTCTTCCCCTCCCATTAGTTTGTTTTTTTTCTTACTATTTTCTGTGTTGGGCTTCCCCACCCGTGACCGGGTACTACCAAGGAGCTTTGTGTAGGCATACATGCGCGGGCATGTATGCGGGCGCGTGTGGTAACGGATGAAAGCTCCTTGTGGCTACATGTATGATGGGCCAAAGAGCTATTCTGATACCACTTTTTTCTTCCAAAAATCCTTTTTGTAATGGTGTACAGTAGGCTTTAATTGTGTGAATTTACTATTCACTAGTCTGTGTTTTTGTCTTCTTCATAGGATTGGTGGGGAAAAATGAAGTGGACGGCATAAGTTTGTGTTGTGCGTACCAAGGTGAGTAGAACCATGTTTCATTCAAGAAACTTTGAACCGCATGCCTCTGTAGAACCACACAGTCCAGCAATGGGTCATGCTGGGCTGTGTTGTTCCACAAATGTTAGCGTGTCAAAGTGCTGACCACTGACGCCACTCTTTCACTTTGAACCGCATGCCTCTGTAGAACCACACAGTCCAGCAATGGGTCATGCTGGGCTGTGTTGTTCCACAAATGTTAGCGTGTCAAAGTGCTGACCACTGACGCCACTCTTTCACTTTGAACCGCATGCCTCTGTAGAACCACACAGTCCAGCAATGGGTCATGCTGGGCTGTGTTGTTCCACAAATGTTAGCGTGTCAAAGTGCTGACCACTGACGCCACTCTTTCACTTTGAACCGCATGCCTCTGTAGAACCACACAGTCCAGCAATGGGTCATGCTGGGCTGTGTTGTTCCACAAATGTTAGCGTATCAAAGTGCTGACCACTGACGCCACTCTTTCACTTTGAACCGCATGCCTCTGTAGAACCACACAGTCCAGCAATGGGTCATGCTGGGCTGTGTTGTTCCACAAATGTTAGCGTGTCAAAGTGCTGACCACTGACGCCACTCTTTCACTTTGAACCGCATGCCTCTGTAGAACCACACAGTCCTGCAATGGGTCATGCTGGGCTGTGTTGTTCCACAAATTTTTAGTGAAAAGAAATGAACATGAGTTTAGTGTGTCTTTACTTTAATATACTTTTTTTTCTTTTCCCCACAGATATCTATATACACAAGAAAAGAATGTAAAGAAGAACAAACTACTTTTTGGTTTTAATTAACTTTCAAACTTTATTAAAAAATTTTCTTCAATAAACTTTTAAAAATAGAAGTTTCCTGTGGTTTTTATTAAAATTTGTAATGCATTTGAATTGTACGTAAGTAGATTGCCCAGGGAACATCAAGGGAACTGTCTCTTCACATCCACACCACTTAGGAAGGATACACCGGAAGACCTGTGGAAGAGAACAGTATGAGCTTCCAGATATGGGTGATAGTGTCACCCTGGGGCTGGAAAAAGAGGTACATACAACAGTCCACACAACACAAGCGGGTTGCAGCGGCCCAAATGCAACCCTCCTGCACTTGCATCACTACACATCCAAACATTCCCTAGCATTGCTGTTTCAGGGAATGTTTGGATGTGCAGTCTTGCAAATGCCGGAGGGCTGCACTTTGGACATGCCGGGGTGATTTTGGACAAGGGAGTTTTGGGCAATACATCTCACCTGAGGGGGGTTGTCTGCTACATGGCGGAGGGTCAGGTCCACATCACCAGTAGGGTCACCCATGGAACATCAGGTGAAATGTCGTGTCTCCTCACATCCACGCCACTTGGGAAGATACATCGCAGGACCTGTGGAAGAGAAAAGTTTGAGCATCCAGATATGGGTGATAGTGTCACCCTGGGGCTGAAAAAAGAGGTACATACAACAGTCCACACAACACAAGCGGGTTGCAGCGGCCCAAATGCAACCCTCCTGCACTTGCATCACTACACATCCAAACATTCCCTAGCATTGCTGTTTCAGGGAATGTTTGGATGTGCAGTCTTGCAAATGCCGGAGGGCTGCACTTTGGACATGCCGGGGTGATTTTGGACAAGGGAGTTTTGGGCAATACATCTCACCTGAGGGGGGGTTGTCTGCTACATGGCAGAGGGTCAGGTCCACATCACCAGTAGGTTCACCCATGGTAGAGTTGGATAAAAGGATCAAATATTTGCGGGAACCCAACAACAGGATAAAACGGGGTAACGAACTGTACAAACATGGCCTGGGGATATACATCAACAGGATGTAAAACTCTGAAATACATAAATGAAGAGGTTTTTTTAAAAATATTCCAATGTCAGTTTACACGATAATACAAATGTCAGTATACTCACAGGCAACTGCAAAATAATTTTGGATCAATGTCCGCCGGGAATCCTCTCCTTCGTCCATACCCACCGGTAGAGCAGAAGACCGGTTCCCGCGTCGGAAAGCACTGCGACGAAGAGTCACCGGCAAACGGTTTGCGACACATATGTTGTGTAAAATACAACATGCATTTACCATGCCGCAAACCTTCGACGGTGAGTACAAAAGAGCACCGCCGGAAGTGTCTAAACATCGAAACCGGCTTTTAAGTACACCGAAGGCACGCTCAATTACTCCCCTCGATGCAATGTGTGTCTCTTGGTAACGTTTTTCTGCTCTACCAACAGGATTAGACAATGGGGTCAACAGCCACGGTTTGTTTGGATAACCCGCATCGCCTATAGAAAATATAAAAAAAATGTTAGGTACTTGTAAAAAATAATAAAAAATAATAATAATAAAATAATTAAAAAAAAAAAAAATGAAAATACATACCTAACAGCCAGCCACCAGGCATGTTTCCTGTTTCAAACTTGTCAAACAGCGATGACTGGCTTAGGATGAAGGAGTCGTGAGATGATCCAGGAAATCCCACAAAAATGTTCAAAAATCTCATGTTTACATCACAGACCGCCTGCACGTTCAGGGAATGGAACTGTTTTCGGTTCCGAAAACATTCCTCTGAATTCCGTGGCGGTCTGATCTGCACGTGGGTACAGTCAATCGCGCCCAGCACATTGGGAAATTTGTATTTGTTGAAAAAGCCTAATTTGATCTCACGACATTCGCTGTCCGTCTCTGGAAATGTGATGTACTGGATCGTCAATTTGCGGAAAGCCCTAATGACCTGGGTTATACAGCGCGACAGTGTCGACTGTGAAAAACCGCATGTTTGAGACAGTGTAGGCTGGAATGTGCCTGACGCCAAAAAATGTAACGTCCCCAGCAGTTTCTGAAAACCGCTGATTGCACGATTTGTCCGTGCCCGAGGTTCCAAGTCGGCCTCCAACAGAGCGTACAGCGAATATATGTCGCGAGTCGATAAGCGATAATTTTGTATCACCTCGAACTCGCTGAGATCCTCCAGTTCACGCCTAGTGCGATACTGGCGTGGACGTGGAAATGAAACCCGCAATACTGGCTCACCCAATGCAGACATTTGCTGACCTGGATCCTGATGTTCATCAGCACTTTCTTCCTCCATCATGCTTGCAGCCAGCATGAACATCACAATCTGGTCAGAAAAAGGCTCCATCATTGTAGTCAGTACAAAAATAGGAATGTGTTTTAAAACGCAGGAATTTTCCTAAAAAAACGATTCCACAGAGCTGACTGTAAAATGGCTCCTTCTCCCTGTAGTCTCAAACCTGGGAGTGAGGAGATAGGAGGGGCTTTGCAGAAGTGTATCCTGGGAAAAACTGTGGAATCATGGGTAAATTTCCCTCAGGAGATTGAAGAAAAAAATATTCCTTTAAAAAATCAATTAAATAATACTTGTGAAGCAAAAAAAGACAAACCAAGTAGATAATCCTTTCAAATATAAATAGATATGCTACTAGCAATCCTCAAATATCCCAAAAAAACATGTACTAAAAATTTTTTTTTAGATCCCGCCAGTCAACTGAGGCGGACTGAAATAGGCGAATTTGCGGTCGAAAAGCACTGCAGGCGAATTTCCAAACTTGAATTGAATATGCTTTGGGCGAATTGCAGCATCTGTACCATTGCAGAAAAGTCGAATGCGAAAAAAGTCGAATTGCCAAAAGTCGAATTTTGAATGTCCGTTTTTTTGCGATAAAGTACTGTACTGCATAGGCGAATTGTTTTTTTGAGGCGAAAAAGTTCCGGAATTCGACTTTTTCTGGAATTCGCCTGCAATTGCATATACCCCATAGGCCCTCATTCCGAGTTGTTCGCTCGCTAGCTGCTTTTAGCAGCAGTGCAAACGCTAGGCCGCCACCCTCTGGGAGTGTATCTTCGCTTAGCAGAAGTGCGAATGAAAGGATCATAGAACTTCTCCAAAAAAAGATTGTGCAGTTTCTGAACAGCTCGAAACTTACTCCTAGCTTGCGATCACTTCAGACTGTTTAGTTCCTAATTTGATGTCACAAACACGCCCTGCGTTTGGTCAGCCACTCCCCCATTTCCCCAGCCACTCCTGCGTTTTTATCGGGCACTCCCGCGTTTTTACACACACTCCCTGAAAACGGTCAGTTTCCGCCCAGAAACACCCACTTCCTGTCAATCACTCACCGATCAGCAGTGCAATTGAAAAGCGTCGCTAGACCTTGTGTGAAACTGCATAGTTTTGTGTGAAAGTACGTCGCGCATGCGCACTGCACACTATACGCATGTGCAGAAATGCCACTTTTTCACCTAATCGCCGCGGTGCGACCGAAAGCAGCTAGCGATCGACTCGGAATAAGGGCCATTGTTATGTAAGTAAGGTGCATCATGATGTTTTAAATGAAGGCCAACAGTGTATTTATGCGGTGACTTATTTTAAAGATACATATTGGCATGCATGTATAAACGAGCCAGCACCAACGATGAACAAGCGCAGGAGTCGCTCATCGTTTATCATTGGTGCCTACACACTGAAAGATATAAACGATATCTCGTTCATTAATGAATGAGATTGTTCATATCTTTCAGTGTTATCGCCTAGTGTGTGGGGCCTATTACCATTTTGTTATACGTATAGATTTTTATTGTAGCGTTTCCCTATTTATCTTTGGCTATGTAAGGCTTTGTATGAACCCAATTTCCGCTGTTGTTATGTTGTTTTTTACTGTTACAGTGTTTCAGTGATAACCTCATTTAAGGACAAAACGATGAAAAAATCGGAGTAAATCTGTGAAAAGCACAAACATAATCCGATTGGTCTGATTCTGCATATGCTACAGCCATGTTTTTTAACCACTGTGCCGTCATAGAAGCAGAGCCAGGCCCGTCAGTGTTTTGCCGCTACTGAGGCCTTGGAATGATCAAAACTGGTGGGTTTAGTGGTTGCAGAGCCAGTTTTCATTTTGGGCCCGGGCATTGTTGGGCTCTTCTGGCTTTCTCAGATGTGTCTCAGCCGCAGGGCCAGAAACAGAAATCTTGGGGCCCAGTACACGGATATCTCTGGGGCCCCCTCAACCCCCCTTAACTTGGCAGAGGGGAGCTTTAAAAAAAATAGTATATTTCTCTCTCTCTCACTCTCTGTCATCCTTATTTTCAGTTTATGGTAGGGCAAAGCCGACGCTACCCGCTCAGCAGAGTCTGCAAAGCAGGGAGGTGCTGGGCTAGAGAGGTGCTCTCCCTGATCTGCGACCCTGCTGTCAGTGTCGGACTGGGGCATGTAGGGCCCACCGGGGAAATGCAGTGATAGGGGCCCATGTTAGGCGTGTGGCCAGTCTGCAGAGGGGGTGTGGCCACCTCATTGGTTTGACTAACCATTAGGGAGTGCAACGTCTGGGCCCCTTCATAAATATACTGAATACAGTAAATTCAGCTGCTGCATGCATGATAATGTACCAGATTAATAACAGATTAATAACAGCAATGCACTGTAGAAAATACACTATAGTCCAGTATAGGGCAGTGGCCCCCATGATTGGGAGCAAGAAAGGGCTAAATATGCGTGCGCCTCAAAAAAATGGGCGTGGTTTCGTTGGACTGGGCGTGGTTTCTCATAAAGGGGCGTGGCATTGCAGGAAAAGACTACCTTATACCCCAGTTTTGCAACCTGCACGCCCAGACGTTAGCCACCACAGGAAAGAAAAATAATCCTGATTCATGCCCCTTACATTATTTGTCATTTTTCCTCCTTATAGTAATGCCCAGTATACATTATTCCACATACTGCAATGGCCCTTAGACATTATGCCACACACAATAATGCACATGACACAATATGCACACACCGTAATGCCCCAGACATATTATGCCACACACTGTAATGCCTGTGACACATTATGACAGGAATCGCAATGCCCGTTATACATTATGCTACACACTGCAATGCCCCTGATACATTATAGCACATACAATGCCTGTGACACATTATGACACACACCGCAATGTCCGTGATACATTATGCCACACACTGCAATGCCCGATACATTATAGCACATACAATGCCTGTGACACATTATGCCACACACTGCAATGACCTTGAGACATTATACCACAATGCCCGTGATATAGTATACCATACACCGTAATGCCTGTGACACATACCGCAATGCCCTGCCCGTTATACCCTATGCCACACACCGCAATGCCCGTTATGTATTATGCCACACTGCAATGATCCTGAGACATTATACCACATATCACAATGCCCGCGATATAGTATACCATACACCGTAATGCCTGTGACACATTATGACACACACCGCAATGTCCGTGATACATTATGCCACACACCGTAATGCCCATTACACATTAAGTCCTACAGTAAGGCTTCTAATTACTTTTCAATTACCTGCTCGTTGTCAGGGGTTTCATGCACTGGGTGTCATGCTCGTTGCCAGGGGTTTCATGCTCTTGGTTCCATGCACGGTGCCAGGGGTTTTCATGCTCAGGGTGTCATGCTCGTTGCCAGGGGTTTCATGCACTGGGTGTCATGCTCGTTGCCAGGTGTTTCATGCACTGGGTGTCATGCTCGTCAGGTGTTTCATGCACTGGGTGTCATGCTCGTTGCTAGGAGGTAGTCCTTGTTGCTAGGGCTGTGCTCCCAGTGCCACATATGTCCCCAGTGCCAGATATTCCCCCCCAGTGCCACATATGCCCCCAGTGCCAGATATGCCCCCAGTGCCATATATTCCCCCCCCAGTGCCACATATGCCCCCAGTGCCGGATATTCCCCCCCAGTGCCACATATGCCCCCAGTGCCAGATATTCCCCCCCAGTGCCAGATATTCCCCCCCCGTGCCATATATGCCCCCACTGCCATATATTCCCCCCCAGTGCCAGATATGCCCCCAGTGCCAGATATCCCCCCCCCAGTGCCAGATATTCCCCCAGTGCCAGATATTCCCCCCCAGTGCCATATATGCCCCCAGTGCCAGTTATCCCCCCCAGTGCCAGATATTCCCCCAGTGCCAGATATTCCCCCCCAGTGCCATATATGCCCTCAGTGCCAGATATCCCCCCCCAGTGCCAGATATTCCCCCCAGTGCCAGATATCCCCCCCCTGCCATATATGCCCCAGTGCCAGATATTCCCCCCCCCAGTGCCAGATATTCCCCCAGTGCCAGATATTCCCCCCCAGTGCCATATATGCCCCCAGTGCCAGATATCCCCCCCCCAGTGCCAGCTATTCCCCCAGTGCCAGATATTCCCCCCCAGTGCCATATATGCCCCCAGTGCCAGATATCCCCCCCCCTGTGCCAGATATTCCCCCCCAGTGCCAGATATACCCCAGTGCCAGATAATCCCCCCCCAGTGCCATATATGCCCCCAGTGCCAGATATCCCCCCCCCAGTGCCAGATATTCCCCCAGTGCCAGATATTCCCCCCCCCCGTGCCATATATGCCCCCAGTGCCAGATTCCCCCCCCCCCCAGTGCCAGATATCCCCCCCTGCCATATATGCCCCAGTGCCAGATATTCCCCCCCCCCCAGTGCCAGATATCCCCCCAGTGCCAGATATTCCCCCCCAGTGCCATATATGCCCCCCAGTGCCAGATATTCCCCCCCCCTGTGCCAGATATTCCCCCCCAGTGCCAGATATACCCCAGTGCCAGATAATCCCCCCCAGTGCCATATATGCCCCCAGTGCCAGATATCCCCCCAGTGCCAGATATCCCCCCCCCGTGCCATATATGCCCCCAGTGCCAGATTCCCCCCCCAGTGCCAGATATCCCCCCCTGCCATATATGCCCCAGTGCCAGATACCCCCCCCCGTGCCAGATATTCCCCCAGTGCCAGATATTCCCCCCCAGTGCCATATATGCCCCCAGTGCCAGATATTCCCCCAGTGCCAGATATTCCCCCCCAGTGCCAGATATTCCCCCCCCAGTGCCAGATATACCCCAGTGCCAGATAATCCCCCCCCCAGTGCCAGATATGCCCCCAGTGCCAGATATTCCCCCCCCCCAGTGCCATATATGCCCCCAGTGCCAGATTCCCCCCCCCAGTGCCAGATATTCCCCCCCAGTGCCAGATAATGCCCGCCGCCGCTGCTGCCGCTTGTTGGAGGGACACGGAGGGCACAGCGTCTCCTGTGTCCCTCCTGCATCATCTCCGGCGGCCGCGGGTCTAATAGGGGGAAGTGCCGGTTCGTGAGCCAATTAGAGCTCACGGACGGCACTTCCCCCTATTAGACCCGCGGCCGCCGGAGATGATGCAGGAGGGACACAGGAGACGCACACGCTGTGCCCTCCGTGTCCCTCCAACAAGTGGCGGAGGGAAGGAGAAAGCAGACTGACATGCGGACGCTCGTCCGCATGTCAGTCTGCTGTAAATCAGTGGCGCCCCCGCAGCCCCTCGCCCCCAAGCCACCGCGAGGACTGCGGGGGCAGTAGTTACGCCACTGGTATAGGGTAACATATATATAACGTATAAGTCAATTGCACAGTCTGGAACCTGATCCTTAGAGCAGAAGGTGGGCACCCAGGCAGTAGGGGGGCCCTGTACCCCTGTGTGCCAGTCCAAGCCTTCCTGCTGCTGTGCACTGCTGCTGGCTCCGCTGCACCTGTCAGACTCTGTGACAGGCAGCACTTCAGCGGCGCCCGAAGAATGAAGCTCCAGTCCAGAGCACCCACTGATCTCCTCTCCAATCCTCCCTCCCAGTAGAGTAGAGCACGCAGTGGCAGTAGGGGTTTTAAATAACAGTCTGAAACTCCTGTCCGCAGGGGCTGTCAAGTTTCAGTTTCTGTTCCTGCTGCTGGTGATTTAAGCAAGGAACAGTTCGCCATGCACTCAGGTTTTTGAGCCCTTCCCCCTCTACATGCTGATGCACTTGTCTGTGTTCAGGGCAGCCCAACACAACAGTGAGTTTAACTCCTTGAAATCCTTGTTCTATACAGAAATGTTATGAATCCTTCTGTTGCAAGCAGGGGCGTCACTGCCCCTGGTGACACCCAGTGCGGGAGGTCGCGAAACGGGGGCGTGGCCTAGCATAATGGGGCAAGGCCTCGCGGGTGGACCCCCGTTTTCGGCACTCCAGGGGGTTAAGAAGATGTTGGCTGCCGCCCCAGGAAAGGGCCTCTATCCCTCATACATGCCCACTCTGTCCCTTCCTCCCCCATCCCACCCCTTCCCCCCTCCTAAGCCTGCAGCCTGGGGCTCCTGAGTCTCTCACCTGTGTCCGGTCTGCATGTGAATGTGCGGCGCTGCCGGCATGTGAAGCTGTGGCAATTCTCTCGTGCACAGGCGGAATGCAGTGCCGGCTCCTACACAGGGACAGTAGCCAGGTGCTGCATGTATTGTTGCAGTGCAGCACCCGGCTCCTGTCACTGAGCAGGAGCCGGCATTTTGGTGTCACCCCTCGGCGGGTGATGTCCAGGCCGCACCCCCCGCACCCACGTTGTGACGCCACTGGTTGCAAGTATGTGCTTCCAATTTGTTCTGAATATTTTTTTAAGCAGCACGGCTACTGTGGGCATGTATATAAGCGGCACAGATACCGTGGGTATGAGTATAAGTGGCACTGCTACCGTGTGCATGTATATAAATGGCACTGCTACCGTGGGCATGTATATAAGTGTCTCTGCTACCGTGGGCATGTATATAAGTGGCACTGCTACCGTGGGCATGTGTATAAGTGGCACTGCTACCATGGGCATGTATATAAGTGGCACTGCTACCGTGGGCATGTATATATGTGGCACTGCTACCGTGAGCATGTATGTGAGCAGCACTGCTATCGTAGGCATGTATATAAGTGGCACTGCTATCATGGGCATGTATATAAGCAGCACAGATAAAGTGACACTGCTACCGTGGGCATGTGTATAAGTGGCACTGCTACCGTGGGCATGTGTATAAGTGGCACAGCTAATGTGGGCATGTACATAAGCGGCACAGATACCGTGGGTATGTGTATAAGTGGCACTGCTACCATGGGCATGTATATAAGTGGCACAGATACCGTGGGTATGTGTATAAGTGGCACTTCTACTGTGGGCATGTGCATAATTAGCACTGCTACCATGGGCATGTATATACGCAGAACAGATACCGTGGGTATGTCTGTAAGTGCCACTGCTACCGTGGGCATGTATATAAGTAGAGCAGATACTGTGGGTAAGTGTATAAGTGGCACTGCTACCGTGGGCATTTGTATAAGTTGCACTGCTACTGTGGGCATGTACATAAGTGGCACAGATACCGTGGGTATGAGTATAAGTGGCACTGCTACCGTGGTCATGTACATAAGTGGCACTATTACCGTGGGTATGTGTATAAGTGGCACTGCTACTGTGGGCATGTATATAAGCAGCACAGATAAAGTGACACTGCTACCGTGGGCATGTGTATAAGTGGCACTGCTACCGTGGGCATGTGTATAAGTGGCACAGCTAATGTGGGCATGTACATAAGCGGCACAGATACCGTGGGTATGTGTATAAGTGGCACTGCTACCATGGGCATGTATATAAGTGGCACAGATACCGTGGGTATGTGTATAAGTGGCACTTCTACTGTGGGCATGTGCATAATTAGCACTGCTACCATGGGCATGTATATACGCAGAACAGATACCGTGGGTATGTCTGTAAGTGCCACTGCTACCGTGGGCATGTATATAAGTAGAGCAGATACTGTGGGTATGTGTATAAGTGGCACTGCTACCGTGGGCATTTGTATAAGTTGCACTGCTACTGTGGGCATGTACATAAGTGGCACAGATACCGTGGGTATGAGTATAAGTGGCACTGCTACCGTGGTCATGTACATAAGTGGCACTATTACCGTGGGTATGTGTATAAGTGGCACTGCTACTGTGGGCATGTATATAAGCGGCACAGATACCGTAGGTATGAGTATAAGTGGCAGTGCTGTCGTGGGCATGTATAAAGCAGCACTGCTACTGTGGGCATGTATATAAGTGGCACTGCTACCGTGGGCATGTGTGTGAGCAGCACTGCTATCGTGGGCATGTATATAAGTGGCACTGCTATTGTGGGCATGTATATAAGCAGCACAGATACAGCGACACTGCTACAGTGAGCATGTGTATAAGCGGCACTGCTACCGTGGGCATATGTATAAGTGGCACTGCTACCGTGAGCATGTGTGTAAGGAGCACTGCTACCGTGGGCATGTGTATAAGCAGCACTGCTACCGTGGGCATGTATATAAGTGACACTGCTACCGTGGCATG
This sequence comes from Pseudophryne corroboree, assembly GCF_028390025.1. Taxonomy (NCBI): domain Eukaryota; kingdom Metazoa; phylum Chordata; class Amphibia; order Anura; family Myobatrachidae; genus Pseudophryne; species Pseudophryne corroboree. The sequence continues at coordinate 248,578,939 of NC_086444.1, read as the reverse complement.
TGTATAAGTGGCACTGCTACTGTGGGCATGTGTATAAGTGTCACTGCTACCGTGGGCATGTATATATGCTACTGCTACTGTTCGCATTATTATGTGTATAAGCAGCACTGATATGGTAGGCATGTGTATAAAGGGCACTTGTACTGTTGGCATTATTATTATTATTACTAACTGTGGGCATTATTATTATTATTATTACTACATACAGTGTAATGACAATAAGATTGTGCTACTGTGTGGCGTACTTTGAATTGGGTTGCCATTGTGTGGCCAAGGCCGTTCCTTGTGATACCACACCTTCTTTTTGAAGGTGCGCGCTGTCCCTTTATTAAGTATTGGAGAGAGGGCGCAAATTTATAGTTTGCAGGGAGGCGCCAAACACCCTAGCACTGGCCCTGTGGTAGGGGAAAGGATTTGCTTCTGTTTGTGCACATATGTTATGATTGCCAGCCACCAGCACTGGTTTTGCCTATAACACTAACTATAAATAACTTGAATTGGTCCTGGACCACCAATCCAAGGCAACCCTGCAAGTGTCCTGAGGCACCCCATGGTACAGTTTGAGAACCACTGGTCTAGTGTGTACCCAGCATGATTATTGCAGCTGGTCTGTGGGTTACAGCTCCCAGCTCCACTTCTGGAAAAATGCAACAATGTAATTTGTGTGACAAACTGCAGAGATTAACCCTTTCTGTGACTTCTGCACAGGATCACACAACCTCTATTCATACGGCTGAATTCACTTAGGGGAGAAGTTCTCACCCCCCAAAGAAGTGCAAGTATATACCGCACTTACGGTACCATTGGATTCACAGATAATTTCTTGCAATACACTATGGGGGTCATTCCGAGTTGTTCGCTCGTTATTTTTTTTTCGCAACGGAGCGATTAGTCGCGAATGCGCATGCGCAATGTCCGCAGTGCGACTGCGCCAAGTAAATTTGCTATGCAGTTAGGAATTTTACTCACGTTTTTTCTTCGTTCTGGTGATCGTAATGTGATTGACAGGAAGTGGGTGTTTCTGGGCGGAAACAGGCCGTTTTATGGGTGTGTGCGAAAAAACGCTACAGTTTCTGGGAAAAACGCGGGAGTGGCTGAAGAAACGGAGGAGTGTCTGGGCGAACGCTGGGTGTGTTTGTGACGTCAAACCAGGAACGACAAGCACTGAACTGATCGCAGATGCCGAGTAAGTTTGAAGCTACTCAGAAACTGCTAAGAGGTGTGTAATCGCAATTTTGAGAATCTTTCGTTCGCAATTTTACTATGCTAAGATTCACTCCCAGTAGGCGGCGGCTTAGCGTGTGCAAAGCTGCTAAAAGCAGCTTGCGAGCGAACAACTCGGAATGAGGGCCTATATACATAGAAACATTGATTTTTACTGCAGCCATTAGGGTTAGTTTAGGGGTATGGGTTAGTGTCAGGGCTAGCAACAGAAATCTTGGGGCCCACTACACTGATATTTCTGCGGCCCCCTCAACCTCCCTTAACTTGGCAGGGGGCATCTTTTAAAAAAAATAGAGCCTTTGACTTAGCCTGTCAGTGAGCCCCACAGGTGGTTTTCATGCTGGGCTACCCGGCTCTTCGGTGGTGGTGGCAGGGACATACAGAAAAGCCAGAGCGCAGCGACATGCATAATGATGGCAATATAGTATGGACCACAGGGACTGGACAAAGGGATGGGGTAAAAGGAGTGGGCAGGGTTTAGGTGGCCTGTTAATTGTTTTCCTGTTTAAATTGAGCAGATGGAGCATACACTTTATAAAACAATATTGGCACTGTGGCCCCATTATTTCTGTCCTTAATACTTGGGGCCCAGCTGAACCTCAACCTCGGTGCACTGCACAAGTGTCCCCTTTGTCCCCACCTGTCGCCGTGCCTGTTCAGGAGTTACCTATGGAGAAGCTGCAACTTGACATCCTAGGACCCGCAACTGCACCATGCATTACCATTATATTTGAGTGTGCCTTGGCAATATTTAAATCTTGTTCAGTGTGCTGCTAGTTGTAAAAGGTTGAAAATCTGTGTGCTACAGTGTCATCACCATATTGTTATAAAAACGCCCCAAAAACTCAGAAAGACGTGCATTGGTGGAGGGGCTGCTGGAGGAGCCCGGTAGGGGCCCCAGTTTGCTAGCCCTCCCCAGTATGCCCTTGCTGTAGCCAGTGGAAGGGGCGCCATCTTCCCAGTGATCTCTTTGGGAAGATGGCGCCGCACATACAAAGCAAAGACTCTGGCACAGCTCATGATTGGCTGCACTCTCCTGCCCTCGCTGCATGCAAGGTGGTCGGGCCACTAAAGGACCCCTGCCCGTGGACTGCAAAATTATGCGGTAGGGGAGGCATGCGGCCCGCGGTGTGACACCCCTGCACTAGAGTATCAGAATTCGTTTCACGGCACCCCTAGGCCAAAGTTTCTTATTGAGAAATGTAAAAAAAAAAATTAAGTCAATTGTGTTTATAATATGTCATCCTTAGGTTCACTTATGTGGTGAGGGACTGGTTTTGCCAATTTAATAAAGCATAAATACCGTATATACTCGAGTATAAGCCGACTTTTTCAGCACATTTTTCTATGCTGAAAAAGCCCCCCTCGGCTTATACTCGAGTCAACGGCTGCAGCAGACGCAGTGGGCTGTGTGGTCGTCCGCTGCATCCGGCTCCAGGGACAGACACTAGAGGTCATTATTGATCTCTAGTGTCTGTGCGGCGTTGCTATGGGAGAGACGTCATGACGTCTCTCCCATAGAGATGATCGGGTGCCGGGAAGCGGGCGCCGGAGCGGGCGGCCAGACGGAGCGGCTTCCAGACGGAGCGGGCGGACAGACGGAGCGGAGCAGCGCAGCAGCAGAAGAAGCGGTCGGGAAGCAGGAGCGGGGCAGTGGTAAGTATTGTTTTTGTGTGTGTTTGTGTGTTTGTAAGCGGCAACGGGGGCACAGCAACAGGGGGCAAAGAAAGAGGGGGCACAACTACTGGGGGCAAAGAAAGTGGGCACAACTACTGGGGGCAAAGAAAGGGGGCACAACTACTGGGGCAAAGAAAGAGGGTTCATAACTACTGGGGGCAATGAAAGAGGGGGCACAACTTCTGGGGGCAAAGAAAGAGAGGGCACAACTACTGGGGGCAAAGAAGGGGCATAACTACTCTATCCTCCCCAGATTTATCACCATCTGTATTGGCTCGTGTCACTGGATGCCTGTCTGCCATTTCATCTTGGATGTCATCTCGCCATCTCAAACTCAACATTTCCAAAACAGAATTAATTATTTTCCCAACAGCTAAGGGTAGTTACCAACCTGATATTGCCATAACTGTTGACAATGCAACTATCCACCCTACCCCACAAGCTCGCTGCCTAGGTGTCATCCTTGACTAAACTGTCGTTTGTTCCACACATTCAATCTGTCTCTAAATCATGTTACATGCACCTTAAAAACATATCTGAAATACGCCCTTATCTTACACAAGACACTGCAAAAACTCTGATCCATGCACTCATCATCTCCCGCATTGATTATTGTAATAGTCTCCTTACTGGTCTTCCCAAACATAGGTTCTCACCACTTCAATCCATTTTAAATGCAGCTGCGAGGCTAATCTTCCTCGCCAGATGTTCTTTGTCTGCTGATCCGCTCTGTCAGTCCCTCCATTGGTTACCGGTATTCTACCATGTCAAATATAAAATACTTTTACTTACATACAAGGCTATTACCCAAACTGCACCATCATACATCTCCTCACTCATCTCAAAATATCTCCCTACCAGACCCCTCCGCTCTGCTCAAGATCTGCGTCTCTCATCCAGATGTATTACCTGTTCCCACTCAAAATTACAGGACTTTACCCGGGCTTCACCCACTCTGTGGAATGCCCTCCCACGCACAATAAGACTCTCCACTAGTCTCCAAACCTTTAAACGTTCCCTGAAAACTCATCTCTTCAGACAAGCCTACCAAATTCCTGACCCACACACATAACCTTCAATGCTTCCCTATCCAGTTACATTCCCTCTGCACAGTCCCCATAACCTCACATTTTGTCTTCCAACATTGCTGGGTGATCATATTATACAACCCACTAAGAACCTAGCAATCTGGGGAAACATTATGGCCCTCATTCCGAGTCGTTCGCTCGGTAATTTTCATCGCATCGCAGTGAAATTCCGCTTAGTACGCATGCGCAATATTCGCACTGCGACTGCGCCAAGTAATTTAACAATGAAGATAGTATTTTTACTCACGGCTTTTTCTTCGCTCCGGCGATCGTAGTGTGATTGACAGGAAATGGGTGTTACTGGGCGGAAACACGGCGTTTTATGGGCGTGTGGATAAAAACGCTACCGTTTCCGGAAAAAACGCAGGAGTGGCCGGAGAAACGGGGGAGTGTCTGGGCGAACGCTGGGTGTGTTTGTGACGTCAAACCAGGAACGACAAGCACTGAACTGATCGCAGATGCCGAGTAAGTCTGAAGCTACTCTGAAACTGCTAAGTAGTTTGTAATCGCAATATTGCGAATACATCGTTCGCAATTTTAAGAAGCTAAGATTCACTCCCAGTAGGCGGCGGCTTAGCGTGTGTAACTCTGCTAAAATCGCCTTGCGAGCGATCAACTCGGAATGAGGGCCTATGTAACAGGTTGCATCTATCCTTGTGTATCAATACCTATTTCCCTATAGATAGATTGTAAGCTTGCGAGCAGGGCCTTCCTACCGCTATGTCTGTCTTTGCCCTGTTTTGTTCTATAACTGTTGTTCTAATTGTAAAGCGCAACGGAATATGCTGCGCTATATAAGAAACTGCTAATTAATAAATAATAAATAAATTACTGAGGGCAAAGCAACGGGGACATGTTTTTATCTGGCACTGTGGGGGGATATCTGTCACTGGGGGTATATGTGGCACTGGGGGCACAACCCTAGCAACAAGCATTACCCCCTGGCAACAAGCATAACACCTACCGCATGAAACCCCTGGCAACGAGCATGACACCCTAATCACGAAAACCCCTGGCACCGTGCATTTCCCACCCTAGGCTTATACTCGAGTCAGTAATTTTTCCCAGTTTTTTGTGGTAAAATTAGGTGCCTCGGCTTATATTCGGGTCGACTTATACTCGAGTATATACGGTAATTTTAATTGGTCCTGGACCACCAAACTATGGCACTACTGCAAGGTCCCCCTAATTCCCCCCCCCCCTTTCCCGAGGCTCCCCAAAAAATAAACTTTCTTTTATTTTAACTACATGTAATGCACCTTAAATTTCAGTTCCTATAAGGTTTTAAATCCTTGCATACAGTAAACTACACATATTTGAAAATCCTACACCAGGCACAAGCAGTCATTCATGTGCATTGGGTATGGTTGACCGGCAGCCGGGATCCTGGTGGTCAGCATACCAACGTCGGGATAGCTGGCTGCCAGAATGCCGGCAGGGGGGCGAGCAAAATTAAGCTCCTTGCGGGCTCGCAGCGCTCTCCACATTGTGGGCTTGGTGGCTTGCTGCGCTCACCACAGGTTCTATTCCCACTTAATGGGTGTCAGGGACACCCACGAGTGGGAATAGCCCTCGGCCCCTTGCCGGCATTCTGGTGGCCGGGATCCCGGCGGCAGTATGCTGACCGCCAGGATGGTGACTACATCCCATTTTGATGACTATGTGGGAGTTTTATCATTATTATCCTATTTGTATATAAAAAGTGTTGAAAGGGGAGAGCGCTACTGTGCAGATTCCATACTGTTCCTTCAGGGAGGCTTCACTCCCTGTACCAAGATGGCTGCTGACCCAAAATACTGCACATAAGTGCGGCGCCATCTTGTCAATGTCTTAGAGCATCACAGTGGGACATAGTAGTTTTTCACTTAACTCCTCAGAAACCTAAGATTATCAGAGATCCAGAACACTCCCAGTGATCCTACACTGCTACTTGTTGCATACATTCATCAGCTGGGGAGCCGAATGACACCCCTCTTGTTTCAACCTCCGCTCAGTGAGAACCAGTGTGTAACAGTGATTATGTGGGATTCATATAAATATTTTATGCAATTCACAATATGAGCTTACCATCTTCGGAGTGTTGGAGAATTATTATACATTTTTATTTTTTGGTCAGATATAGTTTTTTTATTATTATTATTTCAAAATGTGACTGGACCCTCTTTTGTCATTTTCACCTCAGCTGACTTTAAAATTTTTATAAAAGAGAAAATTATCTAAAAGCAATTATAGAGTAAGAGCATTTTCCTTACTGTGTAAGCTGCAAAACTAGGTGTCCTGTTAGTTGCTTTTTATTTTACCCTTGTATGCCTTACTGCCATGTTTTGCTTATCGCACAGTGTAACCTATGTAGTGCACCCAACATGGCTGCCTCGCCTGGTACTCTCTTGTGTAGAATAAACAATGCATGGTTCTGAACTCTCCTAATAAATTTGTCTCCCCAAATATGTATCATTTCTTCACCCTTTAAGAGAATTTATTAATAGACAACTTCATGCAAAATATATTTAAAAAATACATTTCTATTTTTATTTTAAGTAATATTTAGCCACTTCTTCTTCTTCTTCGTCTTATGATGATTTTTATTTATTATTTTGTAATTATTCATATTGTTATTTACTCTGCATTCTAAAATAGGTAATTTCGGACTATGATTGGTCCAGTAATCTTACAAACTTGTCCTATAAGAGGAACAAGATGGCGGAAGCCTCATGACTCATGAAGAGTCATCCTTCAGCACTCAGGAGAGGAAAAAACCCCTTGTGGAGGAAACCTCTGGGAACCCATGGCTGAAGGACTGCCTATCTCTCTAGGCATTAAGAGATTATGCAGAGTTTGACCAGACCACGTGCCCACCCATTAACCTTGCCTAACTCAGTCATCCCTTCTGTCGCCTCAAATCTGCTATTTTGAACTATTTAACCAGCTGGAGAAAAACGCACCTACATGTCAATGGTGAGAGAGTGAAGAAAGAGAGCAAGAGATGAATGGGAGTGAGGTGGGGGGGACCGTCATAACCACCATAGCATTAATTTCTGACACTTAAGGCCCGTACACACTGGTCGATATATCGGCCGTTCTCTTGAACGGCCGATATATCGCGGGAGCGTTGGCCAGTGTGTACGGCCGATACGTCTGTGAACTCCGTCGTTCACAGACGTATCACGTCGGCCGCGCAGCACAGCCGACGGCCAATATATCTACCGATATATTGGCACGTCGCTGTGTGTGTACGTGGCGGTCGGCCGACCGCCCGTACACATGCTGCGGCGGCCGTCGGTGATTGACAGCTGAACTGGGCGGGCGTGTGTACACGCCCACCCAGTTAATGACGTCAGTCCCCGACGGATCGGGCAGTGTGTATGCGGAACACACTGCCCGATCCGTCCATAGATATATCTGCAGATTAATTGATCTGCAGATATATCTACTAGTGTGTACCCACCTTAACAGAGATTACAACTGTACAAATGTAGCCATTCTCGTCGTGGCTACATCTTACCGCAATTGCGCCTTGTTAGGCGCAACCGCACCGGGTATGTCTGGACGTCTAAGATGTGTGTGCCCCATTCACATGGATGGGAGCAGCAAATGCCGCAGCTCGGAATGGCTAGGCACAGGCGCGCATAGCTGTGCCGAGGGTGCACGTTTACCTCAGATGTAGCCATGATCAGCATGGCTACACCTCAGTGGCGTGCGGTGAGGTCAGTGGCTGCTGCAGCACTACAGCCATAATGTCCGCCGAATCCTGCCGATAACCCCTACCGCCGCCGAGCCAATGCCCGCTACTGCCCCTGAGCCTCTGCCCGCTGCCACTGCCAATGGCTTACAAACTCTCCCACCATCAACTGACCCAGCCCTCCGCCACTAATTTGCATCTCAATCCGATGCCGCCAATGCCCGCTGCCTGCCTGCTCATCACAATTGTGATATATATATAGAAAAAATAAATAAAAATTAGTGTTTGGGACTGGGAAGGGAGTGGGAGGAGGACATGAATGCAATTTTGCTGTCCAGGGCTTCCATTAACTTAATGGAAAAAGGTCTGAATGGGTTAAAAAAAAAATGCGTGAGGTTCCCCCCTCCTAAGTATAACCAGCCTCGGGCTCTTTGAGCCAGTCCTGGTTGTTTAAATACTGGGAAAAAAATTGGACAGGGGTTCCCTGTATTTAGACAACCAACACTGGGCTCTTAGTCCGGTCCTTGTTCCAAAAATACAGGGGACAAAAGATGTAGAGGTATCCCGTAACCAGCACTGGGCCCCACTAGCCAGGGAGATAATGCCACAGCCGGGGGACACATTTATGTAGGTCCCTGCAGCCGTGGCATTAACCACCACCCCCAACTAGTCACCCCTGGCAGGGGGTTCCCTGGAGGTGTGGGGACCCATTAAATCAAGAGGTCCCCCTCACCAGGCACCCAAGGGCCAGGGTTGAAGCCCAAGGTTGTCCCAAGCACCCCTGGGTGGTGGGTGCCAGGCTGATAGCCATAAGTGTGTCAAACAAATGAATATTGTTTTTCGTTGTGGAACTACAAGGCCCAGCAAGCCTCCCCCGCTTGCTGGTACTTGGAGAACCTCAAGTACCAGCATGCAGGGAAATAACGGGCTTGCTGGTACCTGTAGTTCTACAACAACAAAAATAACCAAATAAAAACACAACACACACACTTACACATACTTACCTACATCCCACGCCGATCACGTCCACTTGTCCATGTAGAATCCAATAGGGGTACCTGTAAAAATGAAAACTATATTTACAAATTTCGTAGAGAGAGAGAGAGAGAGAGAGAGAGAGAGTTATGCTGCTGCCTGGGAGGAAGGAGCCGGCAGAAGTCCCCGACTTGGTTATGCTGCTGCCTGGGAGGAAGGAGCCGGCGGAACACGAAGGAGGGGGAGAGCCACACTCAGACGCTGCCACTGCTATGCACGTCCTTTGCCCCGTACAGCCTGTCAGTGCTGCAGCTGCTGCCCAGTGACCAATCACAGTGACTGGGGCGTGCTTTCAGATAGGCTGAAAGCACATCCCTGCTGTTCTGCGCCACTTGGGCAGGTGCCGCTTCCATCACTTTTTTCAGTGGGCTTTTACAGCCCTTTGCATGGCCCCTCCCCCTGCCCACCCCCTGCATCCGACCGATTACAATGCACAGCTGGAGGCACCAATCTCGGTGCCACACAAATGTATTTAAACAGCCATTTACAATCTAAAAAAATTAACATAATATAAAAAATATACGTATGACACAGAATATGTGTCATAAGTATCTTCTTTGTATTATTGTAATCAGGAATGACAGGGGAGGCACTGCCTCCCCTGACTGCATGTCATTGTTCAACACTCACCCATTCATACCCCCTCCACCATCATTCATCCTCATTCTCTCACCCATTCATTAGTGATCAGCGGATTCGGTTTTACTCGGTTTTACTCGGTTCTCAAAACCGAATCTTATTGGCTCACTGATGTCACGTGTTTTGGATAGCCAATAAGATTCGGTTTTGAGAACCGAGTAAAACCGAGTAAAACCGAATCCGCTCATCACTACCATTCATCCTCCCTCCTTTTATACCAGTAAAAAACAAAATTAACAGATAAATGTAAGAGAATACTTATAGCCCATAAGATATATGCAAAGCCATTAAAAAAAACCCATAAGAGTCCAAAACCTAATCATCTGAAAGAAAAGTGAAAAGACAGTCTTTAAAGTATGGAGAAGGGGAAGTAACCCGCCACCCACTGGGGGGCTTCAACTGGCGCCACAAATGTGACCAGTTGACAGCGTCTAACCTCCCCCTCTCCAATTACATCATCCATTTCACCTCGTACAGAATTAAGCCCACAAGCTCTCTGCAGGGAAGGACTTTGCCTCTCAGGGAAACCTGGCACCGTGCATTACATACATGATATCTAACTGTTAAGCTAACTAAGAAAATGGTGCTTAAATCAAAACCCTGATGTCGTTTGAATGCCCCATAGGCCCATTTCAGGGAACTCAGCTCTGAATGGCAAGGGATACCCAAGGCTCTTGACACAGATTTGTAAATGCCTTCATTAAAGGGACACTGCAGAAAGACGTGGTCCATGGTCTCCTCTCCTAGACACTCCTCATGTGTACAATCATGATCATTGTGACTTCTGAACTTCAGGTTCCCTCTAACATGGAGTTTCGCTTGAAAGGAGAGCCAGGCAATGTCCCTAAACTTCAAAGGGATCCTCTAAGAGTTGATCAGAGATATTCCCTCTGAACACACATCGCCCGGGTAATCCCTCAGGGCCAATGGGACATAGAAGTGAGTTTGCAAGACCCTCTTACCCAACTCCTTTCTACCGAGATCTTTTATGTCCCCCACATCCAAACCCCATCACCCTATTACTTTCAGGCACCGAGTCACGTAGATCAGGAGGTAGCCTCTCCTATCTCAGATACTTCTTACTCGGCCACCATCTAGCCATGCTCCAAAGGAAGGGGACACCCATTCCCTGAAGCCATCTACCCACCAAGGGGGGTCTTTAAAAGCAGTCCATCAATATTCTTCTTTAAAAACATTGTTACAAAGAACACTACAGGGTTCACTATGTTCAGTCCCCCCTCTGCCCTCAGTTTTTAGGCTATGACCTTCTTGACCATGTTCATTCTATTCCCCCACAACAGTAGGAAGAACAAGGAACCAATCCTAGATCACATAGATTGGAGGCAAGAAATACACATAACGGATGTACAAAAACATTGGGATCATGTCTTACACAGGTCAACCCTTTCCTTTAGAGAGAATTTCCATCCTATCTAGCTCTTTACCTTCCTGGTAGCATCCCCCAGCTTTTTATCCTAGTTTGCACTGGCATAATAGCCCTGATCAAATCGGATGGCTAAAATTTTTATCTGATGACTGGCCCAGGGGAAGCTGTCCGGGAGGCAAAATTCTTTACCTCCCCATCCAGACAGCTTCACTTTTGTCCTGATTTACATTGGAGTCCAAAGCTCCCAAATATTCTCTGATCAGTTGGTCCACATCATGTTAAAATTCCTTTAGCCTGTTGTAAAGTACAGTATCTTTGCCAAAATCTTTCTGTACATATTGAGGCTATGGGGCACCAGTTCTCCACCCGGGCTGGGTCTTTCACTTTGGATAGCAAGTTAAGGGTGGATAATCTCATGGAGGGAGTAAAGTTCCCCCTCTACCAGGCTAACACTAAAAACCTCCACAAGACGCGGGGCCTAAACATCAGAAAATTCCTTATAAAATGCAGCTGTTGAGCAGTCTTGGCCTAGTGTTTTTTATGTTGTTAAGCCACTAATTGCCTCTCCAACGTCTTCCACCAATATCTAACTCTCCAAACATTCAAGAGAGGTATCTGGTTTCACAAGACCAGGCGTCCCCACAAGAAATTCCTCAATCTTTTCTCTAATGAGTGATCTCCCAGACAAAAGGACAGAGTAGTAAGATATGATGACCTCCAGGATGCCCTCTCTCCCCTCCTTTAGGACACCCCTTTCATCATACTGACCCCTTATCTCTCTTACCTCAATCATCCTCTTACAGTACTTGTAAGGATCTGGTGAGTGGTACTTCCCATAATCTCTCTCAAGAACCAAAGAGGAGAGTCGCCTATACTGTAACTCCTTCATCTGGGACTTCACTCATGAGATTTCCCCATCATCTCCATGCTCAGAGATCAGGAAATCCAATTTCTTCCTTAGAGCATGGTAGGCTAAAGATTTAGCTGCTACCAGCTGCCTTAAAAGACTCCTGGTTGTTCTCTTGACTTCCTCCCACCACTCAGATCTACTCCACCCAGACTTCAACAGTGACTCTTGTGCCTGAAAGAATTCCCTGAATAATTATTTTGTTCTCTCCTCCATTAGGAGCTCAGAGTTCAAGCACCACATACCATTCCCTTTTGGAATGGTCTGTGAAACATTCAAAGAAAACTTTAAGAAACAGTGATTGAAGAATTCTACTAACCTAACCTCCAAACGCAAGGTCTTGGAAGTCTCCTTAACAAAATTCTTCCCACTAAAGTAGGTGAAACCTATGAGGTCTGGTTGTTGCCGAATGTGCACATCAACTATGTTAACTAGAAACTTTGAATCATAGCTCAGGGTCTTCTATTTGGAGCCTTCCTTGTCTTTCGGCCTAACAATGGCGTTGAAATTGCTTCCAAAAATGACCTGCTGAGCTGTAAAAATAAATGGCTTTTTCCTCCTGAAGAGGCATTTCCTTTCCCAGGCAGTCTGGGGACTGTAGATGTTAATCAGTCTCAGGTCATGCCACCTCAGAGTGACATCTAAAATCATACATCTTCCGACTTGCAACTCAATAATCTTGTGCACAGTTACTATATCAGTAAAAAGCACTGCCACCCCACCAAACGGCTCAGCTGCCAGAGACCACAAGGATGGACCACACCTCCGCTTGCTTTATGGAGGGCTGCAAACCTGCTGACCCGGGTCTCCTATAGTATCAAAATGTCAAATTCTTGGGGGTTAAAAAAATCAAAAGCCATAAATCTAGCATGTTCGGAAAGAACAGAAGCCACATTAATTGTGACACATAGAATGAGCTGGAGAGCCATGTTTCTTAAGATTATTAAGTTGCACTATAACCATCTATCATTTCTCCCCATCACCCACACCACATTACATGTGTCTATCACCACTCACTCCCACAATCACTTCTTCTTTCATTCCGATACCAGCTCCTCCTCTCCTGGGACATGGTCCAGGGGTTTCCTGGTAAACTTGGCTAGCAGACCATCTTCCCCCTTTGGGGCTTCCTGCCCCACCAAGAAGCTACCATCCAGTACTTGGAGTCCCACCTGTAGTTCCATCTCATGACCACCCTCCCCTTGGCATCCACCCACTCCAGTTATATTTCACAGTTCCACATTCACTGCTAAGGTGCCTGCTATCACTGCAGCAGAAAAATGTCCTGGGCTGTCCAGAATAGAAAACCTGCACCCTCTCCCTTCCTATAGATGTGCTTAACTCCATCAGCATTTTGCAATTTGACATTGGCTGCGTAGGTACCATCCCAGGCTCCTAGTGTGAAGTCTACCTTTGCGATGTTCCTCACTACCTCACAATGCCTGGACAGACAAAACCTTATATTGATCTCTAGTATTGCCTCGTTCCTAACAAGAACTGTAACTTTCACACTGTTGTGCCTAGACACCATTATTACTTTGAAGTCCTTATTCATTTCATCCATTATCTCTCATGCAACCTCATAAAACAGGACTGCATACACTTGTTATTCATGAAACTTAGGTCAAACTACATTGATCTTAATGGTTGTATGCATGCATACAGATCGAAAGCACTATAGCACAAATCAAAAATTACCTTTAAAAAATGTTTACTTATCTCCACCTCCCGTCCATCTAAACTGGAAGACATTACTCCCGCTGTACATCTTTACGTATTGTCTCATTACAGTAATTTTTGCAACCACCCCTGCATATGAGAGATTTCCTGGTTTACCACTCACAGGAGCACTAGAACAAGATTTTTTATTTTTTATGTAACATCACATTAACAGCATTCTCTGCCACATTTTTTTAACTTGTCTTTGTGTTTGACAGGCCCTTATCAATTAGCCTAACAGCGACTAATACCCTTACAGGCACAGGCACATGTCACCAGAAATTGTGTTTACAATACTGCTTTCTGCACCAGTAGGTTTTGTGTGTCCATTTCGTGCAATCCTTGGGTCAGCCAAGTATTGTTTTTATTTTTAATGTCAATATCTTCACAGGTCTGGGACCCAGTGGCCACCGCAGAACTTGTCCAGAGAGTCAGTCATTTATTTAATTACCTTCTAAATCGGGTGTCTTTCCCACATTCTGCAGGTGTTCCTTTTCTTTGCAGCAATTTTCGAGTGTAGTTTCTTGGACTCATAGATCAAGTCCTGCAGGGACATTTGAAATAACACTTCCTCGCTATCTGAGGATGCCATTCCCTCAGACTCAGAATTAATGTCCTCTGATTCCCCTCCGTCCTCAAACTCCACCCTGTCTCTATACAGGAACCCCCAGCATCTGAAGATTTCCCCCCCAAGAGTTACTTCACTCTCAGGGCTACTTTCTACTAGCATGGAGGGGGGGGGGGTGCTTCTGTGGACAGAGACCCTACCACAGTCATTTATTTAATTACCATCTAAATCGGGTGTCTTTCCCACATTCTGCAGGTGTTCCTTGTCTTTGCAGCAATTTTCGAGTGTAGTTTCTTGGACTCATAGATCAAGTCCTGCAGGGACATTTGCAATAACACTTCCTCGCTATCTGAGGATGCCATTCCCTCAGACTCAGAATTAATGTCCTCTGATTCCCCTCCGTCCTCAAACTCCACCCTGTCTCTATACAGGGACCCCCAGCATCTGCAGATTTCCCCCCCAAGAGTTACTTCACTCTCAGGGCTACTTTCTACTAGCATGGAGGGGGGGGGGGGGTGCTTCTGTGGACCCTACCACAGGGATTTTTCTTCCTTCTTCCTATACAACAGCAGCCACTGCTGCCCGTCCAGATGAAAACACAGTTTTTTGTTTTTTTTATTTTGGCTTGCACATGGATCCCCACTACTTTCTCATCATAGATTAAGATCCAAAATGGGCCCAATAGAGCTGTCCCAAGCCTGGGCCCTTCTCCTGGGGCTCCCTTACTCTGTTCTCCCCCCCAGTAAGGGTCCCACAGCTGGGAGAGGGGACGGGACCACACCTGCAGCAGCTGGAAGTCAGGAGCTCTCTCAGACATGTCTTGATTCAAGGCAGTACCTGAAGTTTTGAATTCCAAAATGGCATCAGCACAGCATGCAGTCAATAGGTACAAACTCCCTTATAAGAAATAGCTAATTGAATAATTGACAAATGAATAATAGACAGGAAGGAAATGCCATATAAGGGCAATGCTTACACACCCATATAAGTAGTCACTAATAACTCATAATAATAGTGCATGGATATCTGCATGTCACATTCAAACACTGTTCTGAAGTGTATACCGACATAAGTAAGAAAGAAAAAGATCTACCAATATACTGCACATATTGATGCTATTTTATATTGGTAGATCTTTTTCTTTCTTTCTTATGTTGGTATACACAATATACTGAGCAGTGGCAGATACATATTGTGCTCACTGTTTCTCACACACAAACAGTGCTTACACAAACATTGTACCTAAGACTTAGGGCCTATTCAGTAAGCAATTTTCCCAAGGTCCTGTACTGCGATTGTGCAGCCCGGGAGATGTGAATGCATTACATTGATACAAACACATTCGCGGGGCAACAACACGGCATTGCAGGGCCGTGGCAGCAAATTCAGGGGCAGGTCCCGGCCATTTTAAGAGTGGCCATGTGACGTCACACGAGGCCGGTGCGACAGGTAAGATGGCAGCGTTCCGACTGCATACGCAGCCTAGCAGGGGGCTACCCTTATTTGACGAGTCCACGATGCGATCACAATTGAATTGCGATCGCATCCCTGGTTGGCACTTGGCATGCTGGGCCACCTGCATGCGAGTGCTAGCAGCTGCAGTTTTGCTAAATTAGCAAAACTGCAACCGAAGCTGAATAAGGTCCTTAGTTAAAAGCATAATGTAGTGGTTTTACACAACCTTTAAAATATATGATAAAAAATAATATTTAAAAGAGCTGTAATACAAACATGACCAGTTTCCAAAGCAGAGGCTACACAATGTCACATTCTACTGACCTCTATACAACACATCATTATACACAAAACAATCCACTCTGACTCTGTCATACTAGGTACATTTATACAGTCTTAATATGTGAGTGCCAGAGCCACAGAGAACCTACCCTGCCACCCATATCAATAGATGATGCAGTTGGTGTCTGTCGGGCACCTCCCCCTTTCTCAGGTCCTAGTGGCTCCTTGGATTTTTTTTTTGTGGTGCGGCATGGATGACATCATAACGTCACCATGCACTGTGGTGAAGACAAGAAGGTAAGAGGAGGCTGGAAAGACACTGGTGGGGGAACTGGACAGAAACATGAGAGATAGTGGATAGACACAGTGTGGGTGAACACAAGTGACAAAGGGGTCTGAGCTTAAGAAATGCAGAATATGAGCTGGAGAGACAGGAGGGTGTGCTGAAGAGACACATGGGTTGATCTGCAGAAACAGATGGGGGGCTGGAGCTGGAGAACCCACTGATAGCCTGGAGAGATGCAGGGGGCTGAGCTGCGGATACAAAGGAGGATGGTGCTGGAGAGTCGCATCAAGATTGTGATGGAGAGACACGGGAGGATGGCGTTGGATAGAAGCATGAGGATGATGCTAGAGAAATGCAGTGGGCATGACACTTCGATCTAAGTTGGAGAGATGGAGGGGGCTGAGCTGAGATAAACTTGAGGGTGGTACTGAAGACATGCAGGGGGATGGTGCTGTAGAGACGCAAGGGGGTGACCATGTAGAAACATGGGATGGTGAAAAGGGTGAACTAGGGGTGAGGGCGACCTTAGGCACAACAGTAACGGCCTAGCTAGCTAATTTAATAGAATAATTTTTATCATCACCTGTGTGTGTTTTTTTATCTATGTATTTTTTCACATTCTCTATATCTCTATATCTAGTTTATAACACTATGTACACTCAGTAACCATTTTTGCTTATCCTATACTTTATAACACCTCACTATTATTTTCTACCAGAGTGATGCCTTGTTTTTTTGGCTGGGCTAGTTTGGGGGTGCCCTGTACCCTTGATGTGAACCCCAAAGTGTTAGGGACTTGCTAACGCAGTGGTCAATCCCATATTATTGGCCAATTATATGCTAACATCTTCTAATTATAATATATATTCTAATTTATAGTAACGATTGCATAGTGCATGTGCACCCATTCCTTTTAGCCTAACAGATACTGGTTATGTTACAGGGTCTCAATGCCCAGCACCTTACTAGTTGTATTTCAGGTTGTGTATGCACAAATGTGTATTAGTACGGGCAAAGCCATAACCAGGGCCAGATTAACAATGGGGCGGATGGAGCTGCAGCTCCATGCCCACAGTGAAAATAGCTCCACAGCATCCCGGACCCACTGGAAACAGAAAAAAAAATTATTGTTAAAGGCTGCCAACGGCTATCTGAAGTCTGATACCATACATCTCCCTGCGTGCATGTCTGGTGGCATAGTGTCATCTCAGCTATAATAAAAAAGTCAGCGCAATAGAAGGCTTCACACAGTGGCATAACTACAGCCCCCGCAGCCACTGCGGAGGCGCTAGGCTCGGGGGCACCACCGCTGTTTAAGCAGCAACTTTTTTGGCTTGGGGGGAGCAAAATTTTGAATTATGCCACTGGTCCTCCCTGTGACGCTTAGCATCTCAGCACCTCCTCTGCCATGTGACTGTGCTGCGGCCAGCTGACTGGGCAGTGGAAGGAGGGCAGAGATGGCGGAGAAGGAGTGCAATTTTCCTGGGTAGGTAGAGGTCTCCCAGCATCATGTTTGCTTAGCCCAAGTAAGAGCTCTGCTGGACCAGCTAATGGGCACGGCCCAAGACAGTGAGTGCTTGGGGCCCACTCTCCAGTGTGTGGGGGGTGGGGAGGTGCTGTACAATCTGCTGGTTAGAATACTGAGGAATAGGATACCCTGTAACTGCAGCTACTGTATTACAGTGGAGCCCCGCAGCCCAAAGCAGCATTTGGTAAGTCTTCATACACATGTAGTGTCGGCTCTGGTTCCAGCTGTTCTACTGTGATGCAGCATTAGCATTGAGCCCCTGGGAGTGTGCCTCATAGTGGTAGTGATACAGCTGGGGTATGCTGCTGCTATATTAGCTTGGGATGTCACACCGCCCACTACCATGCTGGGCATGCCCAAATGGTCAGACAACAGAGCAGCTGAGCACTGTGGAGGCTACTGGAGCTCTCTAAATGGAATGTAGCCAGAGCAGATTTATTGAATCATTGCCTAGTAAAAGAGCATTTGGCTACCCCCCTGGTGTCAGTAAGCACCAGCAGCAACACTATAAGAGTATCCTGGTGTCTCTGGGGTCTATTTACTAAGACTTAGATGGAGATAAAGCGCCAGCCAATCAGCTCCTAACTGCCATTTTTCAAACGCAGCCTGTGACATGGCAATTAGGAGCTGATTGGCTGGTACTTTATCGCCATCCACTTTGTCTCCATCCAAGGTTTAGTAAATAGACCCCTCTATCACTGGATAAGGTCACACCCCCATCCTCTTCTCCCCTTCCTTATCTCCAACATCCCCACTGTCTTAACCCCACAAAGCACCTCAGCCCAATTCCTACGCATCAGGCATCTAAAAAACAGCTGATTTTCCCATCATGACTTGCTTTCCCAGCATAGTAGGGTCATTTCTTGACCTTCAGTCTTGTTTTACACCATTGTCATGTCTAACACTGTTGCGTGTCACTTTTTCATACCTTTTTTCATATCTGCTCTTTTGTCTGATGTCTGTCCTCTCAGCATCTGCCCCATATCTATCTTTATCTTGATTTGCCTCATATATTCCCTTACAGTTTCCCCATGTATTGTCTAATAAATTATCTGCTCCATTTATTGTCCCATCTGTCTTCTGCTGTTTTACATAATTTATGACTGTGTGTCTCTGCACCGCCTTCCCGGAACAGTTCACTTACCCTTAGATAACTTCTCCCTGTTCTTGATAACCACCACTCCACCGCCATCTCCTGTACCCACAAGTTCTCCAGCACAAGACTCTAGTGGAGGCAGGGCAAATAGACACCACACCTGGACACTCTGACTCTGCCTTCCCTGCATTGCCTGCTGTAATATATACAGCGGACAGCGCTGCAACTCCCAGCCAGCGACAATCGGGGTGGATGCAGATAGTGCGCCCGCAGGGAAACTGCCCTAGTTACAGCCCTGAGTAGGTGAGTAACTACATACTATTTGAGTATGTCCGCTGTTGAACTATATTTTAGTGGTAGTACATCTAAGTTCCTCAATGAACACTAACAGTTCACATTTCCAGGTCAGTAAGGTATAGTCTTGTGGGACTTTAGACAGATCTGGTGTTTTTTTGTTATTCTTTTTACACCCATAAGTCAGACATGCCCAGATGCATATGGTTGTGACAAAAAATGTATGCATATAGTGCCAACACTCTGAAGTATCCTCACTCCAAGAATCTGCCATTCTTCAACTTCCAGAGCTCATGAAAGCTCCTGAGACTTGGGAGCTGTGACATGAAAATGCAGCTCCTGGGAGTGAGAACAATGTAGGTGGTCTCTCCACTACAGTCTGTAAATTTTTATACAAGAAACAATCTACTGTCTTTAACAGCAGATCAAGAACATTTGTATAAACATACAGAGTGCACAAGGCACTTTCTAAAACATGATTGGCTCTCTTTATACTGTAGTACTAATCACATTCAATACTTAAAAGTATTCATATACACTAATACTCTTTTTCCACCAAAGTCCCAGGTCTGACCTAAGATTTGGAAAACAATTCCAAGCCAGGTCAGACCCCAGACTTACCTCGTTGCCACTGCGGCGCTGACCTGGGATATTCTCGGGTTCATTACTGTTCAAACAACTCAAGACTGCAGTCTCTTTTGGCCAACACTTGGTGATGACATCCTCTTTTAGTGCCAAGCGATCAGGACCCCAAGGCAGGGACTCGGTCCAGTTAAGCCATACTCCCTTGTTGAAGTCACCCCACGTCACTCTGGGGGCAAGCCTAGCACACTGGCAGCTAATGGGCTGCCCTCAGTCTCCATCTATGTGCAATGAATAGAACCATTCATCTTCACCCTGCACAAAGACAGCAGTGCAGACAGAGTGCGCTGTGTCCCCCTACTTCCAAACAATCTGCGGGACACGGCGTTTGGGAGGTATGGGCTCTCCCCATGCTGTAAACCGGTCCCAGGTTAGAGGACCCGGATTATACACTGACCCTTTTTTTTAAATCAATTTTCACTGAGTAAAAACCCGGCTTGATGCACATTCACGTGCAAAAAAAGCCGAGTGGAAAAGGGTTGTTAAACATATTTCATTCAATTCATCAAA
The DNA here is from genome assembly GCF_028390025.1 of Pseudophryne corroboree. NCBI lineage: Eukaryota > Metazoa > Chordata > Amphibia > Anura > Myobatrachidae > Pseudophryne > Pseudophryne corroboree. Next base: position 248,558,923 of record NC_086444.1, on the reverse strand, counting down.
CATCTTTCTCTGCGAAAATCCATTTTTATAATATTATGAATCTAAATGCAGATAAACTGAATGGCATTTAACTTATGCGTATGGTACCCTCTGAATGGTGGGCCTGATTCAGAGATTGATGCTTTTGCATGGCACATCTTTCAATGTAGCTATTGTGCGAAATTATGGTAATGCCTGCAGGAGGCGTCTGAAGGGGGAAAAAAGATGCCCACTACCAGCAGCTTAGATCTGAGTGCTGCATCTGAAAATGCAGCACTGGATCACCATCGCGACCATCGGCCTAATTTTACTCTGAATAGCCGCCTCCTGCCTGCTTGGGAGTCCAGGAAATTTGCATACAAAGATGCAGACACTGGCCTCATCACTTCCAGAAAATGGGTCTGACACACCACCATTTTCTGGGAACGCAGGCACTGCTACCCCCCACACCAAACGGCCACATCATGTCACTCACGCTGGGGCTTGGTGGCACTGTGGCACTGCGGGCGATCTTACAGAAGGAGACCTACACAATCACAGATCCCTAAACATCAGAGATGTACAAACCATTGGGTTTATGGACAGCTCTGAATTAGGACCTGTGTTGTATTCAATGGGGCTGGTTCAGAATCTTGCATAGGTAGGTCACAGATGCAGGCACGTGGTATACAATAAATGCAGAATTTCACCTGTATTCTGAATTGGCCACGTCTATGAAATTGCAGCACTTGCATCCATTTGTTTGGAAAAGTAGCTGTCTTCATGATACTGTAAGTGCGTCTTTGCACCAGACCTACCTGAGCTCAGACAGATCTCTGCATAAACTCGCCAATGAACAGTCTGCATTTCTATATAAATGTCCATGTTGCTCTTTTCCTGTATAGGAACTACAAGGTCGTAATTTGGCTTGTGTAAGTGCTGCCACTTCCCAGGGCACAAGGCCAAAGGGGCAACACGGTTTAACCCCAACAGCATTCCACCACCATGTTCTCTGCAGGGAAAGCCGCAGGACACATCCCTAAGATACATCCAGCAGACCCCTTCTTGTTGCCTCCCCTTTCTAAGTGATGTCATGAAGTAACGTGCACTGGGGGGTGGGGGGTGTCTGACCAGGGCACCAATGAGTCCTGCTATGGCAATGACAATTTCACCATTGCAAACTCAAATGGAATTGCCTGTATTTATTCAAAATTGCATACGCTCAGGCTACGGGTCACATAGTGAGTAAATATCAAGATCTGTCTGCAAAATTGTCTCACGTGCTGCTCTGACTCTGCTCCTAAGTGGCCTAATATCATTAACAATTGGCATAATTAGTCATCTTTTAACATTCCTAAGCAGCTGAATCGTTTGGCTTATTCATATGAAATTATTTTAGAAATTGTATTGAGTTTTTAGTACCAAGATTAACATTAACATTACCATCACATATAGATTGCAACATATTACTTAACATTACCATCACATATAGGCCCTCATTCCGAGTTGTTCGCTCACTAGCTGCTTTTAGCAGCATTGCACACGCAAGGCCGCCACCCCTCTGGGAGTGTATCTTAGCTTAGCAGAATAGCGAACGAAAGATTAGCAGAATTGCAAATAAATAATTCTTAGCAGTTTCTGAGTAGCTCGAGACTTACTCCTACACTGCGATCAGCTCAGCCCGTTTCGTTCCTGGTTTGACGTTACAAACACGCCCTGCGTTCGGCCAGCCACTCCCCTGTTTCTCCAGACACTCCCGCGTTTTATCCTGGCACGCCTGCGTTTTTCCGCACACTCCAAGAAAACGGTCAGTTTCCGCCCAGAAACACCCGCTTCCTGTCAATCACACTACGATCACTTCAACGATGAAAATTCTACGTTCGGACGTGAGTAATCTACTAAGTTTTGTGCTAAAATACTTAGCGCATGCGCGCTGCGTACCATGCGCATGCACATTTTTGCCTTAATCGCAAACAACTCGGATTGACCCCCATAGATTGCAACATATTACTTAACATTACCGTCGCATATAGATTGCGACATATCACATTAACATAATTGTCACATACAGATTACAACATATCTCAGTGCATGTAAAGCTGTTTTATGTTCTACGCCTTTAAACTTTGATAAACTACCAAGGTCAGAGTGGTTCATCTCCTACAGTTTATATTTCAGTTCCACTCTGTCTGATGCCTTTCCACCCACATTACTGTAATCCTCCAGACTTTATGTTACACAGGGTCAGGATGTGGATCAGCAAGTGACATTTTCAAGAGGATGAAGGTAATATTAAAACTGACAAATGGACTTGGAATCCTGCCTCTGCCGAATCCCTTGATAAATAAATGCAATATGATACAGTGAAAATCTTTTGCTAAGGGACAAGATCATAAATCCATAATGCTGTTGTACGTGACAGGTTAGAATGGTTAATTAATGAAGATGTTGCAACCATGTCTAGCACATCATTCTGACTATAACTGTGATTTCTAAAACCGATACAGGAATGAAAACAATGGGCCTGAGTCAGAGGCACCCCCAGCTGCATATACAACTGTGATTGCGGATGCAGCAGACTTGCAAAAATATAAGTCAGCGGCTGCCTTGTGTATAGACACACCCACCGCCAGCATCTCAGATCCGTCACTTACATACAAAAGACGCTACATCAGGAACATTGCTGGTAACATCGAACTTCTACGCCACCCTACGGTGTCTCAGAATGTCCATGTCAACTAAACCACTGTGGCTTGACCAACTGCGAATGAAAGGCATTACCCTTTTTTTGTAGCCACCCCTTTTACATACCCCAAACGTTCACTATCTGTCACACACTTTGTAAATAAATCTTAACTGTATCTGCCATCACTAATCAGTTGGCGCACCTGCGCAGTAGGGCTCAAATGCGTGCGCCATGGCCAAAAATTGCTAAACTACGTCTGACATCGACTTTGCTTCACCCTCTGAATCTGGCCCAATGTGTATATCCACGATGTTGTTTAAATCCCCTTTTAGTTGTTCACTGCTGTTGCTACAAAGGCCTGAGTCAGAGATGTAAGTAAACCTGATGGTGAAATGCACATCTCCAATGTTTGTTGGCCTGTGCATGTGCAAGGCCCGTTCTGCACAAGTGATCCGATGCTGTGTCCTCAGGCACAGAACTCGGATCTGAGATGCTGACAGGAGACATATTTTTCCTTCAGACATTAGCATATTTTGGCACAGACGCAGCTGCTGTGCAAAACATCCATCTCCGAATCAGGCCGACAGTCTGGTGTTCTAAAACACACAAAACCCCCCAAAAATCTGAACATAAATAGGATTATACTAAAAGATACAGAGCCTGATTCAGAAGTGGACGCTGCTACATCTGCAATAGCAGCCATAGTTGGTACCGCCGGAGCAATTATATTCAAAAGTCATCCTTCCCCTTATGCACCCCTGTACGACAGCAAGTGCAAATTTTTAGTGTCTGTGGACATAGCAACTGCATTGGTGGTTCTGAGCATTTCACCATCGGTGCACCCTCGACACTTGTGAAACCCGATGGGCTGCTCAATATTTCCATCTCAAAAAAATCTGAGCATGGCCTCCATGGCTGTGGATCTGCATTTTGGGAACACAGCCGCATTCACTGGCATGCCCTTGAGATTCCCATAGTATGCCCATGAGTTGGGCTTTTTTGCTAACACTTCATGCCACTTCCCAGGAAGGCACACGGTTGTCCGCTGCAAACTCTATTGAGCGACTCCGTACACAACAGCAATGTCTGTGTACACTCAGGGGAACGCATGCCCCGTGGGGGTGTTCTAGACTTTTTGCACATGGGCAGTATAAAAAAAAAAATCACTCAACTGCACAAACATCAGCATAGCATCTACCTCTGAATAAGTCCCACAGTACATATTTGGAATTGTATGTGCATTTAGTGTGGTTTTATTTTATTTTTTAAACACTATAGATTTTTTTTCTAGAACTAAAGAGCATTCACGTGGTTATAAAACAGATTGCCATACTGACACAGTTCTTTCAGTGACCTCGCAGAGAAAAGAGAGGGGGTTATTAAATAAAAAAAAAAAGAAGTAAATCAAGTTTCTCCTTGGGTCTTCTACTGATGAATGATCCAGGCCTTCTAGCAATCCCCAGGCGGCAGAAATGTGATCAGTGTGTGCTATGATTGCTGTTTTATTCTTGTCTTAGTTGAAGGGAACTGTTTTTGCAATTATATTACTCTGTATGTCATTTTATTTTAATTTGATTTCATAATTTAGAAAGGCTAATTGTAATTTCGGAAGTTTTCTGGAAAAACAAGATATAATTTATGTGATTACTGCATAAAACAAATTAGTGATTTTGATACTGGAATGTGACAGGCAGAAATTTCAAAAATAGGCTCAGCACAGGACTGAGAAAACCTTCAGCAACTAAAGGGGTAGTTATGCCAACAATCACCGCCTAAAAGTTGGCTTTCAATGATTACATCTATCTCAAGTTTAACTACCGCTCCATTTTACCGTTGACTTCTGCTGCTCTGCAGTGCCAGCCAACGTGGGTCTCTGGAGACGGCAGAGAGGTAAGTATAATTATATGGGCGCAGGGTGCACCCTGTAGAGATACACTAACACGCCAAACCCATATGTATTCTGAAATTACAGACAAGTGTGTTGAAGTAATATGGCATTCATATAATGGTGTTTGTGGCTCTGCTGCGGAGGTGGTGTTAGTTGATTTACTACTGGAATTCATAATCAAAATTTGTCTCTTCACTTCACAAATATATACAGTATGACATAACCTACAGAAAGCGAAACAAAGCAAAACAATGAGCCTGAGCCCATGCCACTTGCTGATATCCTTCACTCCTGTCATTCACCGTTGGCGATAATTGGACACTTGCTCCGCTACTTGGACTTTGTAGCAAAAAGCACTCTTCATCCGGATTTCCCTTCAAGCCACTATTAAGTCCTAAAGCTGCTACACTAACAAGGGACAATTGTCTATCTACTGAACATCCGGTAAACTACATTTCCTGTATGCTGGCTGCTTTATATTGGAGGATGTTCTAGCCAAGTGAGAGAATTTGCATAAAGGAGTGTTTTGAGTGGCTGGCCTTATGATTGAATACTTTATTGGATGGCATTAGCTTTATTTATTTTTTTGTTTTATTCGTTTTTATACAAATGAGATGTGTATTTTTAACAAATCTTGTTAAGATTATAATGATGAATAAATTGTGATTACAGGTTGAGTATCCCATATTCAAATATTCCGAAATACGGAATATTCCGAAATATGGACTTTTTTGAGTGAGACTGAGATAGTGAAACCTGTGTTTTTTGATGGCTCAATGTACACAAACTTTGTTTAATACTCAAAGTTATTAAAAATATTGTATTAAATGACCTTCAGGCTGTGTGCATAAGGTGTATATGAAACATAAATGAATTGTGTGACTGTACACACACTTTGTTTAATGCAAAAAGTTATGAAAAATATTGGCTAAAATTACCTTCAGGCTGTGTGTATGAGGTGTATATGTAACATAAATGCATTCTGTGCTTAGATTTAGGTCCCATCACGATAATATCTCATTATGGTATGCAATTATTGCAAAATACGGAAAAATCCGATATCCAAAATTCCTCTGGTCCCAAGCATTCTGGATAAGGGATACTCAACCTGTATTACTTTTTCTATAACAAACCATCCATTTTTTTTTGTCAATTTATTACAGCCAGCGCTAGTTTATATATCTTTCTTTGATTTGTATATTTACGGGACTTTGACCATCCCTTTACCAGAGGCAGTTGACAGCGCACTTGTATTATCTTCTAAATTTTGGCATTGGTGTTTGTGGCTCTGCTGCAGAGGTGGTGTTAGTTGATTTATTTTAGAATTATTACTGGATTTCATAATAAAAATTTGTCTCTTCACAAATACAAAAAGTAAGATTTAACCTACAGAAAGCGAAACAAAGCAAAACAAATAAATGTGATCTACTATGTTTCTATCTAAGGGCCCGATACAGACCTGATCGCTGCTGTGCATTTTCGCACAGCGGGCGATTAACGTTTGACTGCGCATGCATATGCAATGCACACGCGCATCGCCAAACAACAGGCATCGCCACACAGCGACAAGCTGGTGCAAACATTTAAATCGCACAGCCATTTGCAAGCTGATTGACATGGGTGGTCATTCCGAGTTGTTAGCTCGCTAACAGTTTTTAGCAGCCGTGCAAACGCTATGCCGCCTCCCACTGGAAGTGTATTTTAGCTTAGCAGAAGTGTGAACGAAAGGATCGCAGGGCGGCGGCAACGTTTTTTTGTGCAGTTTTAGAGTAGCTCAATACCTACTCAGCGCTTGCGATGATTTCAGACTGTTCAGTTCCTGTTTTGACGTCACAAACACGCCTTGCATTCTCCCAGCCACTCCTGCATTTTTCCTGGCACACCTGAGTTTTTCCGAACACTCCCTGAAAACGGTCAGTTGACACCCAGAAACGCCCTCTTCCTGTCAATCACTGTGCGGCTAGCAGTGCGACTGAAAAGCCTTGCTAGACCTTGTGTGAAACTACATCATTCATTGTAAAAGTACTTCGCGCATGCGCATTGCGCCGCATACGCATGCGCAGAAGTGAATTTTTTTTGCCTCATCGCTGCACAGCGAACTAATGCAGCTAGCGATCAACTCGGAATGACCACCATGAAGAGGCCATTTGTGGGTGGTAACTGGCCGTTTTCAGGGAGTGTCAGGTAAAACGCAGGCGTTTCCAAGCGTTTTCAGGGAGAGTGTGTGAAGTCAGCTCCAGACCCGATCAGCCTGTTCTCTTCGCACTGTAGGAGTAAGTCCTGGGCTGTGCACAGACTGCACACAGTGAGAAAAACATTTGATGGTGAGGTGCGAACGGATTTGTAGCTGTCCGCTGACTGAAGGACATTTGTTGCACGACGTACACATGCAATCGCACACTTGCACGGGCGAATTTACATTCCGCTTGGGCAGCGACTATCTGATCGCAGGACAGCAAAATTAGCAGCCCAGTGATCAGGTCTGAATTAGGCCCGAAGTCATGGTATCAGGCCATTTTGAGGGCAAGTGACTTTTTTTGTGCATTTTAACTCTTTTTGCTCCACTAGTCCATTATGTAAAAAACTAAATTAGCATTTTTAAAGAAAAATTCATACACAACTGTAGTTGCTGACCAGCAACCCCCTGACCATTTCCCTTTTTTGCTGGCCCTTCCCTATGTGTAATGGACAGGATGTGCTTTACCTGACCTAGGATTTCATAATGGCAGTGGGCAGTGTCTAAAGTGGTCCTAGAGAGGTGGTGTAGCTCAGTGACATGTGGTGAGGTCAGTGACTGGTGAAGCACTGGCTGATCGCGCCCCCCCCCAAAAAAAAAAAAAATACAACAACAAACCCATAGGGTTCCCCTTATTTAAGCAAAACCAGCACCAGGCTGACACAGCCAGGGTGATGCTACAGCAGGGGAGACACTCAGTATGGAGTCCCCCTGCCATAACATTGAACACCACCCAAACTAGTCAGCCCAGGGCTGGAAATCCTCATAAAGTGGGGACCCCAAAAATTAAAATGGAGTCCTCCCCCTCCTGAGCAACAACCTGAGCTATGCCCCACAGCCCTGGTGGCGGTGGGTGTGGGGTTCATAGTAGGACAATATTGTTCTTTACAGGCAGCCTACAGGTCCCAGAAAGCCTTCCCGTGCATGCCGGCACTTGGAGAACCACAAGTGCCAGCATGCCCGGATACTAAGGACTAAAGGCCCGCTGGCACCCGTAGTCCGCCTGTAAAGAAAATATTAAAATAAAAACATAACACCTGATGGTTTAATAGTTTATTATACTGTATCTTCACCTGGGGCGGTGGCCTTTAAGCTTTATTTCAAGGACGCCGCCTCACCAGGGCTTCCAGGGTCTTCTATCTTCGCTAGCTCTTGCCTGCTTCCTCCCCGCCGTGGGACTGACAGCCGCTGGCTTATATAAGCCAGTTGAGGGGGTGGGGTGATGACGCGGCGGGCTGCGATTGGCTCCTGGCAGTCATCTTGAATTTAAAAAATTATGCTGAGGTGCCATTTTTGAAATGGATATCTGTCTATCCGCTCACGCTGCCAAATTCTGCAGAATCTGCTGGCAGGGACTGGATCTTCTCGGATCCAGGTTCGTTGCCAGCCACACTTTCTCCGCCGGATCCCACCACCACAAATGCCTGTAACCCCAACTGTGTCACTCCATGGCATGTGCCCACTGGCAAGCAGATCCAGTGGATCTGCTGGTACAATCACATCTACGGGACTGACAGGGGCGTGCATTCATGTGGGCTGAATGCATGCCCCTGTCATTGAGGCACATATATAGGTGCCGTTTTTCTGTGCCTTTTCATGGGCTTTTACAGCCCATGGCTTGGCCCCGCCCCCTGCCTGCCCCCCGCTTCCCGAACTTTATATTGTCAGCAGGAGGCACCTCTCCCGCTGCCTCCCATCCCCAAATGCACGCATTTTCAAGGGGAGAAATGTTTAGAATAATTCAAAGAAGATAGCTATGACAAGAATCTGTGTTATAAATACAGTAACTTATTTGTATCATTTTAATCATTATGACAGGGGATTGCCTCCCCTGACTGCACATCCCTGGTGGAACTCACCCCACTCCCCGATGCCTACTAAATAAAGGGACTACACGTGCCCCAGATGTGCGCCACAAAAAGGGGCTTAGTCTAAAAAGGAAAGGGGTGTGGACATGCAGTAGTATCCCCAATTCACATTATGCCGCACAGTAGCACAATCTTATTCACATTATACCACATAGTAGTGTCCCTTATTCATGTTATGACACACAGTCGTGCCCCTTTTCCTCAGTGCCCATATTAGTGCCCCTTATACACAATGCCCTCAGTAGTATTGCCACTAATACACATAATGCCTAATACACATAATGCCCACAGCAGTAGTGCCCCTTATGCAATGCCCACTGTAGTGGTAGCACCCCTTATGCAATGCCCACAGTGGTAGTGCCTCTTATGCATAGTTGTGGTGCCCATTGTGCCCCCAGGTGTGATGCCCCCATTAGTAGTGCCCTCAGTAGTAATGCCTCCTGTAGTAATGCCCCCAGTGGTAATGCCATTAATGCCCCCTGTTGTAGTTCCCCTAGTAATGTCCCCATCAGTAGTACCCTCAGTGGTAATGCCCCCAGTAGTATTACCCCCATTACTCATGCCCCTGTAGTAGTGCCCCTAGTAATGCCCCTTCGGAAATGCCGCCTGTTGTGGTGCCCCAAGTAATGCCCCCTGTAGTATTGCCCCAGTATTAATGCCCCTTTGGTAGTGCCCCCTGTAGTAGTGCTCCTTACATACACACAAAAAACAAACACAATATTACCTTAAGCCAAACTCTTGCGTCCGATCGATGTTGTCCAGCTGTTCTGGCCGCCTGCTCCTCAGAACTATCGGAGAGACATCATGACATAACAAAATCTCAGTGGGCGCCAAGCATCTACCTGGATGCTGGGCAGATATTCTGGGTTAGGTGGGCCGGAGGAGTTGGAACCGGTTTCGTCTCCATATGTAACTGATGGAACGCATTTCTGCCCTGTGACGGCTCACCTTAACCCCTGGCAGTGGGATTAGACTTTGCCTGGGTGGCATTCTGGTAAGCAGAAGTACTTACGGGTATACCCATACTCAGAGGTCACTGCCATTAGAGGTAATCATCGGAAAACAGGACAAAGGGGGTCATTCCGAGTTCATCGCTTGCAAACGCTATGCCGCCGCCCACTGGGGAGTGTATTTTAGCTTAGCAGAAGTGCGAACGCATGTGCAGCCGAGCTCTGCAAAAACAGTTTGTGCAGTTTCAGAGTAGCTCTGAACCTACTCAGCGCTTGCGATCACTTCAGCCTATTCGTGTCCGGATTTGACGTCATACATCCACCCAGCGAACGCCCAGCCATGCCTGCTTTTTTTCAGACACGCCTGCGTTTTTGCAAACACTCCCTGAAAACGGTCAGTTGACACCCAGAAACGCCTCCTTCCTGTCAATCTTCTTGTGGCCGCCAGTGCGAAGGAAAACTTCGCTAGAACCTGAGCACAACCACAAAGAGCTTTGTACCCGTACGTCACGCATGCGCATTGCGAGGCATACGCATGCGCAGAAATGCTGTTTTTTAACCTGATCGCAGCGCTGCGAAAATCGGCAGCGAGCGATCAACTCGGAATGACCCCCAAGATCTCAGATGTAGCACATTTCCTACATTATAGGAAGGAAAGGGCCATTAGCAGATGATCCCCTCCTCCTGTCCTTTAGTGTAATAGAGATAATAGACACCAGAGTGCAATGAATGTGGTCTTCTGCTCATGAGTATCCCAATTTTTTAGTGGAAGTGGTATTTCTAATATTTTTAAACTAACAATTCAAACCTCTTCTATCAGAATAGATGGGAGCACTGTTAATAATAATAATAATAATAATAATATCAACATGTATACATTTAAAAATGGGAACTGGTGTAATGTAAGAAAAACAGCTTCCAGATTTCCATGAAAACTGATGGAAAAGGACGTGGCAGCTGTAAAATGCCATGACGTAAGAATGACATCTTTGGCTATCTGGAAGTTGTGCTGCAAGGACATAACCCGTATGGCCTTGGTAGGAAGTTGCATTCTCTGCAGTAAGGTTAATGGTGTTAAAGCAGCTGCATATAAACTGTTTGCAAGTAGCACAGTAATATTGGATTGCATTATAATCAGGTTATGACAGAGGGGTCACCTCTATGACTGACAAGACACTTTATTTATGGTGTTACATGAAGGGCTATCAAACCTAAAATATAAATAGATAAAAAATAAAATACTATCTTGTATTATCAGCCAACCACAGAACCTAAGAGGTACACGGCGGTCACCCTCCCATAATTAGGAGAGAGCGATAAACCAATCATCACTCCCCACTAGGCTATAATCATGTGTAATTCACAGAGCCACTACACTTAAATCTATGCTTCCCACATACACTTTACATTTACAGTCGCCCCAATACCAACCTCCCAGATCTAAAAATGTTTATATGGTCATTGCTGCATCAGCTCAACTACCCAGCACCTGTACAGTACTGTGCAGGTCATCACTCCACCAAGGGATACATAGGTCTGCACCTGCTGCTGCCGATCACCTCTCTGCATGCATCGATATGTATTTCTGTGAGACACTTTCTAGGAATCCAAATGGAAAAAAAGACAAAGTGATCTTATTTAGCTTAGTGCACTGGCAGGACCTTCATTAAGGGAATTAGTCTAGTTTTGCTGATTAATAGTCCAAAAGTTGTTTTCATGGTTTCAAACTCAACACTGGTCAGGTGTCCTGTATGCATGTATAAATGCCTGCATCTAGTGAACTATAGAAGCTACACCGGCCCCTCAGCTATTCTCAGGGTATATTTGGTGTAGGTATGGTTCAAATAAATCCTCAAAAGTGAACATTTATCTTAACCCTTCCACTGCTAAGGCATGTATTTCTCCCCCATTGTTGAGCTTATTTTGGGTTTATTAAATTACAACTTCATTATCAGCAGTGCTGCAAGTATGGCGGTACGGGGCAGTACTGTGCCAGCCAATGCACAATACAGCTGGCCCGGCCGCCTCGATGCTCAGTGAAGTTCGGTTTCCGGTGGTGGCTTGAATTTCAAATGAGGCACCGGTTAACTTAGCCAATCAGAGTAAGTGGACCAGCAGCTGCAGCTCCTGATTAGCCAATCAGAGCTCGCGGACAGACAGCCAATGAACTGGCGCCTCATTTGAGATTCAAGCCGCCGACGCCAGAGACCGGACTATAGTACACGGAGCACTGAGAAGCAGGAGAGGCACTGCCCTCTCCTTCCCACACACAGCAGCCGTGAGCAGCAGTGACGAGGGGGGAGGGGGGCAAATATGTACTGTAGAAGCTGGATCTGGCTGTGAGCAGGGCCGTTTCTAGACAATTTGGCTCCCAGTGCGAGATTTCAAAATGCGCCCCCCCCCATTGCTATAAAAAAAATTGCGTGCCCCCCCCATATAGCCAGAAAAAAAAGCATGCGTGCGCACTCCCAACAAGGCTGTGTGGCCTGATTAAAATGGGTGTGGTCTAATTAAAGTGGGCATGGCCTCGTCTGATATCACACCCACCACAGGGGAAAAAAATAAAAATAAAAAAGTCCCCTTTTTACACATTACACCAGGCAAGTGTCCCCATATTACACAGCGCGGCAGGCAGGTGTCCCCATTTACAAAGTGCGGCAGGCAGGTGTCCCCATTTAACAAAGTGCGGCAGGCAGGTATCCCCATTTTACACAGTACGGTAGGCAGATATCCCCATTTTACACAGTACGCAGGCAGGTGTCCCCATTTTACACAGTACGCAGGCACGTGCCCCCATTTTACACAGTACGCAGGCACGTGCCCCCATTTTACACAGTACGCAGGCAGGTGTCCCCATTTTACACAGTGCGACAGGTATCCCCATTTTACACAGTACGCAGGCATGTGTCCCCATTTTACACAGTGCGGCAGGTATCCCCATTTTACACAGTACGCAGGCATGTGTCCCCATTTTACACAGTGCGGTAGATATCCCCATTTTACACAGTACGCAGGCATGTGTCCCCATTTTACACAGTGCGGTAGATATCCCCATTTTACACAGTGCGGCAGGTATCCCCATTTTACACAGTGCGGCAGGTATCCCCATTTTACACAGTGCGGCAGGTATCCCCATTTTACACAGTGCGGCAGGCAGGTGTCAAGTGGGGGGGGAGGGGGAGGGAGAGGGGGAGAGAGAGAGAATACTTACATCTTGCCGCTCTTCGGGTCCCGCCGACTCACGTCCCTCGCGCCGGCCGCCTCCTCCTTCGATGGTTATCTCCAGTCCTCTCCTCCCTCTCTCTCCCCCCGAGCGCTCCTGCTCGGGGGGCTGGGCTTCGCCTAATGACGCATTTGCGTCGTGACGTCACGACGCAAACGCGTCATTCCGCGAAGCCCCGCCCCCCGAGCAGGAGCGCTCGGGGGGAGAGAGAGGGAGGAGAGGAGTAGTCACAAAGTGCCGCGGCGGGCGCCCCGTGCGGTTGCACGGCTCGCCCGCCGCTAGAAACGGCACTGGCTGTGAGCTTCCGTCAATCGATGATATCTATGTTGATAACTGCCTCCGCAAAGGAAAAAGCATTGTATAGAATTGTTATCATCCTAACCATTGCATCTTCTCCCTTCTTCCTTCCGGTAGACGCTTCAGGTGTATTAGAACGAGAACATCTCGTTTTAAGTACAGTTTCTTTCCATCTGTTATTGTTCATCTTAATTTGACCGGTGATTTGTAATGGTTATGTGAATGTCTTCATTTCGTTGTTCTTTTTAACAATGACAATAAAAATATCTATCTATCTATCTATCTATCTATCTATCTATCTATCTATCTATCTATCTATCATCATATCTGGTACTGCTGGGGGCATACGTGTATCTGGCACTGTGGGGGCATATGTGTATCTGGCACTGTGGAGGCATATGTGTATCTGGCACTGCTGGGGGCATATCTGGCACTGTAGAAGCATATCTGGCACAGCTGGGGGCATATGTTTTTCTGGTATGGTGGAGGAGTATCTGGTACTGTGGGGGCCTATGTGTATCTGGCACTGTGGAGGCTTATGTGTATCTGGCACTGTGGGGACATACATGTATCTGGCACTATTGGAGTCATATGTGTATCTGGCCCTCCATATTTGTATCACACCCCCATTTACATTGGCCACGCCCCTTGTGGTCACACCCATTTTTTGGCGTGTGCACAGCAAAACTAAGAATTTTTTGCTACTTGCACCACTGATTATCAGCAATGTTTTAATACATTACTCACAAGGCTCAAGTTTTTTTTTTTTTACAAAAGACTTAGCATTATCAGAAAAGGCATTTGTTGTTGTTCTTTTTATAGCAGAAGACTAAATAGCACAGTGGTTTCTGTAACATGCTGCAATAGTGGAAAATATAACCTTTTCAAAGTTAATTACAGTTGAGGGAACAGTTGAATATGGGAGTCATGCATGTCTAACTAGCTGCAAGTATCCTGATAAGAATGGTACCCTTGTGTAGGATGACAGCATATTTGTACATGTACTCCTGGCATCTGCACAATATTACCATATTTTGGGGCAGATGTATTACCCTGGAGAAGTCATAAGGAAGTGATAAACCAGTGATATGTGCAAGATGATAAACGCACCAGCCAATCAGCTCCTAACTGTTAATTTACATATTGGAGCCGATTGGCTGGTGCGTTTATCACCTTGCACTTATCACTGGTTTATCACTTCCTTATGCCTTCTCCAGGTTAATACATCTGACCCTTTATTTCTTATCAACTGAGATATGTGTATTGTAAAGGAATCAGAAGCACAAAATCCAAATATTATACAAAAAAGAAGCCAATTACCAATGGAGAAAACGGTTTATTTTTTTATCTATTAATTAAAATTAAGCAAACAATTAAAAGGCAAGAGATTGTCTGTGAATAGCTTCTGGTTTACTTATAAGAATGTTTCCGCATTTGTATGTGTTTTGTGTAACACGGCGTCAGGTGTCTCAATTTGCAAAAAATATTTTTATTTGTATAAACGTTTTTATTTGGTAATCAGGACTGACAATCAGACAATAAAGAGTGGACTAACCCCATGAAGGGGCAGTCAGGAGACCGCCGGTCAGCATACCGACGCCGGGATCCCGGCGGGGAGGGGCGAGTGCAGCAAGCCCCTTGCGGGCTGGCTGCGCTCGCCACGCTGCGGGCTCGTTGGCGACCTGCAGTCGCCACAGGTTCTATTCCCGCTGTATGGGTGTCGTGGACACCCACGAGTGGAAATAGTCCCTGTGGGCGGCATGTCGACCATCGGGATAGTGAGGGGTCGGGATGCTGGAGGAGGTCATGTGACTGTCGGTCTCCCGACCGCTGGTCACATGAATACCACCCCCATGAAGGTGTCATCACTTATTTCAAATGAAGGGGCAGAAATTTGATTTATCAGAGTTCCTTTTCCTTGTATTGACATAAATATTGCATGTCTGTTTTAGGTGATTACCAAACATGAAGCAAGAAGGGCAACACTGTTTTAAAGAGGAAAGTCTTCTTTCAAATTAAAGGGGGGTTGGGAATCCTACACAGCAGGCTCATATGTAGGTGGTGATTACCTATAGTGCCAGGAAGTTAAGAATTAAAATTCACTCTGCACATATTATCATATAGTTAGGTCCATATATATTTGGACCATGACACAATCTTCCTAATTTTGGCTCTGTGAGCCACCACGATGGAATTGAAATTAAACAATGGAGAAGCAAATGACTTTTCACTTTAATTCAAGGGGTGGAACAAAAATATTGTATGAAACGTTAAGGAATTGCAACCATTTATATACACCGTTCCCTATTTTCAGGGGCTCATATGTAATTGTACAAATTAACATAACTAGAATTAAAATCTTCATATTTAATACTTTATCGAGAACTCTATGCAGGAATTGACTGACTGAAGTCTGGAACCCATGGACATCATCATGGACAGGCCTTTACTGCAGATGTCTTCAGTTGTTGATTGTTTGTGGGTCCTGCTGTCTTTGTCTTCAGCAAGTGAAATGCATGCTCATTCAGGGCTGAGATCAGGTGACTGACTCGGCGATTGCAGAATATTTCCCTTCTTTGCCTTAAAAAACTCCTGGGGTGCTATTGTGTAATTGTCCATCTGTACTGTTAAGTGCTGTCTAATCAACTTTGCTAAATTTGTCTGAATCTATACATACAGTATATTTCTATAGACTTCAAAATTAATCTGGCTGCTTCTGTCACATCGTCAATAAACACTAGTGACCCAGTGCCATTGGAAGCCACGCCGGAACATGCCATCATACTGATCCATCATGTTTTACAGAAGATGTTTGAATGGTGTAATGGTTAGCATTACTATCTCAGAGCACTGAGGTCATGGGTTTTATTCCCACCATGGCTCTGTGTGGAGTTTATATATTCTCTCCATGCTTGTGTGGGCTTCCTCCAGGTACTCTGGTTTCCTCCTACAATCCAAAAATATACTGGTAAGCAAATTGTCTCCCAACAAAAAAATTAAACCTACTATGTACGTCTGTTTAGGGAGCCAAGTGTTCTTATCTGCCATTAAATTCTATGTTTCTATATGGTTTGCTTTGGATCACGAGCCATTCCAAGCATTCTCCTGTCCAAAGAATGCTGTTCTAGAACTGGGCTGGCAAATTCTAAAAAAAATTTTGGGCAAAGTCTAATTTGGCCTTTTTGTTTTTGAAACCTTGTGATAAACCCTCGGTATTTGATCTTGTGAACTCTTCTCTTTATAGCCCTTTGAGACTTGGAAAATAATATCCCTGCATCCTGTACAGCAGGGGTGGCCAACCCGCGGCTCTCGTGCTGCATGCGGCTCTTTCATCCACTGCATGCGGCTCAGCCGGCTCCTGGCCACCGCTGCCCCCGGCCCCCCTTCCCACGTGCTGCTCACCACGCTGCTGCTGTCTGTGAGGGGAGGAGAGCACAGCGTGCGCCTCTCCTGCCCCTCACTCTCCGGCGGCGGTGTTACGCTTCAATTTAGCGCCGGTCCGTTTGCCAATCAGAGATGGCGGACCGGCAGCTAAGGCTGCCGGACCGCGAGCTTTGAATTGGCTCACGGACTGGTGACCAATTGAAGGGACACAGCCACTGGAGAGTGAGGGGCAGGAGAGGCGCACGCTGCGCTCTCCTCCCCTCACAGACAGCAGCAGCGCGGTGAGCAGCACGGGGGAAGGGGGGCATTGCTGGCACTGTGGGGACATGTATACCTGGCACTGGGGTCATAGCTGGCAGTGGGGAGACATGCATATCTGGCACTGGGGGGCATATCTGGCACTGTGGGGACACTGGCATTGGGAGCATAGCTGGCACTGTGGGGACATATATATCTGGCACTGTGGGGACACTGGCATTGGGGACATAGCTGGCACTGTGGGGATATATATATATATCTGGCACTGGGGTCATAGCTGGCACTGTGGATATGTATATCTGGCACTGGGGGGTATATCTGGCACTGTGGGGACACTGGCATTGGGGGCATAGCTGGCACTGTGGGGACATATATATCTGGCACTAGGGGCATAGCTGGCACTGTGAGGACATATATATCTGGCACTGGGGGCATAGCTGGCAATGTGGTTCAAGTATATCTGGCACTGGGGGCATAGCTGGCACTCGGGGGAAATGTATATCTGGCACTGGGAGGACATGTATATCTGGCACTGGGGGCAGGGCTGGCCCTGTGTGGGGACATGTATACCTGGCACTGTGGGGACACTGGCATTGGGGGCATAGCTGGTACTTTGGGGACATATATATCTGGCACTAGGGGCATAGCTGGCACTGTGGGGGCATATACATCTGGCACTGGGGGCATAGGTGGCACTGGGGGGAAATGTATATCTGGCACTGGGGGACATGTATATCTGGCACTGTTGGGACACTGCATTGGGGACATAGCTGGCACTTTGGGGACATATATATCTGGCACTAGGGGCATAGCTGGCACTGTGGGACATATATATCTGGCAATGGGGGGAAATGTATATCTGGCACTGGGGGGACATGTATATCTGGCACTGTGGGGACATATGTTTCTGGCAGTGTGGAGGCACCCATTTTTTTAAATTTTTATATGTATGTGGCACTGTACTGGGGCATTATATGTATTTGGCACTGTACAACATGACTAAAAACAGAGTTATGACACAAGGTCATACTCCTACAAACGTCATAACGAAAGCTGTGCGCACAAAATGGGGTGTGGCTTTGTGAAAACTAGGCCACGCCCCCAATTTTGCACGCGTGCCTACGGCGCATGATACTGGCTCTTGCCCTTGACTACAGATCTTTTCTGGCTCTTTGCCTCTGACTGGTTGGCCACCCCTGCTGTACAGTGTTATTCACTTTAGCTGGATGTTGTGAAGTATGTTTTCATTACAATGGAAATGATCCTGTGATCATCCACCACTGTTGTCTTCTGTGAATGTACAAGCCTTTTTTTGTTGCCAAGCTCACCAGTGTGTTCATTTTTTCTCAGACTGTACCAAACTGTTTTTTTTTTTTTGCCACTCCTAAGGTTCCTGCTATCTCTCTTTTATTTGTGCAGCATAAGGATGGCCTGTTTCACTTGCATTGAGAGATCCTTTGACTGCATGTTGTGGGATCACAGCAACAGCTTCCAAATGCAAATGCCACACTTGGAATCAACTGCAGACCTTTTGCCTACTTAATTGATGAAGAAATAAAAAAAGAAAAGCCCACACCTGTCTATGAAACAGCTTTTCAGCCAATTGTCCAATTAATTTTGGTACCTTAAAAAAGAGGGGGTGACATATTAAACAGCTGTAATGCCTAAGCCTTTCCTCCAATTTGGATATGAATACCCTCTAGTTAAAACTGTTAGTCTATACTTTAAAACCATATTCATTATGTAACTGTAACTTAGATATGTTTTGGTAAAGAGCTAAAGTGACAAAAATTCTGTCAGTGTTTAAATTATGTAAATACATACATGTCCTATAAATGTATACTTTTTTTTAATTGCCTTAACATGTATAACTAAATTAATTTCTGCAAAGCTGCAAGAATTGAGCATATGCACACAATATAATAGAATAAAAATATAAAAATGTACAAAAGTGACACATAAACGAGTCCTGAAATGTACAGTAGTCCACATTTTTGCAGGTTCCTACGCCAACGTCCAAACAACACTGAAATACTGTTACAATCTTATACTGTACACCCATCTCTCTCATGTAAAGAGAATGAAATCAAACAATTGGCTGGTTTTTATGTGACACCCAGTGCTATTTTTCAGCAGGAACCAACAGAAAATGAGTTCCTGGACCTCTCACTAAATATGACATAATCAGGAACTGGGCTCCTGAACCTGTCCTGGGCCAAAATGTATTTTCCATAAGATAAGTTTTATTTTAAAGTCCATTTTGAGTGCCTGCTTTTCTAAAAAGTATATATCATGTCTATCTATAACTTTTTTAATAGCTCTGCCCCCAGACCTCGTAGTTCCTGAACCTATTTTTCAAAATAGTACATTGTGTAACTGGCACTGCTGAGGGCAATGTGTATCTGGCACTGCTGGGGGCATTGTGTAACTGGCACTATTGGGGGCATTATGGGGTGTATTCAATACCTATAGGAAACTGCCGTCTTGTCGGAAAGGACGGCAGTTTCCGACAGGTTTATCAATGTCGGCTGATTTTTTTCTGACAAGTCAGGAATCCCGACTTGTCAGAATCCACGTTGGCTGTCGGAAGCGTGGCCAAACCCGACAGGTTTCACCCCCATTTCCAACAATTTCAATCTGACTTTAAAGAAAGTCGGATTGCCATTGTCGGGAACGAGCCAAACCTGTCGGGTTTGGCTCGGCCTTAAATACTGACCTGTCGGATCCTTTCCATTGGAAAGGATCCGACAGGTATTGAATATACCCCATTGTGTATCTGGCACTGCTGGTGGCATTATGGCCCTCATTCCGAGTTGTTCGCTCGCTAGCTGCTTTTAGCAGCATTGCAAACGCTAGGCCGCCGCCCTCTGGGAGTGTATCTTAGCTTAGCAGAATAGCGAACAAAATATTAGCAGAACTGCTACTAAATAATTCCCTGCAGTTTCTGAGTGGCTCCAGACCTACTCCTAGACTGCAATCACCTCAGTCCGTTTAGTTCCTGGTTTGACGTCACAAACGCCCTGCCACTCCCCCGTTTCTCCAGCCACTCCTGCGTTTTTACCTGGCACCCCTGCGTTTTTTAGCACACTCCCTGAAAATGGCCAGTTTCCACCCAGAAACACCCACTTCCTGTCAATCACACTACGATCACTCGAGCGATGAAAAAACGTAGCTCGAGCTTGTGTTAATCTACAAAGTTTTGTGTGAAAGTACTTAGCATTTTTGCAGTTTTTTCACTTGCTCGCTGCACTGCGAAAATCGTCAGCGAGCGAACAACTCGGAATGACCACCTATGTGTATATACGGTAGTACTCAGGGCATTACGTAGTTTAAAAAAAAGTTTATGTACCAATTGACGCCAGACTCGGAAACCAGAACGAGGCAGAACGTCATCATCCCGCTGCCGGATTCTCGTGGGTTTTGGTTCCATATAAGTAGCCGCGTGTCGCAGCAATTTTCACTCCAGTCCTGGAGAGTGTAGCGAGAGGACGTGTCTCCTCAGTGACTGTGCGGGAAAGTGGCGTGGCACGTGGGGTGGCGACCTGCTTTTATGTGTCATTCCAGTGCTGTCTTGTGCTGCATCAGTCCAGTGGTGGTGTCTTGTGCTGCATCAGTCCAGTCACAGTGGTGGTGTCCTGTGCTGCCATAAACCCAGTGCTGCTGTATAAGTCCAGTCCAGTACTGCATCAGTCCAGTGGTGGTGTTCTGTGCAGCGATAAGTGGTGCTGCTGTATGAGTCCAGTGCAGTGGTGCAGTGTTGTGCTGCATCAGTCCAGTGGTGGTGTCTTGTGCTGAATCAGTCCAGTCACAGTGGTGGTGTCCTGTGCTGCCATAAGTCTAGGGGTACTGCCATGTAAGTTCAGGGGTACTGCCGTATAAGCCCAGTCCAGTGGTGCAGCCGTATAAGTCCAGTACAGTGGTACAGCCATATAGGTCCAGGGGTACTGCTGTGTAAGCCCTGTCCAGTGGTACTGCCGTATAAGTCCAGTTCAGTGGTACTACCGTATAAGTCCAGTCCAGTGGTGCAGCCGTATAAGTTCAGGGGTACTGCTGTATAAGTCCAGTGGTGCTGTCCTGTGCTGTATATTATTTATTCCAAATAAAGGGGTTATTAATATTTAATCCAAATAATTTTTTACCGGGTTTGCCCGGTGTGGTTTAGGGGTACGCTCTTCTGTGCCGCATATTGTTATATAACACCGTCCAAATAAAAGGGTTATTATCCAAATTATTTTTACAGGCTTTGCCGTGTGTGTGGTTTAGGGGTACGCTCTTCTGTGCCACGCATATTGTTATATAACTCTGTCCAAATAAAAGGGTTATTCTTATCCAAATTATTTTTACAGGCTTTGCGGTTTGTGTGGTTTAGGGGTACACTCTCCTGTGCCGCCAATATTGTTATATAACTCCGTCCAAATAAAAGGGTTATTATTATACAAATTATTTTTACAGGCTTTGCCGTGTGTGGGTGTGGTTTAGGGGAACACTCTCCTGTGCCACCAATATTGTTATATAACTCCGTCCAAATAAAAGGGTTATTATCCAAATTATTTTTACAGGCTTTGCCGTGTGTGTGGTTTAGGGGTACGCTCTCCTGTGCCACCAATATTGTGCGTGTATTTCATCTGGGCAAGTTCCAGCACGTCACATGTTTTGCACATACAATTCATTTGGTGGTACAGAATTTTTTGAGAAATGACAGGGGCGTGCAGAAGATGCTGTCTGTGGCCCGAAAAATTGCGGGCCACTTTCAACATTCAGCCACTGCATGCCACTCCTAGATGGGCCAGGTGTTTGTGCCTCACACTCATGTTGATTAGCTTAGTCACACAGCAACCTCGGTGCACCTTTTTTTTTTCTTTGCATCATGTGCTGTTTGGGGCCTATTTTTTTAAATCTGTCGTCCTGTCTGCCACTGCAGTGCCACTCCTAGATAGGCCAGGTGTTTGTGCCGCACACTTGTGTCGCTTAGCTTAGCCATGCAGCTACCTCATTGCACCTTTATCTTCTTTGCATGATGTGCTGTTTGGGGGCCTATTTTTTTTAAATCTGCCATCCTGTCTACCTCTGCAGTGCTACTCCTAGATGGGCCAGGTGTTTGTGCCACACATTGTGCCGCTTAGCCATCCAGCTACCTCGTTGCACCTCGTTTGCTTCTTTGCATGATGTGCTGTTTGGGGCCTAGTTTTTAAATCTGCCATCCTGTCTGACACTGCAGTGCCACTCCTAGATAGGCCAGGTGTTTGTGCCACACACTTGTGTCGCTTAGCTTAGTCATACAGCAACCTCGGTGCACCTCTTTTACTTCTCTGCATCATGTGCTGTTTGGGGCCTATTTTTTAAAATCTGCCATCCTGTCTGCCACTGCAGTGCCACTCCTAGATGGGCCAGGTGTTTGTGCCGCCCACTTGGGTCGCTTAGCTTTGTCATCCAGCGACCTTGCTACAAACTTTTGGCCTAAAAACAATATTGGGACATGTTCAGAATAGCCTGGAAATGAGTGGAAATGAATGTTATTGAAGTTAATAATACCATAGGATCAAAATGACCCCCAAATTCTGTGATTTTAGCTGTTTTTGTGGTTTTTTTTTTCAAAATCATCCAGATCCAAAACCCGAAAGGGTGGTTTTGGCAAAACCAATCCAGAACCAAAACATGAGCAAGGATCCAGATCCAAAACGAAAACACAAAACACGAAAAGCGCCCGCCGCACATCTCTAGTTCTATCACATGAAATGTTAAGTACAACTGGAAGATTAAATCTAAGCAAAGTGAATGATGCGGAAATTCCCTCACAGCATCATATGAAGAACTATTAGTGTCCCAACAACCTGATATATACGCATCTGTGCCAGGAACAAGATCAGAATTGGAGTGGATCATTTCACACAGATCTAAAATCCACACCTTTACAGACTGGCAAAGTTACTGTATCTTCTTACCGAATCTCTAAGCGCAATACTGAACAGTTTGTATCTGGTAGGCTCTCAGGTTTAACAGAATGCAACAGGCTGTTGCTGCATTTATAGAAATTGGGCAACGAGCATGGATAAAAACCCCCAAACATATTTAATGTCAACATAGACGTATAACACTATACTTATTTTTACACATTAAAATATTATTTAAAGGGACTCATCTTTTAAAATGACATAAGTACTGCAGCATCATCTAGAGCAGGGGTGGGGAACCTTTTTCCTGCCATCATTCAGAGGCCATTTTTTAAGCCCCCCACCCCAATGCGTGGCTCTCCTAGGAAAGTAGGCATGGCATTACAAATAATGGCCACAGTAATAGCTGCTCACACACTGCCCCCCAGTAATGACAGACACACATAATGCCCCAGTATATGCACTCACCACCACTGGTCCAGGTCCTGAATCTGTAGCACAGCCGGCCAGACTGGCAGTTCTTATTTAAGTGCAACGGGCTGCGGCTCTCAGAGGCAGCAGCAGCCGTGTCTTTGTGGTGGGCAGCACCCTGGTTAGGGGGGAAACCGGAGGGACAGCAGTTGCTATGGCCACTACACACACAGTGTAATCCGGCTCCCTGTTTAGCAGAGGGGCTGCGGGGCAGCTACAACCGCCACAGAGGGGGGAGCTCTGTGGCAGTCTGTCTTCCCAGATAGCGGGGAAGCAGGACCGGCGCACACAGCGGTTATCTCTCTGAGCTGTCTGCTGCGCACTACATCATAGGGCAGTACGGATTGTGTAATGGTTAGCATTACTGCCTCACAGCACTGAGGTCATGGGTTCGATTCCCACCGTGGCCCTAACTGTGCGGAGTTTGTATATTCTCCCCGTACTTGCGTGGGTTTCCTCCGGGTACTCCATTTTCCTCCCACAATCCAAAAATATACTGGTAGGTTAATTGGCTCCCAACAAAATTGAATGTGTCTGTGTATACATGTGATAGGGAATATAGACTGTAAGCTCCACTGGGGCAGGGACTGATGTGAATGGGCAGATATTCTCTGTACAGCGCTGCAGCATATGTGTGCACTATATAAATAACTGGTAATAAAGAATAAATAATCATGGGAGATGTACTTTTCTCACACTGTACATTGAATACAGTGCACAGTGTAAGAAAACTACATCTCCTAGGAGCCATGCGCCGCAAAAGCCTTTACACTCGGCGGCTGATCTAGAGTCTAGTTTCCACCACTGATCTAGGTCATTTTTTGATCCTATACTTACATACGTACACAAACGACCCAGCGGCTTGTGAATAGTAAAACAAATATACAGATGTGTCCTCATTACCTATCCTTTCTGTGCCATGAGATGCCTGGAGCAATTCTGTGCTGTGCACTTTTTCCCTCATTTTGCATACAGTGTACTAGGTACTTAGGATTTATTTTTCTCTCTCACAGAGGCATTAATATATCACATATAAAGCATGGCGACACATGGGGCAGGTCACGCCTTTAGGACCTGTCTTTTGCCAGTTTACGCGGGTATGGGTCATTAGGTCGACCACACTTAGGTCAACAGTCATTAGGTCGACCACTATTGGTCAACATGCATTAGAGCGACATGGTCATTAGGTCGACATGAGGTTTTTTAAACTTCTTTTGGTGTCATTTTCTTTGTAAAGTGATGGGGAACCCCAATGAGTGCACCGTGTCTCATCACATGTGCTTCAAGCAGGTTACTGTTGCCAATCGTAGTCCACGTCGATTGCAAAGTATGGAATTTTTTTTTTTTAAACGCATGTCGACCTAGTGACCATGTCAACCTAAGTGTGGCCGACCTAATGACCGTATAGTTGTTCCTCAATCTTGCATCCTATGCTGTCCATACATTAAGATGACCAGCATCCGAGCCGATTCCTAATACGATTTCCCTTCAATCCCCTCTGTAGCTCCTGGCACATGATTTGTTTTCTTAAAGACATATGATGTGCATATGATCATACAAACCATTGTATGCCTCACTAAAACCACACAATCATCTGACTGTGTTTACATAATGGGCTGGCCTTCACTAGGGGTATATAAAGCAGGCGCTATTTTATCTCTGTGCACTCGTTTGCTCTGTGATTAGTGAGGCTTGGGTTTTACCCTGCTGAGCAAGCCACATTGCTAGTTACTGCGCATTGCTTTGTTCTGCCTGGCACTATAAAGTGCTCTATCCCGCATTCTGTGGTGATGGATCCCTGTCGCTATAGAGTTCTGATGTCCTATGCTGTGATCAAGGTGAGTCAGGAGAGGGACCAGGAAAGGAGGTGGAGGGAGAGGTCCTGCTGGACCAAGGATTGGTTGCTGGAGAGAGAGGGACGTTCCTACAAGCCACTGCTGATGGAGATTAGGGAGAGTAACACAGAAGATTATCGCAAGTTCCTGCTAATGGAAGACGCCAACTTCCAGGAGCTGCTTCTCCTGGTGACACCCTATAGCCGGAGGAAGGACACCAAGTTCTGGAGGGCCATTCCGCCCAAGGAGGCTCGTGGCTACACTGCGCTACAGGATGGTCGTTTGAACACCTCAAGCTTGGGATCCGCATCTCCACTCAAGCTTTGGGGCGCATTATTCCTGAGACCTGCAAGGCTATCGTCAAGGTGCTGCAGCTCCATTAATGTAAGGTAAGTAAAAAAAAAAAACACCTCACCATTTTTAAAGTGACACATGACAAATGTTTTAAACAAACTTAAAAAAAAAAAAACCTAGGTGCAAAATATTACGTGAACTTTATATTTTCTTAAGTTTGTGGGCAGTACAGCTGCTTAAAAGTGTACAAATATAAATAGGATTTTAATTACCTACCGGTAAATCCTTTTTTCATAGTTCCTAGAGCAGGCATTCCCAACCACGGTCCTCAAGGCACACTAACAGTCCTGGTCTTAGTGATATCCAGCCTTCAGCACAGGTGACTTAATTAGTAGCTCAGTTATTTTGATTTAACCATCTGTGCAGCAGCCTGGATATCACTAAAACCTGCACTGTTGGTGTGCCTTGAGGACCGTGGTTGGGAATGCCAGTCCTAGAGGATGCTGGGGTCCAATTTAGTACCATGGGGTATAAATGGGTCCACTAGGAGCCATGGGCACTTTAAGAGATTAATAGTGTGGGCTGGCTCCTCCCTCTATGCCCCTCCTAACAGACTCAGTTCAGAAACTGTGCACGAGGAGACGGACATACTTCGAGAGAAGGAAATACACAGATATTGGTGAGATTCACACCAGCTCACCCATAACAAAAAGGAAAGCCAAGCTAACCAACTTGGTACGATTCAGCAACGGCTGAACCAACAAACTTCACTAAGTATCACTGCAGAAATATGAAGCACTGGGCGGCGCCCAACATCCTCTACAGACTATGAGAAAAGGATTTACCGGTAGGTAATTAAAATCCTATTTTCTCTTACGTCCTAGAAGATGCTGGGGTCCAATTTAGTACCATGGGGATGTACTAAAAGCTCCCAGCACAGGAGGGAGAGTGCTGAGGTTCCTGCAGAACTGATTGACCAATCTTTCGGCAAAGCTGTAAAGCAGAGACACAGAATGAAGATCGCTGACAACGCCACCGCATGCTTTTCTGTCCAGAGGAGGATTTTTGATACCTCTGACATTGCCGCTCTGCTCTTCGTTCCGCCCTGTCAGTTTACGTAGGACACTGCCATTACATTGTCCGACTGAACCTGAATGGCCTGATCCTGAAGAAGATGTGCCACTTGTAAAAGGCCGTTGTATATGGCCCTTAGTTACAGAATGTTTATCGGAAGGGTGGATTCAAGACTTGACCACTTTCCTTGGAAATTTTCCCCTTGCATCGTGGTTAGAAGGATCCAATTCTGAATCCTGAACCTGCGGCCCTCAAGTAGACGAGAAGTTTGTAGCCACCAGAGGAGTGAAATTCTGGCTTTCGGCGACAGGCGTATCCGCTGGTGCATGTGAAGATGAGAACCCGACCATTTGTCTAGGAGATCCAGTTGGAAGGACCTTGCATGGAATCTTCCGTACTGTAGAGCCTCGTAGGAGGCTCCCATCTTCCCCAGAAGGCGAATGCACTGATGAACCGATACCCGAGCTGGCTTCAGGATGTCCCGTACCATCGATTGGATCACCAACGTTTTCTCCACCGGTAGAAACACCCTCTGCACCTCCGTGTTCAGTATCATCCCCAGGAAGGGCAATCTCCTTGTTGGCTCAAAATGTGACTTTGGAAAGTTGAGGATCCACCCATGATCCTGGAGTAGTCAAGTTGAGAGAACAATACTCTGCAACAAACTCTCCCTGGAAGATGCTTTTATCAACAGATCATCCAGATATGGAATTATGTTCACTCCCTGCCTGCGGAGGAGTACCATCATCTCTGCTATGACCTTGGTGAACACCCTCGGTGCCGTGGAGAGGCCAAATGGCAGTGCCTGGAACCGATAGTGACAGTCCAGCAGCGCAAATCTGAGGTAAGCTTGGTGAGGCGGCCAGATCGGAACGTGAAGGTATGCATCCTTGATATCCATGGATACCAGGAATTCCCCCTTCTCCAGACCTGAGATCACCGCTCGCAGAGACTCCATCTTGAATTTGAATTCCCTTAAGTAGGGGTTCAATGACTTTAGGTTTAATATTGGCCTTACCGAACCGTCCGGTTTCGGTACCACAAACACGTTTGAGTAATAACCCTTGTGTTGGTGGTGAGGTGGAACTGGAACAATGACATTTGTTTGAACCAATTTTTGAATGGCTTCCTGTAGGATAGCACTTCTGTGAGGTGGGAGTTCTTGAAACTCCAGCCTGCACCCCTGGACAAGAATATCTGTTACCCAGGGGTCTAGGCATGATGACGCCCAGATGTGACTGAAATCTTTTAGTCTCGCTCACACCTTCCTGATCTCCAGGCTGGGAGGTCCACCATCATGCAGAAGATTTTGAGGAAGCAGAACTTGGTTTCTGTTCCTGAGATCCAGTTGGTGCAGGTTTTCTGGATTTTCCCCGACCTCCCCTAAAAAAGGTGGACGGGGGTTTGGATTTTCTACAATTTGCGGTCCAAAAGGACTGCAGTGTAGACGTAGGATAAGATTTCCTAGTTGGTGGTGCTGCTGAGGGAAGAAAGGTCGACTTACCCACAGTTGCAGCAGAAATCCACGCATCCAATGCGTCCCTAAACAGGGCCTGACTTGTGAAGGGTAGGTTCTCCACACTTTTCTTGGATTCTGTATCCGCAGTCCATTGGCGTAGCCAGAGTCCTTTGCGTGCAGAGATCGCCATGTACGTAGCCCTCGCATTCAGCATGCCAATGTCCTTCATGGCCTCCACCACAAAACCTGAAGAATCCTGTATGTGAGGCAAAAACAAATCAATATCACACCTATCCATAGTATCTAAGTCCTCAAGTAATGTGCCTGACCACTTTACTATGGCTTTAGAAATCCACGCACAAGCAATGGTGGGCCTTAAAGCTACGCCATTAGCTGTGTATAGTGATTTGAGCGTAGTCTCAATCTTGCAGTCAGCCGGCTCTTTCAAAGCGGTTGAACCAGGGACAGGTAAAACCACCTTTTTTGAGAACCTAGATACAGAAGTGTCTACTATAGGGGGGTTTTCACACTTTTTTCTGTCCTCTTCAGGGAAAGGAAAAGCAATAAGAACCTTTTTGGGATCTGGAATTTTTTCTCTGGGTTTTCCCAGGATTTTTCAAACAAAGAGTTTAACTCAGAGGTTCCCAAACTGTGTGCCGCGGCCCCCTGGGGTGCCTCGGGACACTTGCAGGGGTGCCCTGGGTTGGTGGTCCAGGACCAATTCAAATTATTCATGGTCAATATAATAGGCAAAACCAGTGCTGGTGGCTGCCAGTCATAAAATATATGGCCAAACAGAAGCAAATCTTGCCCCTCACCACACAACTGACCCTAAGGATGACATATAAACACGATCTACTTAATGTAATATTTCTTTCTAAATTTCTCAATAAGACATTTTTGGCCTAGGGGTGCAGTGAAAAAAATTCTGATATTCTAGGGCGCCGTGATTCGAAAAAGTTTGGAAACCACTGGTTTAACTCCTTAACGCGTTTCGGACCATTGGGTCCTTCGTCAGAAGCATGGCAGAATTCTCAGGAAGTGACGGGGAGAGTAAGAACGTGATCTTTGTGTCTGTTTAACACTATCAATCAGTTTGATTTTGGCGCCCTTTATCACATGGGGCGGGGGTGCCTAAGTTTTTTATGCTGTATAAAAATCTGGATTTGGACTATTGTCACCATGCTTCTGACGAAGGACCCAACGGTCCGAAACGCGTTAAGTTGGTGGATCTTTTCAAACACCCAGGGGACTTCCTTCTTGTGGATACTCAGCTCTCCATTTAAACATCTGAAAGGACACTGACTACGTTGATGGATGGACCGGCTGGTTCCGTTGTTCGTCGTGTGCGAGATTCCCTAAACCCCTGTGGAGGTTTTATATGCTTCAATTTTATATATTTGTTGTAAGTGCATCCTTGAAAATAAATTGTTACTTGTTATGAAACAATGTTGCACTAAATTCTTCTCCCTCTTGAGTTCTATGTACTCCAGTGGAGGAAGAGACACTAAGAGAGCATCATATTGGGAGGATGATAAGCAGTTAATACATTGCGTAAATGTGAGTTTGATTACTTATACAGGCGTGATTAATACATTGTCGAAACAGTGTTACACTAAGTGCTGTTTCTCTCTTCTGAGGTACAAGAGACACTAAGAGAACATCATATTGGGAGGATGATAAGCAGTTAATACATTGATTAAATGTACAAGTGTGGAGGATATAAAGAAAGAAAAAACTACCTCATGGAAAGATTTTGGGATTTTTTCTTATTGTTACATGGTACTCTGGGTGCACCACGAGGTTTCTCTGTTTCTCGAAGTATTGTAGAGAATGCCTTTGGGATCCTGAGCAACCGATTCCCCATCTTTCATACGGCAATTAATTTAAAAGTGGAGAACATTGACTGGGTCGTCACTACATGCTGTGTCCTGCACAAGAAAGCCACCCAACAAAGGACATTGGGCACAACTGTGTTGGAAGACCCAGACCATCCGGAAGAGGTTGCTCGGGTCCCCTCAGTGGCAGTACCAGCAGTGACCGAAACAGGGACTGCCCTGGCAAAAAAAGTCAGAGAGGAATATATGGCCTACTCCAACGGGGATGGTGCGGCGCTGAGGCAGGAGGAGTACATACGATAAAGAGAAGGGGAAGTGGAGGGGCTGTGGAGCAATTGTCTGGCATACGAGTTTGCTGGGACTCTACTTACTGAAGATTCATCAGGCGATTCACCAATATTCTCTTCCTTGCACTGCCCTCCTCACTCTCAGCCATGGCGACCAAAGATATCCGGACTGGTTCCTGTAGGACAGTAAACAGTAGCTGGTCATAGTACCATAAATTAGTTTGACTCTTCTATCTTCTTATGTTCCTTCAGGGACACAGTCCAAAGATTTTGTGTATTCTTTCTGACCCACAGGGTGATGCTGCATCGTGAAAGGGCTTGCTGTATGCAGCGAGCTCCTCGTATGGCTATATGTGCGCTTGATCCTGTTGGTGTATTCTCTTGACTTTACAACCCACAGGCATTCATGTTGCTTGTAGAGCTCGATAAAACCAACAATATAATCTCGTACATTATCAAGTGACATATCTAGAAAGAAGAGAGACATTTTATATTAATGGACATTGGGGCAGATGTATTAACCTGGAGAAGGCATAAGGAAGTGATAAACCAGTGATATGTGCAAGGTGATAAAGGCACCAGCCAATCAGCTCCAGTATGTAAATTAGGTAAGGTGATAAAGGCACCAGCACATCAGATCCTATCACATATCACTGGTTTATCACTTCCTTATGCCTACTCCAGGTTAATACATCTGCCCCATTATTCTGGACACCCCCAAACGTGGGGGTGGCCAAAGGCTTACGAAATTGTGGGCCCCAAATAATGGGGCACTAAAAAGACTGGTATTCTGGCCACCCTCAGTGCCCATTGTGTGTATGGAATCCATATTTGATCATTTAAATGGCATATAATGGCCTGGCTAGTATGGGGTGCAGTATCTGTAAAATCACCTTTGCACCACATCAGCATTAAAAAAAAAAACTCACATGAGAATACAATAACGGTAAATATGCATTTAGGGTACAGTAGCAAAATGACATTTAAAAACCATAATGCAAAAGAAAACTACATGAAAAGACAGTATTGATACATAAGCATTTGGGGTACAGTAGCAAAATGGCATGTGAAAACAATCATCCATAACAATACCGTGTGAGAATCCAGTCAAGGTAAATATGCATTTGGGGTACAGTTGAGAAATGACAGTATGTGCATAAATGGCCCTGCAAAACAAGGGTAGGCACTAGCAGTATATGTAAACAAATATATCAGGGTGTGTCAGTACTGCAACAAAACAATGTGGGTGATCAGAGTGTGCTGGGCCAAAAATACATCCTCTCTAGGCCTGAGCAAACATTGGTGGACAGTGTGCATTAAAAACAAATACGAGTAAATACCGCTGTAATTAGAACATACAGGGCCTGATGCTGTGTCCACACTCTTCAGCTCTCCTTGGTGGTACGGCAACAAGATGGCGGGTGGGAGAGTCTGAGAAATGCCACTCAAATGACGGTAATCGAATGTTCCAATGTACGATGCATCATATTTACCTAAAACATGGTATGATGTGCATACGATTACAACGGATAATATGAGCTGCACGTATGATCTGAGGATGCAACATTCGACCCACGGGGACACGTATCGCACTGTAATCGTATCCAAAACATCTACGATGTACATACGATGCCTTGAATGACACGGCGAAATCGTACATTCATACGTGATATCGTCCTAGTGTATGGCCAACATAACTCTACTTTTTATAGCAAAGCAATTGGTATAAAGTCACAGATTAAGCATAATGATACATGGCGTGGGTCACTCATACCAGACCAGTCTTTTCCCTTTTTACCATCAATTTTGTGTCTTAGTTTACTTATAGTGTATATGGTACTAAGATTAGTGTTTTGGTGCAGCTAATTCACAAAGTTCATAGCTACTTGGTGTAATTTGAGGATACTGTATGTGGACATATCTATAAAAATAATGGGGAGTGTAGGGGCCTGTTAAAAAATAAGATTTTAAACCTACCGGTAAATCTTTTTCTCCTAGTCCGTAGAGGATGCTGGGGACTCCGTAAGGACCATGGGGTATAGAGGGGCTCCGCAGGAGACATGGGCACTATAAAGAACTTTTAGTATGGGTGTGCACTGGCTCCTCCCTCTATGCCTCTCCTCCAGACCTCAATTAGAGAAACTGTGCCCAGAGGAGATGGAAAATATGAGGAAAGGATTTTGTAATCTAAGGGCAAGATTCATACCAGCCCACACCAACCACACCGTATAACCTGGAATATACGCAACCAGTTAACAGTATGAACAAAAACAGCATCAGTCAACGACCGATCTCAACTGTAACATAACCCTTATGTAAGCAACAACTATATATAAGTCTTGCAGATTTAGTCCGCACTGGGACGGGCGCCCAGCATCCTCTACGGACTAGGAGAAAAAGATTTACCGGTAGGTTTAAAATCTTATTTTCTCTTACGTCCTAGAGGATGCTGGGGATTCCGTAAGGACCATGGGGTTTATACCAAAGCTCCAAACCGGGCGGGAGAGTGCGGATGACTCTGCAGCACCGATTGAGCAAAAGCTAGGTCCTCATCAGCCAGGGTATCAAACTTGTAGAATTTTGCAAAAGTGTTTGAACCCGACCAAGTAGCTGCTCGGCACAACTGTAATGCCGAGACGCCTCGGGCAGCCGCCCAAGAAGAGCCCACCTTCCTAGTGGAATGGGCCTTTACCGAATTTGGTAACGGCAATCCAGCCGTAGAATGAGCCTGCTGAATCGTGTGACAGATCCAGCGAGCAATAGTCTGCTTAGAAGCAGGCGCACCAACCTTGTTGGCTGTATACAGGACAAACAGAGCCTCTGTCTTCCTAACCCTAGCCGTCCTGGCTACATAGATTTTTAAGGCCCTGACTACATCCAGGGACTTGGAGTCCTCCAAGTCACTCGTAGCCACAGGTACCACAATAGGTTGGTTCATATGAAATGAAGAAACCACCTTAGGCAAAAATTGAGGACGAGTCCTCAATTCCGCTCTATCCACATGAAAAATCAAGTAGGGGCTCTTGTGAGACAAGGCCGCCAACTCTGACACCCGCCTTGCAGATGCCAAGGCTAATAATATGACCACCTTCCAGGTGAGAAATTTTAATTCAACCATTTTAAGAGGTTCAAACCAGTGTGATTTAAGGAACTGTAACACCACGTTAAGGTCCCATGGTGCCAATGGTGGCACAAAAGGAGGCTGGATGTGCAGCACTCCCTTTACAAAAGTCTGGACTTCTGGGAGAGAAGCCAATTCCTTCTGAAAGAATATAGATAGGGACGAAATCTGTACCTTAATGGAGCCTAACTTTAGGCCCATATCCACTCCTGTCTGTAGGAAGTGGAGAAAACAGTCCAGATGGAAATCTTCCATAGGAGCATTCTTGGTTTCACACCAAGATACATACTTCCTCCAGATACGGTGATAATGCTTCGCCGTTACCTCCTTCCTAGCCTTTATCAGAGTAGGGATAACTTCCTCTGAAATACCTTTCTCAGCTAGGATTCGGTGTTCAACCGCCATGCCGTCAAACGCAACCGCGGTAAGTCTTGGAACATGTAAGGCCCCTGCTGCAACAGGTCTTCCCTGAGAGGAAGAGGCCACGGATCTTCTGTGAGCATCTCCTGAAGATCCGAATACCAGGCCCTTCGAGGCCAATCTGGAACAATGAGTATTGTCTGTACTCTTTTTCGTCTTATGATTCTCAGCACTTTTGAGATGAGAGGCAGAGGAGGGAACACATAGACCGACTGAAACACCCATGGTGTCACTAGGGCGCCTACCGCTACTGCCTGAGGGTCCCTTGACTTGGCACAATACCTCCGAAGCTTTTTGTTAAGGCGTGATCCCATCATGTCTATTTGAGGAAGTCCCCAAAGACTTGTTATCTCTGCAAAGACCTCTTGATGAAGTCCCCACTCTCCTGGATGGAGATAGTGTCTGCTGAGGAAGTCTGCTTCCCAGTTGTCCACTCCCGGTATGAAGACTGCTGACAGAACGCTTACGTGATTTTCCGCCCAGCGCAGAATTCTGGTGGCTTCCGCCATTGCCACTCTGCTCCTTGTCCCGCCTTGGCGGTTTACATGAGCCACGCTGTGACGTTGTCTGATTGAATCAGAACTGGCAGGTCGCGAAGAAGATACTCCGCTTGTCGTAGGCCATTGTATATGGCCCTCAATTCCAGCACGTTCATGTGTAGACAAGCCTCCTGGCTTGACCATAGACCCTGAAAATTTCTTCCTTTTGCGACTGCTCCCCATCCTCGGAGGCTCGCGTCCGTGGTCACCAGAACCCAGTCTTGAATGCCGAACCTGTGACCCTCTAGAATAGGGGTGGGCAAAATGCGGCCCGCGATCCGATCCTGCCCGCTGCCTCTCACCAGCGTGCAATGGCAAGCGGCCCGACAGGCTGAGCGGCTTGTCATTGCACAGCACTGCAGTACCTCTGAAGCCGCCGGCGCCGCTGAGGAAATCCAGGTTGCGGGTCTCGCTGCTCGCGTCATGGCCAGCAACGGCCCGACGCATACGCGGGCTGTGCTGGCTGCTGCTGCCGGCCAGGGAACCTCCGGAGGAGACGTCTGACGTAATGATCAGAGTCTCCTGCCTGTCCACGCCAGTGTAAAAAGCAGTTCAGAGGAGGCTGCTGCTGTGCCCCAGCTACCGTTTCCAATAGCAATTGGCAAGCATCCTCTGATAACAGCCACCCCTGCTGAATCTGCAGCCCATATCTCCCAGCCCTATTATCTGCTCCTGTCTGTGGAATATAAGGTGCAGATAAAAACATACACAGGACTCCTCCGGGAGGAAGGTATGTTGGGTGCTGCAGGAGGGTCTTCTGGGAGGCCCTAAATGTGAGTGTTGGGCACACTGTGAATGGATATTTGTATGACCTCTTCATGGATGCCCTCTATGTGTGCCACTGCTGCTGCTGTGTCCATGTGCTGAGCTTCCTCCGTCATTTAGGAGCCAGTAGCAGAACTGAAAGAGATCTGTGGCTCTTGGACATGTTATTGTGCATCTTTCCTGAAGCCGCTATCCTCAATACACCATGTGCCAGAGACTGCCCAAAGTGCCCTTCCTGCTGCCAACCCACCACATCCTCGCAACAGTCTTTCTTCTGCACCAGGTAACTGCTGTATCCATCACACTCGCTAGGCTGCGTTTTCGTACAGCCAGCGATCAGGTCTGAACTGCGCATACACCGCAATGCGCAGACGCGTCAGTCTGCAGCGACGGACAGCGACAGGATGGTGCAAAAAAAGCGATCCCATGGGCAATCGCAAGGTGACTGACAGGAAGAGGCCATTCGTGAGTGGCAACTGACCGTTTTAGAGGAGTGTCCGAAAAAACGCATTCCAGGCGTTTGGAGGGAGGGATTCTGACGTCAGCTCCGGCCCCGATCATCGCAGCGGGTGAGTTAATCCTGGTCTGTGCAGAGACTGCACAAACTCCTGTTTGTGCAGCTCTCCTGCACATGCAATCGCACTCCTGCACAGCGATTTCCCTCTCCCCCTGTAGGCAGCGACTACCTGATCGCAGCAGTGCATAAAACGCACCCTAGCGATCAGGTCTGAATTAGGCTCACAATGCGGAAGGGGGCCTGGGGGGCGGTGCGGCCCTCTGATATTCACTGGAAAGTGTTCGGTGGCCCCCCAGCTGAAATAATTGCCCACCCCTGCTCTAGAAGGTGAGCACTCTGCAGCCACCACAGGAGAGACACCCTGGCCCTGGGGGACAGGCTTATCTTTTGATGTAGTTGCAGATGGGAGCCTGACCACTTGTCCAGAAGATCCCACTGAAACGTCCTCGCATGGAACCTGCCGAAGGGGATGGCCTCGTAGGCTGCCACCATTTTCCCCAGAACTCGAGTGCATTGATGAACAGACACTCTTTTTGGTTTTAGCAGGTCCCTGACCATGTTCTGGAGATCCTGGGCTTTTTCCATTGGTAGAAAAACCCTCTTCTGTTCCATGTCCAGAATCATGCCTAGGAATGATAGTCGAGTCGTTGGAATCAACTGTGACTTTGGCAGATTGAGAATCCAACCGTGTTGTTGTAACACTCTCAGGGAGAGCGACACGCTTTTCAGCAATTGATCTCTCGATGTCGCCTTTATCAGGAGATCGTCCAAGTACGGGATAATTGTGACTCCCTGCCTGCGCAGGAGCACCATCATTTCCGCCATCACTTTGGTGAAAATCCTTGGGGCCGTGGAAAGCCCAAACGGCAACGTCTGAAACTGGTAATGACAGTCCTGTACCGCGAACCTCAGGTACTCCTGATGAGGAGGAAATATGGGGACATGAAGGTAGGCATCCTTCACGTCCAGCGACATCATAAAATCCCCTCCTTCCAGACTGAATATCACAGCCCGGAGTGATTCCATCTTGAATTTGAACATTTTCAAGTACAGGTTTAGGGATTTTAGATTTAAAATGGGTCTAACCGAACCATCCGGCTTCGGGACCACGAACAGGGTTGAATAGTACCCTTTTCCCTGTTGGACCAGGGGAACCTTGACAATCACTTGCTGTTGACACAGCTTTTGAATTGCATCTAATACTACTTCCCTCTCCGGGGAAGAAGCTGGCAAGGCAGACTTAAAAAAACGGCGAGGGGGCACCTCTTCGAACTTCAGTTTGTAACCTTGGGATACAATTTCCAACGCCCAAGGATCCACGTATGACAGAACCCAGACCTGGCTGAAGAGTCGAAGACGTGCCTCCTCCAGCGTGGACTCCCTCACTGGAGCCCCAGCGTCATGCGGTGGATTTGGCAGAAGCCGGGGAGGACTTCTGCTCCTGGGAACTAGCCGAAGCAGGTGTTCTCTTACCTTTACCCTTACCTCTGGCGAGGAAAGAGGAGCCCCGACCTCTTCTGGACTTATGCGACCGAAAGGACTGCATCTGATATTGTGGAGTTTTTTTTTGCTGTGGGGGAACAAAAGGCAAAAATGTAGATTTACCCGCGGTAGCTGTGGAAACCAGGTCTGCAAAACCATCCCCAAACAAAACTTCACCCTTGTAAGGTAAAACCTCCATATGCTTCTTTGAGTCGGCATCACCCGACCATTGGCGGGTCCACAGAGCTCATCTCGCCGAAACTGCCATGGCGTTGGCTCTGGAACCAAGCAGCCCTACGTCTCTTTGAGCGTCTCTCATATATAAGTCTGCGTCTTTAATGTGACCTAAAGTCAGTAAAATGGTATCCTTGTCCAGGGTATCAATGTCAGCTAATAAGGTATCAGTCCACGCTGCAACTGCGCTACAAACCCATGCCGATGCTATTGCCGGCCTGAGCAAAGCACCTGTATGTGTATAAATAGATTTTAAGGTAGTTTCCTGTCTACGATCCGCAGAATCCTTGAGGGCTGCAGTGTATGAAGACGGTAGCGCCACCTTCTTGGATAGACGCGTTAAAGCCTTGTCCACCCTGGGCGAGGATTCCCACCGTACCCTGTCCTTTGCAGGGAAAGGATACGCCATAAGGATCCTCTTGGGAATGTGCAGTTTTTTGTTTGGAGTTTCCCAAGCTTTTTCAAATAATTCGTTCAGTTCATGAGATGGAGGAAAAGTTACCTCCGGTTTCTTTTCCTTATACATGCGCACCCTCGTGTCAGGGACATCTGTGATATGCAAAACATCTTTTATTGCCATAATCATATAATGAATACTTTTGGCCACCTTTGGGTGTAACCTTGCCTCATCATAGTCGACACTGGAGTCAGAATCCATGTCGGTATCAGTGTCTGCTATTTGGGATAGGGGACGCTTTTGAGACCCTGACCGACCCTGTGACCCAGTCAAATCCGTGGATTGACTCCCTGCTGTTTCCCTGGACTCAGCTTTGTCCATTCTCTTATGTAATAAGGTCACATTTGCATTTAAAATATTCCACATATCATACCAATCATGAGTCGGCGTTGCCGACGGAGACACCACAATCATCTGCTCCACCTCCTCCTCGGATGAGCCTTCCGCTTCAGACATGCCGACACACGCGTACCGACAGCCCCACACACACACACAGGGATATACTGTATCTATAAGGGGACAGTTCTCCAACAAGGCCCTTTGGAGAGACAGAGAGAGAGTATGCCAGCACACACCCAGCGCCAACTGACACTGGAACCAATTCCCAGATAAAGCGCTTTTATATATATTAACTGTGATATACACTCACTGCGCCTACATGTGCCCCCCCCCCCCTTTTCAGCCCTGTATCACCGTTCAGCAGGGGAGAGTCCGGGGAGCCAGCTTCTCTGCAGAACACTGTGGAGAAAATGGCGCTGGTTAGTGCTGTGAGACCAAGCTCCGCCCCCTCAGCGGCGGGCTTCGGTCCCGCTCAAATGTACAAATAATGGCGGGGAATGTATTTATCTACTGCCTCCGCAGCCCATATATTAAAAATGCCAGTCCAGAGGTTTATATTGCTGCCCAGGGCGCCCCCCTGCGCCCTGCCCCCATCAGTGCCTGTCAGTGTGTGTAATGTGTGGGAGCAATGGCGCGCAGTGGTAACG
Organism: Pseudophryne corroboree; assembly: GCF_028390025.1. NCBI lineage: Eukaryota > Metazoa > Chordata > Amphibia > Anura > Myobatrachidae > Pseudophryne > Pseudophryne corroboree. Next base: position 248,520,505 of record NC_086444.1, on the reverse strand, counting down.
CTGCGCACTTACCTCAGGGAAGATCTGAAGTCTTCTGCCGCCTTTGAAGTAGTCTTTCTTCTTATACTCACCCGGCTTCTATCTTCCGGCTCTGTGAGGACGACGGCGGCGCGGCTCCGGGACGAACGGCGAGGGTGAGACCTGCGCTCCGATCCCTCTGGAGCTAATGGTGTCCAGTAGCCTAAGAAGCAGAGCCTATCATTTAAGTAGGTCTGCTTCTCTCTCCTCAGTCCCACGATGCAGGGAGCCTGTTGCCAGCAGTGCTCCCTGAAAATAAAAAACCTAACAAAATTCTTTTATCAGGGAAACTCAGTAGAGCTCCCCTGTACTGCACCCATTCTCCTCTGGGCACAGAATCTAACTGAGGTCTGGAGGAGGGGCATAGAGGGAGGAGCCAGTGCACACCCATACTAAAAGTTCTTTATAGTGCCCATGTCTCCTGCGGAGCCCGTCTATACCCCATGGTCCTTACGGAGTTCCCAGCATCCTCTAGGACGTAAGAGAAAAGAGGACCATGTGTAGCTTCGTCCGTCTGAGGACCCTTCTCTCTAGCTGGCAGCGCTGTGGAGTCTGGGCACTAGAAGCTTAGATTCTAATACGCATGTCTAGCTCTCCGGAAAAATGATGCAGCAGCCAATTTTCCTTCAATTTCTCTACTGCACATGCGCAAAACACCAGGAAAATGGCTGCCACACCATTTTTCCAGTACGGATTTGTGCACTTGCTGCCGCTGACGGGGGACTCCGGAGTGGTGAGCATTAGAGCACGAGCATTGCTCCCATTATAAACACGCCAGTGGGGGAGTGACATCATTGCTCTCATGAGCAGTTTCCTTCATTCTCAGCTTTTCAGTATGATCCCTGATATTGCTAGAGTCCAGCTACGGCCACTGTATGCATGATCGTATGCACCACTTAGCACTGGGTATGGCTGAAATGGCCAATCACACTAATTAGAAGAAATGTCCATATACTAATGACCTCCATGTTTTGTATTTACATTTTGTACATTGGAGAATAAGCAGAAAGTAGTGGCCCTTAGATTTGGCAGCATGGAGGACATTGTAGACTTTCGTAAGGGCAGTTTCAGTGGAGTGGACAGAAGCCTGACTAAAAGGGGTCAAGCAATGAACAGAAGAAAAGAAATGCAGTAAGGCGGTTCTAAACCCTATTCTCAAGTAGTTTGGACAGTAAAAGGAGATGGGTTGGAAATTGGAGTGTTAGGAACAAGGGCAGGTTTTTAACAATAGGGGAGACAAGGGCATGATTAAAGGCAGAGAGGACAGTACCTGATGAGAGGGAAAGATTGAGCAGGAATGCAAGATGGGAACAGGAAGGTGAGAGGTCGCGGAGGAGGTGGGAGGGGATAGGGTCAAGTGGGGAGGTGGAGAAGGGGGGGATTGGATGAGTGCAATTACTTTATGTCCAGTTACACAGTGATGGGAGGAGTTTAAAGAAAACTTGGACATAGTATGGAGTAGGCAAATAGAGGGATGAAATCTGGAAATAGGCGTAGAAGCTGTAACAGAATCAGAGCAGTAGATATGCAGAAATGCAAGTGAGAAATGCAGTGTAGGTGACAGTGTAAGCTCAATGGCAGTAAATTAGGGATGGTTACGGGATCCCGGTGGTCACTATGTTTTTGACATGGTCCCAAAGTGTTTGTGTGTTGGGGGGTGAGGGCAAATGACTGCCTTGCCCCTGGTTCCAAAAGTCCTAGTTTCGGCCCTGCCCCACCTCTCCAGTCAGAAGGAATTGCAAGTGCAACAGGACATCAAATCTGCACTGGTACTCATGTGCAGTACAGAAACTCAAATTTTACAGAAATAAAACATATATATTTAACTCCACGGGCTAATATTACCACACCATAATTAGACAGTGGCTGCATAATCATAAAAATCCCCAACATTTGAGTGGTTTGTGGAAAAAAAAATTGCCTGTTAAATAACTGAACCAGCGAGTAAACGCATTTTGTTTTTTAATAAACGTGGACTGCAGCCCACGGACTCTGCTGCGGCAGCAAACAGTGGTTGTCCTTCAGTCTCTAATACTGTAAGTCATGCACTGGGACCCCACATTTATTGCACAACATTTCCTTCCAGTGGTAGAGGATCCCCCTGTAATTCCCGAGCAGCAGATTAACAGTATGACACCTCTATCCATAAGGAGCGCAGTCTGATATCTTATCTTAGTTGCATTTTGTCTTCTACATCTCTGTAAAGCATAATATAGGTTTTTCCAAATCACTTTAAATTCAGTATCTAAAGTTTCTGAGAAATAAATCAACAATATAAATATTTACTATTTTGCCAAGACAGCTTGCCATTCCCTCAGGCAATGGTTATATTTATAGACAAGCTTGTATTACCATAACCTTGGTTTGCTAACACACACTAATATCAGAAAATATTTGGGTAGACATAAATCCATGCAGGATGGCAGTATTATTACATGTGATCAAAGAACATGTATAGGAAGGTTTACCTGTTAGAACTACTAACACAAGTACATTCATTACAAATATACATCTCCGCATGTGTGAAAGGGCTCATACTTCAGCACCATGTTTTACATATACAGTATCAATTTATTCCATAACGATTTTGTGTTTGACAAAATCACATAACAATAACAATTTGTAGCCCTGTATCTGTAGCGTAGATAGAAATAAACAGCCAATGCTGCCACGTGTATGCAATAAAATAAACAATCATTACATTTCAACCTTTGAAAGGATAGATTTTTTTTTATTTTGGATGACAGTTTGACTGACATTAAGAAAGTGCAATTCTGCCGTCCACACAGAGAAATGAAGAACCGTTAAACCGTTTATGACAATTAAGACATTGGAGAATATTGTAAAGCACTGGGTCAAAATATTACATAAAATTCAGTGCCATTCCATGACAGCAAGATTCAAGATCTGTATGTATATTGTACTTACAAGACAAAGATTTTAGAACTAAAGGGAAAAAGAAGCTGCCATTTTTTTTTATTCAATTACTTATTAAGATCATATAAATGCAAAAATAATCAGCGCACACATTTTATAGATACTTCATACATTGCAGGGAAACACTCATAAAATGTCTTTGCATTAACCTTCTGGAAAGCCATAAATAGCATCAACTCCTTTTGCATAAATTCTTCGTAATACTCCCATTTCAGTGGAAATTCTGCTTGTAAGTTGTTTTCCCCCCTCACTTGCAAACGATGTATGTACAAGGAGCCTATCTGCATATAATAACTGCTCAGTAACGCCTCACCAGCGAGAACCAGAAGCTTGTATCAGATGGCAGAACAATCTGGCTCCAGTGTTACAGTCAGCAGATAAAATACCCGTTAAGCAGTGGTCTCCATCTCCATCGTAGCAACTTCAGATTTGAATTTTGCAGCAAGTAACAAGAGACCGCAATATATCTGCTTAAATATTGTCATCATCTAACATTTTGTTCACACCGTCACAGAGTCTCTGGAGATGTGATTTATAAGGTCCAAATGGATTGTACAGAGCAGCCAAAAACTCACAATCAGAGAAGTGGTCAAACACGTTATTGATGCGTCCATGAGACTTTGCCGTGAGATGACGCTGGATGACCTGATGAAGAACCTCACGGCATTCATTCAACAATTTTGACAGCACATTGCGGTCGAAGGTATATTCCACTTGATGAAAGCTGACCACCGTCATGGCCAACTGATGGACTTTCCTCTTGAATTTCTCCATAAGTGCAATCTCATCCTGATTGAACTGATTATTTCTATAAAGGACAGCCAGCTTTATAACGGTCTTGATGAGGTTCTTAATGATCTTCTCCGAGTCTTTCTTGCTATGGGTGAACTCCTTAGTCACCTGATAGAGTTCGTCCAACACTTCCCCACTAGTGTCATCAATCAGGGATGTTGCAATATATTTAGATGAAGCCATCTTGCCAAGAATCTTCTTCTGGGCTTGGACAGCCAGATATTTGGAGTTGAAAACATCTGTTGCCACTAGAAAATATAGAGATTGTATTAATAATGAAAAAGGAAATATGAAAAGTAAAACTTAAAACGAATATTTTGCCATTCACTATTGCCTGTTCACACATAGTACTCCGGAAAATCGATTTCTAACACAGTAAACAATGTTTAATGATTATTTTGAATTAAACTGCTTGTAAGTGGTGTGCCGCAAGGCTCAGTATTAGGACCGCTATTGTTCAATATTTTCATTAACGACCTAACAGAAGGTCTAGAGAGCATGGTGTCAATTTTTGCAGATGATACCAAATTGTGTAAGGCTATAAATACAGAGGAGGATGCCGAGTCTCTTCAGAATGACTTAGTTAAATTAGAAGCATGGGCAGCTAAATGGAGAATGCGCTTTAACACAGACAAGTGTAAGGTAATGCACTGTGGTAACAAGAACAAAAATTACACCTACCTACTAAATGGGGTAAAATTAGGGGATTCTGTGCTGGAAAAGGACTTAGGTGTCCTCATAGATAGCAAGCTAAGCAGTAGTACCCAAAGTAGGACTGCAGCAAAGAAGGCTAATAAGATATTAGCATGCATAAAACGGGGTATTGATGCTAGGGACGAGAGTATTATACTCCCGTTATATAAATCACTAGTGAGGCCACACCTTGAATACTGTGTACAATTCTGGGCACCGTACTACAAAAAGGATATCCTGGAGCTAGAAAAGGTACAGAGGAGGGCGACCAAACTAATTAAGGGCATGGAGACGATGGAATACAAGGAAAGGCTTGAAAGACTAGGCATGTTTACATTGGAAAAGCGGAGACTAAGAGGGGATATGATCAACATCTACAAATATATAAGGGGACAATACACAGAGCTTGCGCGGGACCTGTTTTTGGTTAGATCAACACAGAGGACTCGTGGACACTCGCTCAGGTTAGAGGAGAGGAGATTCCGCACAATACGGCGTAAAGGCTTTTTCACGGTAAGGACAATACGTGTTTGGAATTCCCTGCCCAAGGGAGTTGTAATGGCGGAATCTGTCAACACCTTTAAGAATGGGTTAGATAAATTCCTAATGGATAAGGATATCCAGGGGTATGGTGCATAGTCATGCATTCTAGTTACTATAAATAGGGATAAAATGCAACGGCTGACAGCAGCATCAGTCAGAAATTTTAGTCAAATTATCATGCATAGGACACCACAAATAGGTTGAACTCGATGGACAATTGTCTTTTTTCAACCTCAGATACTATGTTACTATGTAATAAGACAATTTTTGGGGAGGATTTTCAAACACTTCATAGAAGTTTTATTGGGAATTACAATGTGTTCATACTCCTAGCATGTCTACAAGAGCAGGTGACAATTCTCACTCCATTAAAGTAGCTAAAGACCGTCTAGACAATTAAGCTCACTATACAGTGCTTAGTACATTTACATATGAGCCAGTTGTTGCTAAGATACTGTATAGTTATTGCATATGGCAGTGGTTCTCAAACTGTGTGCCGTGGCAACCTGGGGTGCCTTGGGACACTTGCAGGGGTGCCCTAGGTTGGTGGTCCAGGGCCAATTACAATTATTTATAGTCAACTTAACAGGCAAAACCAGTGCTGGTGGCTGCCAATTATTATAGTGGACAAACAGAGGCAAATCCTGTCCTTCACCACATAACGAAGCCTAAGGGTGGCATATAAACATAATTTACTAAATTTAATATTTTTTCTAAACTTCTTAAGAATTTTTTGGCCTAGAGGTGCCGTGAAAAAATTCTGATACTCTAGGGCAGACATGTCCAAACTGCGGCCCTCCAGCTGTTGTGAAACTACATATCCCAGCATGCCCTGAGACAGTTTTGCTGCCAGAGAATGCTAAAAGCGGTTACAGGGCATGCTGGGATGTTTAGTTTCTCAACAGCTGGAGAGCCGCAGTTTGGACATGCCTGCTCTAGGATGTTGTGACTCAAAAAAGTTTAGGAACCACTGGCATATGGTATTATTACCATTCTCCTGTATTGCATATACCCCATAAACAACATCTCAGAATACTCATTATACGGAATAAGTAGAACAAATAGAAGCAGTATTGGTGTATTGCAGCCTAGCAGTCACAAATAAGAATTCCACCCAAAACGTTACATTGTGTATTGTAGGAGTTGAGTGTGTTAGTGCTGCCTGGCGTGTGAATGTCCCCTGATCTGGTGCGACTCATGATCACTCTTAATGGCCTGGACAAGGCCTCCTCTATCCTGCTAAGTACTAGCCAAAGGGAGATTTATAAATTCTTTTAAAGAGGACTAGGTGGAGAAGTTGCCCATAGCAACTAATCAGCTTCTATAATTTATCTAGTATACTCCATAACATGATAGCTAGAATCTGATTGGCTGCTATGGGCAACTTTCCCACTTGACCTCATTAGAAGATTTGACACCCCCCCCCCACCAGACAGAAGACATGTTTTTGCCAAACACTGAAACATTATTGTGCAACATTTTATTCACTATGTGTTTTTCAAGTTAAAAAAATAAACGTTTCATAAAAAAAGTTCCATTAAAAAAAAAAAAAAAAAAAAAGACACTACAGTTTCTGCCTTCCTGTCTGTTTTCAGTTTCTTGCACAAGAATAAACTGTGTCCCACTGTTACAAAGAAAGCGTTTTTTCATAGACATGTTTTTTTTTATTCTACTGTATGACCTACTGTAGCAGTCATTAGTACATATTCAGTGGGGTTTTTTTTTTATTGTTGCCAATTCATTTATAATATATCCTCTATTATCAATGTGTTAAAACTGTTTTATTTAGTATTTTGCTTTACCCATACAGTGTGTGTCAACACAATTTCAAAATCTATTGCCAAGTATGGATTGAGCCTTTTTTTTTTTTTTTTTTTAACTTTGTTGAGCTGCAGC